>NC_070594.1:22849552-23202052 GCF_027409825.1 Scomber japonicus
AACGCAGGATGGCTCGGATCCGCAGCGCCTCGCCTTTACCTGCATTGATAAGCTTAAAAAAATACAAACAGTAAACCTCACTATTTGATTCAGGTTATTGCAGCAACACAGCTGTTTATAATGGGTTTTGGATAGCAAGTGAGTCTGTGCATGATGAAAAGGCCTGTAGCAGAGAAATATGATGAATGTGTAGGAGGATATATTACGAATTTTCATCTAATAGTGTAGTTCAGTATTGTAGGTGACCGAGAAATGTAGAAAAAATGGTTTATTTTGTGTTTTTATGCTGTGAATCTCCTTCCTCATCCTTCATCAAAACAAAAGGAGCATTTTCCTAACACTCTGGGAGGAACTAGACGTATGATGCTCCAAAATTCTACTCCTTTTTTTTTTTTTTTTTTTACAAAAGCAGGATGCTGACGAAAGCCTCACATGCATCTCAGGAGCACAGCGTCCCAGCAGATCAATAAGGGCTGAGTAGAAGGACATGATGGCATTGCCCATGTGCATAATTTCTCCCTCCTCCTCACTGGACCTGAAACATACAGACACACAAACACAACTCTGTCATTCAAGATAATATCCTTCTTGAATATCACAAGCCTTCATGATAGTCAGAGACTCAGGAGCCATAAACTTATATGTTCTACGAGGTAATTTGAGAAGAAAAGGAGGAGCAGGAGCAGGGGGAGCAATTTTATGAACATTTATACCAATGTTTTTGCATTATACATGATCTCCTTACAGGCCACTATGTTATACATATTGATTTTGACCCGCTCCCCAATTCCCCTCCTCACCTCAGGCAATAATAACTTTACCCATTAAAATGCATCCAGTGTGTTACGAGCCTTGCATACTAATGCGAGCATGCAGGCACCGACACTTTTGATAAACTAGCCCCAAAATTTGATCAATGTCAACGCTTCGTTCTTTTAACTTGAGGCTCTAACCTCTAGTATATCTGCATAATATTCTTTATGTTTAACCTGTGTACTAAAATGTCTCTGATTCAGTTACTTAAGACTCTGCTTCTTCTTCTTCTCCTACCTCTTCCTGCATCCAATAATTAAAGCTGTGAGAGGAAATGCATTTGCATATTCATAAATTCTGTATTTTTCCAGGAGTGAGAATGTTTTTTGTCAAAACTATGTCAGATAAATTATTCGTCAACACTGAGCATCTCTACAGTATGTGTTTTAAAACTTGTCTGGAGGAGGAACCTGACCTGGTTTAATAAAAAGGCATGTTGTATAGCGGTTACATAAAATAAATAATTTCCTCTCTAAGGACTTTCCTATTTTGGCAGGAGCCTTTTTAAATGATTTCAAATCAGATGAAAACCTTCATATTCAGAACAGAGCAATAACTTCATTTTCTTTCCTTTGTGCAGGCTTCCACAAAAGAAGTAAACTTCTATATCATCCCAGTAATGCGACTAAATAATATATCAAATTCCTACTGATATGACACAATTAAAGTGTGTAATAACTTAAGATAATGCAGCACTCAGCAACAAACTGAAACTCCCCACAAAGACACAGATAATGTGAAACTTAATCACTACTGATTGCTTTCGATCCACTGAATGGATTTTTACTGTGTCATGATGATTTAAACGCTTATTAAGAGGCTTTTCCCCCTTCACAAGAAGAGAAAGTTTTGTGAGAGAGACTGGTGTGGATTCCTACCCAGAATTGACAACAGCAGAGGGTTTGGGCAGGTCCAGAGCTGGATCCTCAGAGATCTTGATGGCCCCCTTCATGCCGGCCAGGAGACCCTGGCCTCCCTCTCCCCTCAGGGCGGGGCCGAAACACTCTGGACGCCTGATCAGCAGCTTCACCACCACGTTAGCATTTTCCTCCACGCTCTCACCTGATATTCAAATACAGCAAGGCCAGTGGAGAAAGAAAACTTTGTCATGCATTAGGTGATGATTTGAATAATCCCCAAAATGAAAGGTCAAAGTCAGCAGGAGAGCAGAAATCCTGGAAGTGCTCTGCTGAAGGACTATTTCATTTTTTATCCAGGGAAAGCTCATTAACACTCCACTCGGGTTTCTCAGTCATGGCAACTGAGCAGCAGCACAGTTGTTGGTTAAATGTCTTGTACAAGGTCACTATAGTTAGGTAGTAATGATGAAGTCTGTTTTTCATGTCTCTACCTGTCACAAAAACATTATTGTGCAAACTTAAAACGCATTGTACACAGCACTGACAAACAGACTCACAGATTATCTGAATCTATCCTCTTAATCATATTTGCCTCTACATGCAGGATTTAATGAATTTGAAATTACTTCTGAAAAGATTTCTGGAAAGTTCGGAATCCTGTAACAGCCCTCTTATTCATTTGAATGGGACAACTGGCTTACCAGGCAAAAAGTTGCCCCTGCTCTACAGCTCCATTGGCAGACAAAAATGCCTTTCAGACTCTACATTAACAGTATTTTCTTGTGCTCAGTATGGAAATTAACTTACCGTTGCAGAAGACAGCGAACCTCAAGAAGGACAGATAACGCTCTCCCTCTATGGGGTTCCAGCCCAGGTCTGGGTAACCCTTGGCAAGCAGCATGGCACAACTCTGAAGACCACAACCTGCCAGGTATGTCACCACCTACACACAGACACACACACACACAGACACACACACACACACACACAAACACACAATTATGTTTCACTCCTGGCACATGCTGTCTTTTTGTCACTCACAGTGACGACTTGAAAGTCAATTTACTAAACTGGCACACATTTGTAATAAGAAGTTAATAATAGATATGAATCTGCTGATCATTTTGCACTTCAGACTGTTTCCATTCTTCATTCTAATATGACAAAAATACTGAAATCACTGAAGCAATTTTGCTGGGTTGCTACATTTTTTAATAATGGTTTGAGGATCAATTGTGGTGAAAATGTAACAAATTCTATTGCGTCTCTGATCCTCACACAGCCTCAGTCCATTAGTCGCAGTCGAGCATGCATTGAATACCGGCCTGAGCTTTAGATTGTAGTGCTGAAGCAACAAACCTTCTCCAGATCAGGCTCCTCCAGGGCCAGGGCCAGGCCGTTGTTATCCATCACTGAAGATGCAGCGACATCCAGGGGAGTGGAGCCTCGCATGGCTTCAGAGGCTAAACACACAAACACACACACACACACACACACACACACACACACACACAGGTTAGTGTCACCAGCAAAGCCAAAAGACACTTTGTATTTGTTCCATACTAAACAACAGGGGGCAGTCTGTCTACTTTTGTTGTCTTATTATTATCCATCTCTCTCTTTGAGCCACTATAGCAGGTAGTGTTCAAGTGGCGATAAGATTGCAAATGACATACTGATGAAAAATGTTTTCGGAATATTATTCAAACATTTTACATATTTAAGGTTAAAGGAGGACAAAATATCATTTCCAAAATTTTAAGTGTACAGGACCCCTAGTGCAACTGCCCCCCAAAGCAAATCTCAGGCTGAAAGGCAAAGTAAAAAGTCAAAGAGTGCCATAAATGGCCACAAGGTAGTGCAACCGACTCTCATGTTGTGGAGCTGATGGAAGGGGGGGCACATGTGTATCTAGTACCAGCCCTGTGATTGTAATAGAAAAGCAGTTTTTTAAAAGAGTATGTTAGGTGTTGCGCTGCTGAGCAACAACAGACTTGCTCAACAGCCATCTGTTCATGTGACCCAAATTTGACTGAAACTGGTCATTGCATTGAAGAGTTAAAGCCTTTATTCTTTAAAACCCCACAAAGTGGCGCTATCTGTCTCTTGTGTTAATATTAAGAGTGGATGAATGAGGGGTGCCTGTGTACAAAGTATCAGCCCTGTAATGTTAAATAGAAAAGGATTTATTGAGAATATTATGTTAAGTCTAGTGGCACCCACTGGCAAAACTGCATCAGAATTTTTGGGCTCTCTGGGGACTCGGGGCTGCTGGTAGCGCCACCCAGTAGTGAAAATGCATGAAATTTTACAGGCTCTATCAATGTCGCTCTGAGCACTTGGGACCCAATTTTAGTTGAGATGGACCTTTGCATTGAAGAGTTAGAGCATTCTATTCTGGAAAACCCTGCCCACTCCACTTTGGTAGCAAATCATAGGAAAATGGTAACAGTGATTGATAAACAAATGTGACCGTTAAATCTGGTATGCTCTAAACAGAATACACATCAAGTTTGGTAAAGTTTGGATGAAATATAGAGGGGAAAAAAGGCTTCTAGAAAACTTCTAAATGGCGGAAAATCTTGTTAGGCACATATGGGCAGTCCCATTGCAAAAAGTTTCATATGATCCAAGGAATCCAATGAAAAAATGTGTCTTCTAGTCAGGGTAAATGGGTTATTAGCCAACAAAACATGAAACATAACTGTCTGACCACATGGTGGTGCTGTTGGTGCAATTGGTCCCTTTATGAATGCCTATAAAAAATGGCACCAAGTTTGATGACTGTGACTGACACAGCTTTAGAGAAAATGTCAGAGGCCAACTGCATCCGCATACTGTATTGGTGCAATCAGAAATGGCTAATTAACAAATAATGATGTGAAAACGGAACATCAAATTGCTATAAAAGTCAAAGCGCACTTCTTGGCCGGGCATGTCATCACTGCAAAATCGCTGGAGCAGTAGAGTGCCAAACTTTTGGGAGATGAATAAGAATAAAATGAAAGGGAATGATAAGTATGCAGAATAACAACAGCTGTGCTTTCCATCTTCAGTGCCAGCACATCTAACTATGTCCAACCTTATCATTTGAGACAATTAGTTTTGAGATAATCATTTGCTCAAAGAAAACACAAAGCCCATGTCCCATTCACACTGTGGTTTACAGAAGTGAGCTGAAATGGGAACTTATTTTTTATAGCCATTTTCTTAAGATCATGTTATACTGCCTTCATAGCCAAATGCACATTTTATGACTTATGTGCTCTGTGCTTCCTGTGTGAAAATGTTCCCAACAGGTACCATCAAAGATGAGCTGTAACTTTACTGCTCATTAGACACAGGCAGAGAGGACAAGTTCTTAGGGAGGAAAGGCAGATATAGACTGTGCTTTCAACTATTAATTCTCAGAGGACCAAGAGAAACTCTCCAGAGAGATGGTAAATCAATTAAAATAAGAAACCTATTAGGGTTATAGGGATGATTGTGACGCATGTGGCTGTATGTACTAACTTCATAAAGTGTTCTCTTCAGTCCAGCAAACTAGGAGATCCACATTTACAAAAGTGAACTTGTTATTGAAATAGAACTCTGAAAGACAATTTGTCCTTTGTGTATTCATCATTACATTTCCACAACATGAGCACTCAACTAATGTTTCACAATGAGGCATCACAAACTGGTGTTTTTTGCATTTCTCTATCTTCTCCAGACCATGTGACCCTCCTGTCTTTCCCAGGCAGGTGCTTTAGTTTACAGCAGCAACAGCAGCAGCAGCCGGAGCCCAGTGACTCATCAGTTCTGCCCTGCATGCCTAAATAACCACCGTCCCTCATTTTCCTCCCTCCCCGTGTCTATGCCATTCTTCCCTCTCTATCAGCGACCCCTTTCACTCTCATACTGTCGCCCCGGCATTTTGAATTGGAAGCTGTTATTTGTCTTCCTCACAGCTTGTCATAGTATGGGTGATAGGTTTGTACCATCACGTCAATTAACTGTGAAACTATTCCAGCAGGTAGCACCTATTGGCTCTGGTAAATATCTATCATTATTTTGGGAACAGGAAATAACTATCTTTCAGATCCTTCTGTGGCAAATGGTGGTGAAGAAATTGAAAATGTGAAGGAGTCCCATTCATCACTGCTTACCAAGCCCAACGCTGCTGTTTTCCAGCAGGTAGCTCAGGTGGTCAAACATGGCCTTCTGGTTCTGGCGGCTAATACGACAGAAGTAGCACAAGAAACGACAGCAGCTCGCCACCATTTTGGGGAAGGCGATCTCCTATGGGTGAAGAAATGAAAACAGATTTATAAAGATATGCTGGAGTCAGAGCAGCTATTAGTTTTTATATTCTGTTAGAGAGAGAGAGTGTGTATTTTTAGTGAAATCTAGAGTTTCTCCAAAGAAGTGATTGCAGGAGCTCAGGCGAAGTGTGATCCATTTAGATATGTCTGAAGGCTGCTGAGTCTTATATGTTCGGCTCTGATAACACTCTGCGACTATCAATGTGCCTATGGTGCAGTCAATCTATAAAATGTTGTTTGTGGTCACAACACATCAACTGGAAAATCATTTCACCTTCAAACCTTTTTGCATTTTAATGCTGTCATCCTCATTTTTCTAAGTTCTAGTATGGGTTCAGTCCAAGGTTCAGTCACAGCATAAATCTGAGGAGTAGTGTCATTTTGTCCATGCTGGAGATGAAAGTAAATTGCGAGAGGAATGGATAGACACCACTCTTCTTACCTCCAGCAAATTACGCTCTGCAAATATACACAGAGCGAGTTGCCCTAACTTCTCAACTTTCAATCACACCAAACGCTTCAACTCCTATAATCAGATTTATCATGGTTTTTAAAAGCCAAAGCAATTTCACCTTTAGACTTAGTTTAATCCCAGTGGAAAGTTTCTCACTAATGCTACCTCTGAAGTAATCCTGTACATGACTGGGAATCAATATTTTTATTAAAGTCTGGGTTGAAAAAAAGTTTACTGTATTCTTAAGCATTTTATTGTATGTTTATTTTATTTTTAGATGATTGTGTGAACAAAACCATGATTACAAAGGTTATTACCCAACTAAATCATGGTTTGGATATTATTCTGTACCATGCCATGACTAAAACAACATTAGAGCTGATAAAAGAGTAAATAACGTAAACCTGATATAAACTTACAAGCTATGCTTCCTGCCACTTTATATGGCCACTGTAAGTGAAGTACACATATCAAGTGGCAGTAAACTGGTCTGGAATTTATGTCTGAGACTGTGTGATCAGACGGCCAGAGTCAGATGTGACGGCCTGAATGTCTCCCTGAGGTCGGTCTGTCTGTCTGTGGTTCACTTCATGCTTGGCACTGACCCTAGCTTTAAATCACAACCATCTCTTCCAGCTTCTGTCAGCACTGCCCAAAAAGGACACACTTGAGAGACCTCCCTCTCACCCCTCTAATGCCTACTCCTTTACCTTGTTTACTCCTCTGCCCTCTTCATTACCCTTGTGGTTTTTCTGGGTATTAGATTGTTGCTCTTGGTTTATTTCACTCTCTTAAGATAAGACCCTAAGATCAATGTACTACTGAATCAATAAAGTATATGATAAACATTGGCTGTGACAATATGGCTGATTTCTAATCAGACCACAGGACACAGTGGATCTTGTAATTATCAGATCTTTTCTTGTAATTAAAAGATGATTAAAAGAAGTCTTCATTAGAGTTAGATTAAGATTAAGTTTTCCATTGTTTCTTTTTCAAAACTCAGATCAAATTCAGGAACAAAAGAGTTAATTTGATATATTTGTGTGTACATTTACCTCCATATTGAAAGAATGTTTAAGATTTGGCAAATGAGACTAGTGACCGCTGTGTTTGAAACAGAACATTTCTCATAATCAGTGACATTTAGTACTGCACACTAAACCCTGATATTTCAAGGTAATCAGATTTGACTACTTTGGGATTAAGAATGTTTTGAGGTGGCAGGAGTTGTAGTTTAGGAACATAAATTGGAGCTAAATTCCTTCGGTTGAAATGCAGGTCAAGTTTCTAACTTTTTACGAAAGGTTCCCTTATTCTTGTGTAAGTTCCTGTGGCCAAAAAGGGTCATATGAGCATATATCAACACTGGAAAGTATATTTTACCGGCATATATTGCAGGGTTAAAGAGAAAGCCAAAAGGCTGCCACTTACAAGAGGTAAATTGAGTTTAAACTACACCCACCTGTGATTTGTCTCCTCCCAGCACGTTGACCATGACCTCCATTACAGTCTCGTGCATGCCCAGCACTCTCATCAGGTTGGGATGCTGGTAGAAAACCTTGTTGTTCATGATGTCACTGGAAACACAAGAAAGTGATTTGTGTACGTTACAGTACTGTACATGGTACATCCCAACATTTTGAGACAATATAGTGTAATGTCTATGCAGGTAAGAATGCGTAATGATGAACTAATACAATAAACCCTAATCATTTCATCTTGCCATTTACATTGCCTTAAAACAAAAGAGAGGTTACAGCATTTCTTGGATTATATTTTCTTACCCAAGTCCATCAATCATGAGTTTCTCCTCTTCCGTGCCCATACGCACTGACAGCAGGGACCTGATCTGACCCAGAGACGCCAGCAGGTTAATAGCATCCATCACGGATGCGGCACTGATGGTGTAGGACTTTTTCATAGCCCGAAGCAGCTCCCCGATGCCGTCGTACTGCCTCCTCAGCAGGCTGAACATCACTCTGACCAGCTCTGGGTCCTGGATGTGAGACTCCTGGGCCCAGGTAGTTATAGTCTGAGAGATCAGCTCCTTCAGGTTAGCTGGAGAAGTGAAAATTCAACACCCACGCAATGAATAATGGTACAAAGGGTCATTAAGATCATGATAACCATCACTGAATAGAAAGTGTGTTCCTGTCTGTCTTGAAATGTTTCAGTACTATTTGGATATAAAGAGTGCAGCCGCACAGGTAGCAAAAGTAGTGTAGCTGATGGATTTTATACAACTGATGATAACACAGATGTATTTATCAGAATAGATCTGACAGAGATAGTCACTTAATCTTCGACAAACTGGAAAGAAAATCCTCTCATCTGATAATAACTTAAAGAAAAATATCCTTATCTTGGTGAAGACACAAAATAAAACATAAGATAGAAATAGAAACTGTCTCTTAAACCGCATCTGGTGCTCTGTGTGGATCAAACAGGACTCCCCAATGAGATATGTTATATTCCTTTAAATTTCCTTATCTTATTCCTATGCTACTATAAAATGTGAAGCCATGATGATTAGTTGATCGATTAGTTGATTAAATTAATTGGCAACTATTTTTAAAGCAGGAAGGCTGAATATTGTCTGGCTTCACCTGCTCAGATGAGAAGATTTTTTGGTTATATTTTAGGTACAGTATATAGGTTATAGGATAAAGGTTTTGGACTGTTGCTTGGACAAAACAATCAAATTGATTAAAAAAAAAAAGACAAATCATATTACACCATTTCTTCATCCGTGCATTTGAAATGAAATCTTTCTGTCTTCCAGTATTGCTATTTAGAAATATTTTAATTAAAAAATGAATCATGATTAAGCAGCCTCAAACAGCATCATTCTGCTATTTCTACCAAACAGGATCTCACTGAAGTTCTGTAGGGAAGAGCAAGCACCAAACTGCATTTCTAGTGGATTGTTCTCTGTGCCTCTGCACTAACAATATTCTGTTGTGCAAAAATATCACAGATTTACAACAGGTGTCCAACAGTGAAACCAGGATAAATAATGCTTCTGAGGCTGCAGTCCTATTGTGTTTATTTTTACTGTAGATAAGTCAGACCTCTGCAGCTGAGCTCTATTTCATCCTATTTATGAATCAAGGCAACACAAACACACATTAGAAGACAACGCCATACAAGAATGTTAGAAAAGGCTCAAATCTGTGGAATCGCTGTGTGAAAACAACAGAATCAACATCAGACTAGCCTGTCAAGTCTCATTATAATGCAAAACAAAATATCATTTTCTGTGTATAAGAACAAAGTGCTGAGACCAGCTCATACTATAAGGTCTCCTCCAGGACCAAGAATGTGCCAATTTACATCTTCAAACAGTGGCTCACAGTCTATTAACTCAGACTAAGCAGGGAGAAAATGTACAGACACCACAGTGAAGTGAGACAGCACAAGCCTTGACAACTACAGTGTGTTTTTATCCTGCTGTATTTGCACAAGGGGAAGCCTGGTTAAGTTTTCACTCAGTATTATAGTATTATTTTACAGCCATGAGGTACAACTTCTGTATTCTTTCTGAAGCTGCTGGGTTCAAAGGATATTTCAGTGGTAGTCTCTGATTTTAAAGAAGCAACGCAATTAATCAATTAACTGTTAGGTCCAGAAGATGTCATCGCTATTTCATGAAGCCCAAGATGACATCTTCAATCACTAGTTCAAAATCCAGAGACATACAGTTCATTATCACATAGTAAAGAGAAAGAAAACACCAAATCCCCATGATTAAAGAAGGTGAAACTAGGTAATGTTTGGAATTTCTGCTTACAAAAGCAGTTGGTCAATATTTCCCTATATAATAGACTAATTGATTATTCATTCCAGCTCTAAACACGAATAATTCATGATCTACTTACAATAACAGCTGTTTACATTTCAGGACAAAGTCAAGTCATAATGCTTTAAGTACTTTGAGCCTTTACCATCTTGGGCTAACAAATCATACATTTTAAACGTTATCAGAAGCCTTGGATCAGCTCCATTACTGCCTGCAGACCTATGGTCATTACGTTTCCAGTTTTACATTTCAGCCATTTAATCAGACCACACAGTTAGAAATAACGCATAAAATCTGAAAAAGGTAGAGACACTTAAATTTATATATCACCTACGTGACAATAATCCAAGCAGGAGCTCAAGAGGTACCACAACAGTGCCAAAGCGGAAGAATAAGTTCAACTTTTTGAGCTATATCCAGGAAAATGTTGTATTATCAGCAAAGTATATGCATAACTAAGCAAAAAGAAAAAGAGCTTGGATCAGACATAAAGCCAAGTATAAGTACAATATACTGTAAGTATCTTTATTCATGCCAGGAGAAGGGAAAGATCCTGTGAGTTATAGTTATAGTTATGCTTATTCTGCTGCTTTTGTAATTTGACTTGGTGACTCAACCATAATTGTGTGCTGGTCATCATGTACACTGACGACACTGTGATTTATATGTCAGGAGATAATGCTTCAATGCTGTTGCAGATTCATTGAAAGTGTACATTGAAGTACAAATGTATCTGACAAGTTTGATACCTTGAGTCTGGAAATGTAGTTTGATCAGTCAAAATATAATAAAATTCAAATAAACAAATAAGCATTATAATAAAAAGGTGCTTTTACACAGTATCCACTTATCAAACTGGAATTTATGTGATAATATGATGCTGTAAAACAGTCCTGATCACTGCTCTTCTTCCCCAATTCCAGCTCAGGGTTAGAAGACAGTGATTGATTATTTTAGCAAAATGCAGCTACCACTACATTTAAAAAAAAAAAGTTTTCCTTTCTGCAACAACTTCACTATGACTTATAAGGTAAGAGTATAATTAACTTTTGTCTGTCCTTCAAAACATTTAGACTCCAGAGGGAGAACCTTGCAATTGAAAGTCTATGAAGACACAGCTGTGGGGTAAGTTCCCCTGACACTTTAAAAACACTTTAATGTTTATACTCTGCCTCTCTCATATATTCCATCCACTTTTACAGCAGTGAAATTGCTCAAACTCAGATAGTGAAAGTGGACAAATTGACATCAGATGAAAAATAAAATCTAACCCACAGTGCGTGAAGTTTGGATGAGGCTTTGTCCTGCGTCTTAAGGTCTCATCAAATTTTAATCTTAGCGATGACAAGCAACAATTACACAAGCCACAACTGCAGATGAACTCGGTGACTTTGAGTGATAAATGCAGAGGCTTCAGCTAAATGCTGCACCACCACTTCAAAATGATAACATTGCTATTCCAAAGCTATCGCTGAACTCAGAGTGTTTAAGTCAAACAGTCCAACATCTGTAGCAAACAAAAGGTCGAATTCGAGCAGACTCCTAATGAGAGACGGAACAGATTCAAACACATGGAGCCAGATGCCCTGAAGATGAATGTCCCGCAGCTTCACATCTGCTCTGCATCATATCTACCAGTAGCTCACATCGAAGTCATCACCAACACCAAACCTGTCCTGTCTGCAAGCTAATGTGAAAATTACCACACACACACAATATGTTGTTATTAATAAACACTTTTACAGTTAAAATACATTTCTTCAGCATTAGCTGTTACATTGTGTAATCACCCCTTTATTTTCATTGTTAGTGGTGCAGTCTGCCAGTCCTGTAACTGGATTAAAATTGCCAGCCCACACACTAGGGGTTCACAGAAAACAACGCATGCATGTAATCCAGTGTTACTGTTTTAAATTTTATATCAGCCTCGCAGGTTAACTGTGAGCTTCCAGAGTGAGCTGTCTTGTAAAGAGCTGCAGACGAAAAGACTGTACACCTCCAGCTCCTCAGCAAGGTAAACAAACTCCTGTTAGTAGTTTTCATCTTACAGCAGAGCTCAGTACTTTCACTGTGTGCAGCATGAAATCAGATCATAGTTATTGACTGACTATGAAAAGAAATTGAGTTTATTTGGTAGGCTGTAAACAGACACATCAGTCGCTCTTCTGTTGTGGTTCTGACAAAGCACCTGTTCAAAGAGTGTTTGCTGTAGTACTGAACTGTACTTGTGATTATAGTATGTGTGCTTTGTCTCTATTGATTTCCTATTCTGAAACAAAATCAGAAAAATCTTTATCCTTCATATAGCGAGTGAAATACGAAAAATCTGGTTTCCATTACTACAAAATGCAGCATTTGGGTGATTTTTAATTATCTTTGTTATCAAAAGGTGAACTGGAGGAATCCATGTACCTTCGTTTCAATCAATTTGAGGGACTAATAAGGGACTGAAAAAAACAAAGAAATCCCATACTCGTCCCATACTCCAAGTGACATCATGGGGGAACGTAGGGATTCATGCCGCAGACCAGCATGTTTTATATTTTTATGAGTTATCAAAAGCTTGTGGTCTCTAATGCCTGAGTGTTGCATTTGAACTGTTTATCACCTCATATGTCTGCAAGTTGTCTGCATAGATCACCACTTCAATGCATTTGGCAGACAGTAATTACATCACTTGACTTAGTCATCCCTGCAGCTCTTTTAGCAGACAATGCATGGCTCCATGAACCAGACAGATCAACACCACGTGTGTCAACAGGTTCTGTTAATATGCAGGTTAGCTTACGGGGGTTTTATTCTTTTTCCATCTGACAGAATAATTATTTTAGCAGACATATTTCAACCAAATAATCAATCCATACTTCTCTTACTGTAGCAGTGGAAGAAAACTCTCTGGTTTGAGAAATTACATGAGCGTCCGTAGGCTATTAAACTTGATAAAATAGGTGGGAGATTAACCTGCATATAGGCAGACCACTCTTGTACTGTACTGTGCGGGCATTCTGTGCTTCCATGTAACTGAACTGTTTGATGTAGTAGCTGTTGTTAATAATGTTGAAGGGTTAGCATTAATATCAGCCTTAGTTAGGGGAACCCTTTTCAAAAAAATGTTTAAAGGTGACTGTAAAAAACCAAAAGCTCAAGTCTTTTTATAAATTCTATTTTGTGTCAGAAAATGCTTTGATACCCATTTCTTTCAGATTGAGTGACAAAGCCCCATTTTTCATTTTCCAATTCTTGTTTCACAGTAGGAAATCGATCATTACAAAAGGTACACAGATTGGTGACCAGTGCAACAACAGGTGTCACCACATCAACCAGGACTGAAATGAATAATGGAGTGCTGAATCAATTTTCTGCAGAGACAGGAACACTGAGTTGGCCATGCTGTAACTTTTATAAAATATTAAGTTTTGGGGTTTTTTTTTGTTGCTTCGTTTCCTTTTTTGTGGTATTTGTGGCACCACTAGTCTGAAGCTTTAAAGATAATACTGTTTTAAAACTGAAACAAAACTGAAAAAACCTCTCAAAATGCAGATGGTGTATATGAAGCAGCTACTGCACGCTGGTTTATGGGTACATAAAATGAATTATAATTTACAAGCGCTACATGGTGATCACCATAAGGCAATCTACCTCCATTACACACAAAATGTTATCAGGTGTTCTAAAACCAATTTAAATTGTTGCAACATCTGGTATAATCCACTCATAATCCACATAATCTACATGCTCCTTGAAAGAGTTTAAGACTAAGACTCAGACGCAGCTGTCACCGGCACACAAAACATGGAGCTGCTCCACTGAAAATGAATAGAGCACTGATTCTGAAGATGACTTAACATTCTGTTAGCTTTTCTGTGTTAGTGCTAATAGCTCGGAAACTGTAAGACATTATTCTTTATAAAATCACCCTGCCACAGTGCTCCTCCACAGCCTGAAAAGCTCTGTGCTTGCAGCTGTATTGGGAATGTGATCATTCTTATTCTAGTAGATTTAGATTTAAGGAACAAACCTTATTCATAAGAACCATTTTCTTTGTTACAGGAATTAGCCATAACTAGGGATATTATTTTCTCCATTCATCATTTGATCTGTGTGAAAAATGACATTCCAGCAAAGTTCAAGGTGATGTCATCAAGTTATTTCTTTTATCAGCTAAAATCACAACAATATTCAGATCACTATCACAGAAGACAAACTTAAGTGACAAATCCTCACATTTAAAAAGCTGAAACAATTTAATATTTAGTATTAACTCAATAATCAAACATCTAAATTGTGTCAGATCATTGCAGCATTTGTATATTTTTGTAACAGTGAACGATGAATTTACTGTAACTAATTAAGTGTTTAGATTGATTTAGTGTTATTCTGATTATACATTAGGTTGCATTATCTTAAATATACAGATAAGACATTTAAATAACATTCACTGGTTTCATAATTGACAGCATAATAGACTGTAAACTCAGCTTATTTCCTCCACTAGTCATTTGTTTCAATATGATCTGAATAGGATGGAGAAAATGTAATACAGGTCTCTCAGAATCATATTGAATCACATCATCTGTCCACTTATAAAGCTTTTCAATAATGCAGGCTAGGTGTGGGAAGCTGGAGTAGGGCATTAACATTTATAGCAGAGAGTCTTGCAAAGGCTGTCCATTAGCCTTTCATTATTTGAAGCAGAACATACACCGTGCTCTCAGCCAAAAGCATTAGAAAAGAATATTAAAGCTACTGACCCAAAGCTGAAGCAAAGACCATGTCAAACTAGTCCCATGGCAGTGTCTTATGTTCTGTAGTATTTATATTGATTAAATCCATATGACAGATAAGGAACATCAAAGGTAATATAACATATACAGTACAGGGAGTTGAATTAAAAAGGTTTTCAGATGGCTTATGGCTTTTCCTGCAAACCTTTTGATATTAAGTAGATGCTGATAAAGATGGTGTGCAACAAAGCTGAAATCCTGTGTAACTGTTACTCAGCACCAAGATGAAAGTTAGTCTGACTTCACTGCTACAGCAATCTGCATCACTGAATGAAATCAGGATCCTCACACGTCAGTTTAAAAGTCACAAACCTGAGTTCATTTACCCTTAAGAACATGTTATCATGTTATGTTGTTAATACTTTCATGTGGTTTGGCACTTTACTTATGTTATGTATGTATGTATGTATGTATGTTGTTTCTCCAGCGTTTCTCATTTCGAAATGAGATACATGTTTCATATATATTTATAGTCTTTGCACTGGTGTGAATTCCTCCATCTCTTAGACATGATCTAATGCGTCTGAATTAGTTCAGTTTAATTGAAACGCTATGCTGTGAGATCCTCAGAAACTCTGCTAACTACTAAGCAGTTAGGCAAACCTTAATCCTGTTTTTTTTTTAAAATGACTTACTGGGAGCAGCCTGTTCCTGCTCTGTGGGGTCCACCTCCGCCTTCTGGGGTGGGCCCTTGATCTTATACACCAAAGACAGAAGACGTCCTTTTATTGAAGTGTCCTGCTCTTCTTCTTCCTCTTCCACTGGAATTCCTGCAAGGGGGAAAGACATTTGTGTCAGACAATCTGAATTTCGACCTTCGGGTTCAATCATTTAAAAAGTAGCTAAGTTGGAACTCAGTCATTTTGTGTGACAAAATACTTCACCTTAACTGAACCATAAGCAGCATGTGTGAACATCTGTGAGCAGTCATGAGCAATATTTACACAAGAAGAGTACATAATGTATTGAGGAAGCAGTTGGACTCTACCACAGTGCAGTCGCAATTCTTCGTGGAAGCCGACAAGTTCATCTTGGATGTCCTCGGGACAGGGGCAGTCGTCCCCTGTACTGAAATTCAACAGGATGTTGATCTGCAGGAAACAGACAAACAGAACAATGCAGTTAGAAGAGGAAAGGGATTACACAAAAAAAGTTTTAGGGAGCTGTTGAAGTAGAAGAATGGATAAATAAGCTCAAAAACACACAGGCGTGAGATAATGGATGAAAGAAGAATGGCATATAGAGCAGTACAAAGACAGAGGACGACACCAATTACTATTCTGAATCACGCTCAATAGCAGAATTACTCATGTAGAGTCCCGAAATGAGGTCTCACATGGGCTTCTCAGATTATATCAGTCTGATCAATGCAGAAAGATAGTCTGAAGCACTTTACATCAAGTCTAGGGACAAGAGAACATAAAAACCTTTAAAGCAATTCCTCATCATGGGACACAGTGTTTAGGTTTAATCATAAGGTTTCCTAAATGGTTACAAATACTGTCTGCTGTCTCTCGCAAGCTAACTATAAAACAGGCTAAATATAAATGAGATGCTTACTCAGGCTAAGCAAATGGTGACTCCAGTTTAGGCTATTTTGAAGTCTATTTCTGGCAGGGATTTTTAATAAACTGTGGAAGGAACATACAGCGATACAGCGTACACCTGCTGCTGACCACTACTACTTATTTTTCAAGGATCACAGTGTAGCTTCAGGCTTGCGCTTATCTGCAAGGCTTAATAACTCAGTGGAAGTGCAATTAAACACTTTAAACATGAAAGCGTTGCAGTCCTTGCAGAGTTTAACGTCGGCTTGCCTTTTTTTACGATGCTGCTTTGTTGTGCGGAAGAGTGCTATACTCGGCACAAAAGCAAGTGATTTGAAAGAGAAATAAAACAGAATAGAAACGACTGGAACTTTTTAGCTACTGGGCAGGAAGAATAATGTTATACCTCTCCCTCCCCTCCCCTCTTTGGCTTCGGGACACACACAGAGAGAAATGGGTGTTAAATGAGGCCTAATCATTAGGTACAACGATCTGAGCCTCTGGCACGCCAGTGTGCTGATGCAGTTCTTACACACTGAGCTGAAAATCAGTGAATGCATGTGGTGTGAGGGAGGGCACAGCTGAGACCTGATTACCACTGCTTCACCACAGGGTCATGGCCATTGTGTTTCTAGGCCATTTCGATAATAAAATAATAAAAAACAAATTTACAAAACAAAAAATAGTTATTTACAGCAGCACAGGTCCATAAAATGATCATTTCGAACTGATTTGGCTGACCAACATCCAAAAAATACTGAGTTTAATGTCATAGAAGATAAAGAAAATTTATTCACATTTAAGAAGCAGAAATTAGTGAATGAATTTAGGCCTTTTTGGTTCATAATTATCAAAACCACTGTTGAATAATAACGTTTTTGTCAGTCGACTAATTGAATAATCAAGCTAATCCTTTCAGCCATAATACACAACACACAATGCTGTCATTTCCTTAAGCATGAGTTTAACTTAATATTAGCGCCATACGTGCTCGTCACTATCATTCACTCCCATTTATGGACCCCAAAGGGAGAGCACCATGGATCCAAATAAACAATAAGAGTAACACAGTCCAGTCTGGTGCACCGAAACCTGAGTCTGACCTCTTTGAGAAACCAATTGCTTCAACATCTGTTGTGAGAGTGAGTCAACCCTGAGAGGAATATTTTGGTCTGAAAGGGTCAGATACCACAGACTGCTCTGGGTTGATTTATCTTCTGGTTAAACTAGTACTGTTCATCTAACTGAGCTGACTTTTGAACTTATTTGCTCTTTTATAATTAGTTTTATGTAGTAATCTGCTCTGAACCTTGCAAAGCATTAAGCAACTCTAACCCTAACCCTAACCCTAACCCTTCAGATTGGTGGATTGGTGGACTGGTGGACTGAGGTTGAGTGTCTCCAGGTCATTATAATGCAGTGTGACCTGTAAACTTACTAGAAGACTAAATACACTAAACAAGGGCTTCTCAAGTCTCAGCCCTGACCAAACCAAACCATGTGTCACTTATCATATAATATATGGATATGTTTCATTGCAGGTGTGCTCACATACTCACAGAGCTGCTTGTGTTTGCCAGTCACATACTGTTTACTGTCAGTTTCTTTGTGTGCTCACTCCAGTCTAATTACATTGTTACCATGATAACCGGTTGTGACTATCTGTCGGTGAATGCAATATTGTTCTCAAAAGTTTGTAAAAAGAATGAAACGTTGATTAAGAGACAGACCAGAGAAAGCGACTGTCTTTTGTTGGGCATGTGCACTTTTAGTTGAGTTATATGATTGATGTGATATGATATACTGTTACTATTTGGTAAGTAAAACGGACAGCGAGTGTTTATAATGGGTACTGCAGCCTACATGTCCATTTTGTTTGTTTCCATGGCTGCAGCACACTGTGTTTGTGTGCCAATGATTCATACCTGGCAAACCTTGGCTTTCGTAATGGGCGTCAACCTGATCTCACAGAAATACGCTAAATGACCACAACCTCTTAACACCACATTACACGCTGATGGCATGACATGTATTAAAATAACGACCAGAACCACAAGCAGGTTGACTGGGCAGTGGGCAGAATCAAACAGGCCAAAACAAAACCAGACGTTCTGACTCAGAATGAACATTTTAAAAAAGGAGAATACTGGCTGTAACAGACTCAGAAAAATGAGTATTTCAACTTGGCTTGTTTAATTAACCTCTGATAACATATAGCAGTTTTATTAATACACTTAGTAAAGTAAACATATTACGTATTGGTCCTTTAAACCTATTAATAAATCAGATTTATATGACACTGTTATTTTCAGAAAACAACTCAAAACACATCTGTTTCGGCAGGCATTTGTGTAACCTTTGGCTTCATCTTTATTTGAATTTTAATCTATTATTATTTTTTGTTTCTGTTTCATATATATGAGAATGTGTCTATCTATGTATATAGTGTCATTGTGTGTGTCTGTTGTGTGTGCACTGCTGTAATATCTTTTTATATTCTCTCTTGTAAAGCACTTTGTGACATTCGTCTGTGAAAAGTGCTATATAAATACATTTTATTACTATAATCATTATGATTATGCTCTGAGGCAGAAGATGGAAGAAGAGAAAGAAATCTTTTCCAGGCAGCTTTTGTAAACTAATATGTATATGGGAACATTTGAGATGTTGTGATGATATGATAGGCTGGCACTGTGACAGACCTCTGGCTTTGTAAAAATCCTTAATAAAATATATCACTTCATAAACCATTCAGTAAGTCTGCTCTATGCTGTAAACGTCACCTTTGGGAGTAATAATCATTTTCTAATCTTTAATACAGGCGCATTGACTTTCACTGCACAATCAACTCACTCTGAAGTTCAGTTTAGCCTTATACATGGCACAATTTACCCTGTGGGAATACCAGCTGAAAATAAAGTTTAGGAACAACCGAAAACTAAACAAAGGCATTTAAAAACTACAAACCCTCTGCGCTCCAGTCTTTGCCAAGGTCATTAAAAAAAAATGTTCACCCCAAGGCTAAAGCGATTATTCTGGGGTTTTTGTTCCACTACAATACTCCAACAACCTTGATCATACATTATATTTCAAAAAACAGGATGTAAACAATTCCTCACCCGCTGCCTGCCTCAAATCGGCGGTATGGTACAGTACCTGCTCCTGCGGGGGGGAACGAAACTCTTTGGTCTTCTTGGCGGTGACGGCGGCAGACATGTTGAGCGCCTGCATGAGCTCGTTGTAGCGGTACTTCTGGTTAAACTGCAGCTTGGACACAAAGTTGTCGGCGAAGGCGGCGATGGCCTCGATGCGGTGCTTCAGCTCGCAGTCGCAGAAGTAGTGCAGCAGCTCGCACATCTGGAAAGAAACAGAAGCTCAATGGTGAAACAGAATATTCAGAACAGAAGATTCAGAATTAAAAGTTTCATTTCTCTTTCTTCTTATGTATTGTTTGATGTGGTTTCTGTATAACTGATCATTTTTCATCATCAAATCATTAAAAGTTGTGTGAGTTGAAATGCCACCACACAGAGATTATATGCCTCCATCTTCACAATGCATGGATTAAAAGCTGTGTTGATTAAGTTTTAATGTTTATTGCACTGGGAACTGGTTGTCAATGGAAGGAACATTAGTATTCAAACACTGCACTTTCCTTCAGCACTCATGCGTTGACTCCTCAGTGAGAGATAAATCATAAAAGCTCTGAAACGCTGACAAATGAGGAATGACTGCACAAAACTGGATCACGGCAAATAAGATGGCTAAAATTAAAATTTAATTAAAACCTCGAGAGAGAAATTGATGGATTTGGTCTTGTGCATCTATTTTCAGTCTCACATTTAAAATCGCTAAAATGTGCATTAGTGATTTTCAGGATTATTTTCATCACCTGGCGTTTGACGGACTCGGGCAATGACTTCTCCAGCAGACCTTTAACGGGTGGTTTACTCTCCTTCGTCTCCTCCTCTCCGGCCTCCACGGCTTTCTCCTCGTTCTTGCTCACCTCCTCCTTCTCCCCGGACACAGACCCTTCGTCCCCCTTCGCCTCCTTCTCTTTGTTGTCACCGAACACGTTGGGGTCAATCAGGAGGAGGATCAATCTCACCTCATCGCTGGTTAGGACCCCCATGATTAACAGCGTTCCGATCAGTTTGAGAATGGGGACGAACTGGTACTCCACTTTTCCGCCCACCGGGTCTCGGATGTGGACGCCTCCGCCCTGCACGGCCTCTGTGAGCATGCTGATGGCTTTCTCCTTCAGGATGACCAATGGGATCTGGGGGCTGTAGAGGTACTGCGGACGCTTGGTGCTGATGATGCCGACGGGGGAGAAGTTGACCCGAGGTTTCAGGGAGGTGCTCAGACCGACGCCAGGCAAAGAATGCTGCTTGGACTCATCGGAGAACAGCTTGATGGAGCATGTCTCTTCTGTCACGGGGATGATGAACTCGTTGTTCATCATTAGGCGAGCCTCCTTAGCTGTCTCAAGATGGATGCTGGAAACGAGAGTGAGAATAAGTTTGATTATTGCGTCGGCCATTATCAGGAAATATATTTTTCAGGTTGGAGGTTTAAAATTTGCCTTCCTTAACTGGTATAAATGTGCAGTTAGTTCGATTTCTATCCCGAGCAGACAATCAGCACAATATATCTATGGGAGGTGGCAGGTTGTTTATCAATACCAATGACTCAGTGATTACCTGGCTATCTGCTGAGATGCTCTTAATAGCTTAAAGTTAGTGTCTTAAAACAAAACTTCCCAACCACAGGAATTTAAACATGATCTTGACTTTGCAATATACATGATTTACTCCAAATGTGTCTGTGTGAGGTTCAAATTGAGAACGTATTGACCTTATGTGGAAAAAAAGATACATTCAACTAGTCTGAATGTGTGTGGGCAATGCAAATACATCACAGAGGCAAAATTAAGATTTATATGACAACTATACTCTGTGGTTTTGTGCTCGGCTCCATCACTTTACCAGTTAATGGTGTTAAAGTAGAAGTTTCAATAAGTTATAAATGTATCATGGATCATCATTAGATTGTCTGATGACAAAAAAAATGATTGTAAACTTTTTTCTTTCAATGCAACAAAGTTAAAGTTGTTAAATATATCACTTGGGACATTATAGACTTCCTTTTTGTATCACTGACAGCAGCCATCAAAATGTATTATCTGATTATCTGTTATATTTCAACCCATTATCTCAGTGTAGCAAACTGACCTGATAAGGACATCGTAGAAGCCCTCCCTCAACATGCCAGAAAGGTACTGGTTGTCGATGGTGTAGAGCAGCTGTGATTGGTCCAAATGGCTGCAGAGGGCGTGAGCTACGCGGGTGTTTCCCAGGGCGCACAGGGCACAGTATAGCTTCAAAGTGTGGTAATGGAACTTCCTCAGGCTTTCAAGCTCAGATAACTCCAGGATGTCCAAACACCTGGAAAAAGACAGAAAAAAGGGCGTATAAAGGAGGAGTTAAAACAGGCAGAATTGTAAAGGTGACAACAGATGTTCATATCTGGTCATTTTAACCATAAGCAGTCGATTAAACAATCTTGACTCAAGAGCTATTTACTTTCCTATATTGTTATTTTTTGTTACATCATATATTGATATCATAATATAAAATTACATACACCATGGTAAGATTATTATCCATATTTCCCGCTTCTAAAAGGAACCATCTTCATTAATGTTGAAATAAGAGTGCTGCACCAACTCATCAAGCTGGCATAAGGTGAATTTTCTCAACATTCAATAGCACCCCCCCTCCCCCTCCCATTACAATAAGGTAAAAGGGAATAAAAAAACATCAAAATTAAAAACTTTTTTGAAATATTGTGTGCCATCGAGAGAGTTCATAGGAAATTTGATCTAAAATATTCACAACAGTTGCACAAACATCATTATTTGTGTGAGGTAAAGACTATTTATCTTCGTAACTATGCTGCTGCACAGTTTCATTAATTACCATTGTATTTGATAGATTGCTTTTTTGTGGAAGAATGTGCATGAGATATCTGAACCACTTATTAATCATAATTGTAATGGCAACAAAGCAGCGTTGAGTGATTACACAGTGATGACCTGCAACAACCAAACAATATAAATAACAATAGAGGGCAGAGCTTGTCACATTATATGCATCATTTAAATCATACAAGTGTGTCTTTATGTAATACTGTAAGCCCAAGGCTCTCCTTTCTCTATCCTCCTTGTTGCAGACCTGTTCTCCTCAGGTATGTGCACGGCCATTATCTGCAGCGGTTCCAGACATTGGACCACCCAGCCGTGCCTCTCGCTGACTCGAGCTGTCTCCACGTTGAGGAAGGTGTTCGGCATCCGGCTCCAAAGCACGGCCATGATGGTCTGCACGTCCAGTCGCAGAGGGCACTGCGGCACCGGGTTCCTCTGCTCGCTTTTAAATATAGCAGAGGAGAGCGGCATGGCATCCTGGGAACAGAGGAGGGGAATAATGTGATAAGGAAAGACAAACAAAAACAATTAGATTTCCTGTTTTCATATTCAGCTCACTGTGATAAATGATTTGATTGTAAAATATCCTGTAAGTGACCTAAATATGTAATGCTTTCAGTAAAGTTTGAAGACCCTGAGGGGTACTTGAACAAATAGTGAAGAGTTTTTTCTCACAATAACTATTCTTACAATTAGAACTTCATCAATACTGGATGTTTGGGGCCAATGCCAACACAAATTATATATAATCAAATATTTATATAAACACACTTTCTTTTTCAAATGTGATTAACAAACAATAAGATATGTAATTGAGGCTGTGATGTTTTACAGTTTAAGAATAAACTTAATTTTTATAAAATGATATCAGTGCTGTGAAACAGTAAACTTAAAAATAATTAAATACACATAAAATGTGGCCTATATATCTTTTAAAAACAATATTGGCACATATCGGACAGCATCAACACTGATATCTGTGATGGGTCAATATCGGCCGTTTATATTGGTTGAACGATATACCGGTCAGGCTCTACTTACAATATCCCAAGTAGTGTGGTGTATATATAAAAATATGTATTTTGGTCTTAATTTAATTCTAACTACCAATACTCCATTACATTATTAATAATATTAAAAACCTTTGTCCAAAGTGGGTTCTGCTGACCAGTGTGTAACTCTTCATAGATAAATAATGTGAGAAGCTTGTGTTCTATATCATTGTGATAATCTATTAAATACTGTGTGTGAGAGTTTTTCTTTACAGCTCTGGCACCAGAGCTTGAGCAATTAAGCACTTGGACAATTTGAAAAAAAATGTGAAAAATTTTAGATGTGCTCTGGTAATACCAAGATCAACTACCATGCATCATATCATGTTCAAGAATTGCTTTGTATTTGATTCGGAAAGACTAACCTTGATCTTGACAAATTCAAACTGGAAGAGGTTTGAACTGGTGGGGCGTACAAACACTGCGGGGAACAGCTTGGTATTTGGCTCCACCTGAAAATAAACATAGTTAAGCCACAGACATCAATCCTACCTGCTGTACGGTTATGGTAGCAATACACTAATATGCTGAAACATTACTGAGAGGAGATTAACAGTCAGATCCGTCTTAAAATCAGGTTTAAGCCTGTGATAATTGCTTTTCTTTAATGCAGTCCTGACAATCAGCACTGAGCTCCTCTGTTTATCCGTTTCTGATTTAACACATCTCACAAAGCATTTAATCTCTACACCCATGATTTAGCTGGTGTTTTACAAAGCAGTTCAATGGTTTTAGTCGGTGTATCAATGACAGGCACCAGAGGCAAAAGGTAAACACAAAAGACCCACCAGAGCTCTAATACAAAAACAGCTTTTCATCAAGGTAAAAGCTAGTTGATTCCCTTAGAGGGCTTTCCCTTTTAAAAATGCCAGTTCACGACTGAAGCGAGGAGTGAAAAAAATAAAAAAAAAGGAGGAGAAAAGGGTGGGATGCTAATAAAGAGATAAAGCAGGAGAAAGATTTAGGTGATGGAAGCTTCTCCGGGCACCATTTCGATGTCTAAGTCAGGTATTCAATATGATGCATTAAAACGCTGAGACCAGTGAGGCGAGGCGAGGATTACTGAGCAGATGTCTGTCTTTGTTACGGCACTGGCATTGAAAGCAGATGAGAATTCAGCTGTAATTTCCTAACTTCCATTCTACTGGTCTAATTTACTGCAGTGCAAATTTGTTTACATTACCTGAAGGGAAGATGGATCTTTTGAGTGCGTGTGGATAATACAAATATATATCTGCGTCACACAACAGAAAAAACTCAATGTCCAAATGTAATAGTTCTGGAGGCAGGTGTTGAGGGTTGTAACCCAAATATTAACTCCTTTTTCTTTTTGCTGTTTGAATAATAATGGAACAATTGAAAAGCCTTTTTTTGGCATACAGTGGAGAAATATTCTATATTCATCACAAGAGAGAAGAATAATGACATGCACCACACAATGACTGTCCTTGGCATTGTGGCTCACAGTCCTCTGGCTCCTCTTTTATTTGCACTGCTCTCATTTACCTGATAACTTGTGGGCAGCTCCTTGCCGTTGGCAGTGAAGGAGACGAAGCCAGTGGCCAGGTCGATCAGACAGCCGATCTCCAGGTCAGAGTTGGAGCGGCTAGAGGAAGACGGGCTGACGGCGTCTGCTCCACACACCATGTAGCAGTTACCCCTCTGGACACTGTGGCAAGATAAAAAGCAGAAAATGAGCTTGGCTTGTATGTCATGTCAACAAAAATCTTGTGCCTAGTATTTATTCATTATGTGCCACATGAGGGTTGACTTGTGACTCATTCATTCTGTCACATACAGGCATACTCTCTCCCTCCTTTACTCCCCTGAATAATGTAGGAGGATGAAAAGATAAGTCAACTTGTCTTCGGTTGTTCGGCTGAATAAGTAGTGTCATTTCAACATTAACTAAATTCTGGCACAAGCAAGCCACTGTATGTGTAATTTAGAGCAGAGGTTTTCAAAGTGTGTGTGTGTGTGTGGGGGGGGGGGGGGGGGGGTATTACATTACTTTTCAAAAGGAGATCATGTAGAATAGCCTAAATATGTGTGATATGGTTAAAGAGATAGTTCAGAAACAGGAGTTTTAGGGAATTTTACAGTTTTTAGTAGTAGTAGTCTGAGGTATGTCAAACCACAATATTAGGCTATCTTGGCTCAATTTTTGACTTAGAGGTATGCTCAAGAGATGACAGTCAATGGCAACAGTTTTGCCACAAAGGAAGATATAACTGTATGTAACTAAAGTAACTTGTGAAACCGTATTTGTTTTCTTGTGCTGCTAGAAGTATCATAGAAATTTACAATCGGTCCATATGTTAAAGACTATAGGTACATCATTTTCAGAAATATCATTGCCTTTTTTTAAAAATAGTTTCTGGGTACCCAAAAAATAAATTTTAGAATAATATCACATTCCCATTGGTAAATGTTTCAGTGCATTACACTGTCTAGTAACACCCAGCAAAAACCGACTATAATGGATTTAAACATGGCCGTAAGCACACCAACACAATGTGAAAAGTAATGCAAGGCAACAGAAAAGGTATTGTGAGAGAAGACAAAGTATCTAAAAGGAAATGGATTTCTGAAAACACATTCACCACAGTGTCCTTAGGGGCTCAGTTCATAATAGGATTCCTTCTGTGGCCCTTCAACAATATTGTATGACCTTCCCTAAATTACAGTAAGGTAGCACATTTTTTAAATTCCCTCGCGTACCCTGATTTCTTCAGAGAATCAAGCAAATCTGCTGACTCTTCCTGACTGCACACACCTCTATACATTTCATGATATCCAATAAAGTCCACATTTTAATAAAAGGTGGCTTGCCTCTCATGGACCCGGCCCCTCTCATCTCCCAGGGTGACTGTGACCGTCCGCATCTTGCCGAGTCTGAAGTTCTTGCAATGGTAATGATAGTCAGGTGTGACCCAGCCCACCCACACAGATGCAGGATCCTGTCCAGCGAACACTCTCACCGAGTGGTAGTACTGTCATGAAACCACAGAGCAGAACAGGTGACTCTTACTGAATGGAGGGAAGCCATTCGTAATAAAAATGTTCACGTGTCATGTATGTGTTTGAAAATTTGGGTTGATTTACAGTTGTGATGCTTCCGTAGTCGATAGTTCCGTCTTCTCTTGGAGGATGGCTGCAGAGAGGAAATTATTTCATTTGCCGATAGAGAAAATAAGTACAAATTAAGAAAATGATCACATTGACTAATCTGACATTGCCACTACATCAGGTGTTGTTCAGGAAAACATATCCACTGTTGTTTCAATGCAGTAATAATGTCTGACCTGAGTTTCAACGACTCATCTAGTAGCATGTCCGCAGAGTAGAACTCCACAGGCATGCTCAGTCTACAGTAGACCATGTCGCTGTTGCTGTTCTGGGTGCCAAATGTCTTGTGGGTGACCTTGAGGCAGGGAGGACCGTCTACCGTTCCATCGATCCTTGTCACCTGAGGAGATAAGCAATCAAAAGGAGGGAATCAAAAACAGAAAGAGAATCGATACGCAACACCAATGTGTTCATCAAGACCAGCTACACTGTTTGTAATGGCTATGTTAACATGCATAGAGTAGGCTGAAACCAAATTCTTGTTACAGTCTAAACGGGGGAAAATGCTTCTCTTGGTTGTAAATGTGAACAAAGCTCATTCAGATTTTAAGTGTTGATTGTTTAATTTATATATTATATGTTTTTTCTGTTTGGTTTCAAACAAGCTTCCTGACAGGAGTTGGATTAACCTATGGATTACGCCAACACTAGAGCCTGACCAATATATCAGTCAGCCGATATTATCAGCCGATACTGACCTATCACAGATATATCGGCATCAGTGAATATGTTATCTGATATGTGCCAATATTTTTTTAGTTTTTTTCTCAAAATTCTATGCAGCTTTTTATTATTATTATTATTATTATTTGACTATTTTCCTTAATTAAAGTTGTCTTTTGTGTCAGTGCAGTGATGTCACTTTATATGATAAACTTATCATGCCTTCATTACATTTAAGGGATCATTACAAAAGATATACAAAATATTGGTATCGGCCCTAAAACTATCAGTATCGGTCAGGCCCTAGCCAACACCTTTCTCTGTGTAGATTTTGACATTATTGGACAGTTTACAGTGTAGATATAGATAGGTAAATATGACATGCAGCACAGGTCACCATCTGGAATGGAATGAGCAGTGCTGCAGTTATATGGTATGCATCTTAATGAAGATAATGTTTACATGCAGCTTTTTCTCAGTGACTGAGAATCCCTGTTGCTGCATAAGTAACAGAACAAAAATAAAAATTACAACAATAATAATAATTAAATAATAATTATATTCGTTACCTCAATATGCAGGTGGTCCTCGGGTATTTTGACAAAAGTGGGCAGGCGCTTGCTGAACCACATGGTGATCTCTCGGTTCATGTTTACACCGAAGGGCTCGAAGCCTTCCTGGAGACCACACATGGTGTAGTACTTAAAAGTGCTGGCGTCCTTGCCCAGGTTCATGCGTCCAATCTGAGACAGGCCCAGGCTACACACAGGGATGAAACCTGGAGGAGGGTAAGGGGGTTTGGTGGGTTTGCCAGTAACCATGAAATTAACAGTGTGTATATCTGTGCCAGATGCTCAAGGTTCCTCTCTTCTTTGCACATTTAATTACACGGTCACTTGGGTGTTTTTCTATCACTACCAATACCAATATAGCCCATCTCTGCCCTCAAGTGCTACATTTATTTACTCTGGTGGCTTTACCACCCTGGCAAATCTCAATAAGACAATTAAATGTAATAACACACTATATTTTACTAAAATATGCTTTTCTATTAGCCTTGAAAAACCCACATCACCAAGCATGCAAGCACATAAAATGAAAACTGTCTTCACAGCAGAATCCACCACACATGGACTACAGCAATCAATTTGAACCACTTAACTTAATTCCTATGTGACTGTCTCTCCTTTTTTGTCCTGAAGGATGGTTCATTTGCAGTGTAATGAGCCAGTGCCACAATGGACATTAAATTGCACCATCATTAACATTTTGTACTGTATTGCTATGTTTTGTGCTAACTGCCAGACAAACAAAGTCAAAACTCCGGAGACACTGTGGAGGGAACGCATACAGAATAAATTAAAGAAAAAATTAACACCACGGAGGCCTCACCGTCCTCTGCCTCGAAGTCTGTGAAGCAAAGCTCTGAGCCCTTGTTGGTGATCAGGAGCTCTCCGTTTAAAGTGAAAATCATTGATTTGTCCTCCATATCGATCATGCAACCGACCACATCGCCCTTTTTCCATGGATGTCCAAAGTAGCGGGTCCCTGCATGCATACGTCGACCCTTAACAAAAAAGACAAAGATTTATGTTATTGCAGCAAATTATATATTGCAATGCTAATGTAGCTTGTATGATTGAAAATATATTCTGTACAAGCTGGCAAAATATAATGGTACAACTCTTGAAAGCTCTATTAAAGAAATTTTGTATGAGCAAGAAAAAACTGGTTATGGAACAATGTTGGTATCCCTTCAAGAACAACTTGTTCTTAGGTCAGTCATCTGACCCTCTATCACTCATACAGCAGTCATTTAGCAAAGACGGGGGAAAAGAAACAACCCCAACATGTGTTTTCTGTAATGGCTGCTGCTGAAATGGAGCAATACAATATTTCCTGACAAAGCTGGTTTACCCTGTATCCATCAAAGACGAAGGCCTGGTTGTCTGTTCCCAGTTCCACATCGGGCCTGCAGCCAGGTCTGGCCCAGCCAACCCTCATATCGCCTCCGCTCAGGGCCTCAAACTCAAAGTACCATTTTCCCGTCTTCACAGCATATGTCTGCTCCACGCGGAAGAAGCGGATGGTCTCAACGCTCTTATCATCCACCACATGGATGGCTGGAGCCAGGGAGAGACATGAAGAAAAACAAGATGCTTGTGATAGCAATGGGAAATGTAGGTAACTTTAGGTAGCATTTTCAGTATCAGTATAAATACTTTTGGATGACACTGAAATACAGTAGAATGTCATATACTGCAGAGGTTGAATTTGATCCTGCACTTGAACATTTGTACAATTCTTCACACTCCATCATTGAAATAACTGGATGTGTTTCACTGAGTTGCAACATCTACTTAGAATACAATTGAGAGTAAGTGCATTTTAGATTTGGCCTAGAAAACTAGAAGTTATAAAGGACTTGAAACAGCAGTATCAATAACATGGCCTTTCTTACCCTCCTGGTCTGGGGGGTCGATGTCATATCCATATCCAACCATTGTCCTGATGGCCTCTCTCAGACTGTCTCTATTAGATTTCTTTGTGCGCTCATCCAATAAAGCATATGGCACTAAACGAGGATTACGCCTATTCTTCAAATCCTGTCACACACAAAGAAATTACACCATAGGATATCTGGCAAGTGCAATATAGACTTTCTATTATTAACTATTCATTCAAACTGTAAAGGGGGACATATCATACACATTTCCATTTATTTATACTCTGGGGCTCTACTGGAAAATCTGTGCATGGTTAAGAAACATATTTATCTTATACTGGCAGCCCCTCAGTTCAGCCTCTGTTTGAAACAAGCCGTTTTAGCTCCTGTCTTTTTAAGGCTACTTCCCGTTGAGCCCACTCTGTTATGACTGGTAGGCTGTAGCGGCTCTGGCGGCTACGTAAACAAACATTATTAGCAGGATTTTACTCATTTTTCTTGATCTTTGCTCAGAAAGGGAAGCTGAGTTTGCGTTGAAATCTGATACTAAATATGCGAGTGGACATCACAAACAACCAGTGGAACAACCTGAGCAACAAAGGCAATGGAACAGATAGCTATTTGTAGCCATGCATGAATAATCTGATGTCATCATGAGGCTGAAGTAGAGGCAATTTAGCAAATGAAGCCCTGGCTCTTGATTTGCGAGGGAGAATTTTACATACTTTCACCTCATGTTTTGGAACATTGACCATGTTTAGCATCCAACAGTATAAAATGACACAAAAAACGCAATATGTCCCCTTTATGACCAATACACCTCTATACTTATAATGACGAATTCATTTTACCTGTTGGATGCCATAGGTCCATCCTTGTTTAATTCTGTCTTTGGCCCACACATTGTGTGCGTTCTCGGCCAATTTATCAACTAGAACCTCCTGACCTGCTGTCAGTTTCACATCAGAAAGGTCCAGTGGCGCAGGCTTATACCCATTAGACATCATGTAGCTGCAGACAAAACATCAGGAGATAATAGAGTATTAAATGAGTATCTTGTTTCAATTTCAGTAGACAACACAAAAGTCAAATATTATAAAACATATAAAATGGATCTTTTTTTGTTTCTTGACATTGGAACAAATACAAAAGAGCTGTAATAAGGTAGACAAACTGCAAACATACTCTTTGGGAAGTTTGATTTTCTTCAGGTCGTCCTCAGCATGAACATTGACCTGAGCAACATGGCAGCCAAGTGCCAGCAGGGTTCTGAGGATGAAAGAGAAACAGAGAGAGAAAGAGCATAACTGATGTCAATACTCAAGCCCCATTTCACTTTGTTAGATGAATATGTTTCTGTCTTACACCAGCAGAATCCATTGAGAAACTGCAAAAAAATGTGTAACACAGCTCATTAGTCATTGATAAATCTCAGTCAATCAATGCTGTTACACTGTGAATAGTATCCAGCTTGGGCCATGTGGATCTATGGCAGTTGGGTCCCTAGCAGCATGTAATTGATGAATTGCATAGCGGATTGTAACAGGAGGCCGCTTTATTGAGCCAAGCCAAATGTTTTTACAGTGAGAGGACTCAGTGGTTGTCTCAAATAAGCACAGGACCTGAAGATTTCTTAAAAATCAATACTGGAATTCACTCAGGAGATGCAAGCCATTACAAACACTGCTTTAATCTTAGCCTTAATCTGCTCTCACATGGCATTCAGCGGGGGAAACAGCTGCAGTTTCATGAATAGGTAAGTGGGTCATTTAGCAAACTGGCCGGCCTTACTTAAGTGTTTCACTAGACATCTGTACGTTGTAGTTCCTTTCGGTTTCGGGCAACTTGGTGAAATCCACGAGGCAAGGGTGCTGCCTCTTGTTGTCATCGCGAACCTGAGGAGAAAGCAGATTGGTGTTATATTTCATCTTAGAGCAAGAATCTGGATCCTATCAACCCTTCTTTTGGTTAGTGAAGCTGTCTTTCTGTAACTGCAACACCTGTAAAAAGCACAACAGCTCAAAAGGAAAATACTGGACCGGACTACTGGACGTTAGCAGATGAACTGTTTTCCTCTCTGACTAATTCATGCACTAGCTTGTAGATATTTTAATGATGCAAAGATAAGCCAGAATCAGTTCAGAGAAGATGAACTGATGCAACTGAGAGATTTAGACTTGCAATAAAACTCTGCCACACTACAGTATGTTGTTGACAAGGGTTAAATACAACCGAGCTGCACAGACGGTATGAGCAGTATACAGTCAGGCTAAGCACTCATATACACTATAATAAAGCCATATCCAACTTTATTATCATCCTGCCTGCCAAGTATGTGCCGCCTGTCCAAAGAGCCTTCAATCTTGAATTCAACACAATGTCACTTTGAGTTCAATGAGGCTTGTTAGAGCTAAATTAAATACCAAGCAGCTGTTTGAACCTAAATGTTGTCCTTAATAAACTATAAAAACTGGGTTCCCCTCTGAGTGCAGCATTCTCCCAGTCTTAATTAATGTGCATGTCGTACTCTTGGAAGGTGAGACACTCATCAAGTTTGTTAAACGGCCGCTGTGGCGACGGCCTCAGAGGGAAATGATTCTGTGATAGCCACTACAGTACAAAGGAGGCGGCGCGTGTGATCGGACTTTTAACTGTCGCCTCCTGTTTCTCAGCGAATAGGAAGACTGATGGATGGTAAAATGACGGGATGGAGATAGAGAGATACGGTGATGGCGGAAAGGAACAAAGTGTCTTTAGATGTACTGGATGATCACTACAGATTGCCACTTTACCTTTAACGACATACACCTTATCTGACATTAAAGCTAAGAAGCATTGAAGCTTCTTTGCAGTGTTTTTAAGTTTATAATTGTATAAAGGTATAGGTAGGGAGGTTTTGTAAGGTTTATATAAGTAATAGGGATTCTTTATTTGTTTGTTTTTTTCCCCTTTTTTCAGAAATACTTTTTCTCTCCCTCATACTACCTGAAGCATTTTATTAACTGTAGTAAGTGTTCACTACAAACATAGTATGGATGTATGTAGGCACCTTTTCTCCTTGTTTTCTTTTTTTTTCCTGATTGAATTTTTTTAGTTTATATACAAGAAAACACAGGTATCAGAACAACCCAGGAACCATAAATCCCAACCCCCACCCACCCTCACCCAACAGGACTTATAAATCAATAATACACTTATACATTCTGCAGCATTAACTAAAGCTGACTGTCCAAAATTGTAAGTAACCGTTGTTGTCTCAGTAAAGACTGTGGGGCCTTGCCAATATTGGGTATTATTATAATTATTATATAATAATTAATTATAATATTGGGTCATTTTTTGTTAGCTACGGTTAGACGTCCAACCATATTCTTCTTTGTCGAGTAAATTTCATCGTTCAACAATGTTTTCTTGCTTTTCTGCTTCCTTTCAACTCTTTCCTTATTCCTTTCCTTTTCCACCTGACATGAAAATGTAAAAACTGCCCAATCTGGAAACTTCAAGCAAAACTAAACTGTATTGTACCTCAACAAATAGTTGCATATGGATACTTTAGCTTTACTGCTAATTGTTTGCTTCTATTCTTATTATTTAGAAGGGGGCTGGCAGTATATTGATGTCAGGGACTTAGGGGAGAGATAAATGAAGTGCAACAAAGCTCCCACGTCATTCCAGTATATGTGTCCTCTGAAGAAAGAGCCAAACCCAAACTGCTGTCATGTAGTTCAGAAGGACACTGATATTAGAGTTAATGGGCCATTAACAAGCATTTTACTGGCGAGAGCTACAGCTGACCTCTGTCATTCACTGTTTCCCAATGTACCCGGGGTGCGTTCGCGTGCTCAACGTGATGATGAATAGCAGATTTACCTTGCCGAAGGTCCAGCCCAGTTCGATCTTGTTCATCCCCCACAGTTCGTGGATGTTTTCTGCCAGCTTGTCCCGGACGTTGTCCAGGTGAGGGGGTAGAACAATCTGCAGCGAGAGTAGGGGGAACAGATGGTTCAGTTGGATGATAAAAAGATGCCAGTGGGCCAACAAAATTGTTCTCCTTTTTTTCCCTCCTGACTATGCAATTGTTAGATTCCTGGGGATAGTAGAAAGTTGCACATTATTTTGGCTTCGTTACAAAGATGAGGCAAGTGTGCACTCATTTTGCTTTGGTGCTTCAGGGCCACTGCGGTACTGAGAATTATATAACAGGTCTGTAACATTAATGGAATTTGTCTCAAAAGAGTTTCCTGAAACCTTTGGCTTAAATAAAGAAAGATTTATTTTATTTTGAAACAATTCTCAGAGGAGGAGCAGCAGACCAGCTTTTTTACGGAGACATTGAACAACTTCACTGTTTGTTGTAAGTTTAATGTCTAAAGAAAAGAAAATATTTTACAACTAGTATTGTATAATGTTTTTTTTAATATCTCCAGGTTGTGAATTTTGTTTTAATTTTAATTGTCCTTCAAATCTAAATTTTAGGAAGTGGGGTTAAAACTTGAAATGCTGAAAATAATGTTCATAATCTAAATAAGCATTTGATACCAAAATAAAACACTTTTATGGAAAGACATTACAACTAAAATATATTTCATTTATTACTGTATTAACACATTTGTGTTTCCCTTTTTTTAATAAGTGTTTCACATTATTTCCATTCATACCTCTATAAGCTTTCCTTAGCTGTATCCTGAATTCAATGTTTAACTCTCACTGACAGCTCTGCATTAAACTGACAGCAGCCTCCTCACCTGGCTGGTGTCAACAGGAGTAGGGATGAAGGAGGCCTGAGAGAGGAAGTGGGTGGTTCCGAGCAGGTCACGGACCCCATCGTGGTCCCTCTTGTACTCCTTCACAGGCTCCACGTGCATCTTCTCTTTAGGCAACAGCGCCTCGTAGCACGGAGAGTAACCAGCAGGCGGCAGGAACTTGAAATCTCCGTGGCGTCCGCCCAACAGGAAGCGAACCCTGAGATGAGAAGTTACATAAGATTGCTGGATGTTGCGCAATAATATTTTGACTGTTAATGCCACTGTGGGGATTTTAAGAGTTTCTTTTTATTTATTTTTTCAATACATTTTGAAATCTGCAAGTCAAACACAATTTCAGCAAGCAGCACTCAAGACCTGTGCTGTTACATAATAAAAGGGCTGCAGAGGAGGGTAAAGCCACCCAAAGGGAGTGTTTATACCCCCCTCTTAAAAGTATGCTGACATTAATCTTTCTGCCACAAAATCATTTTGTACTTTGCAACACTTAGTACTAATATAATTAAAGTTTTAAGAGGATTTTAAGGAAAAATATTAGCTTTCCAATTAAATATTAATTTATTTTTTGCTGTGGGTAGATATTTTGTTCCATGATGATCACAGACATGAGGTCAACTCACTAACCTTTTAATTTAACACTACCTCACCTCACTTTATATCTAAAGCTATGAATGCTGACAAGATGTAATTGCAACTCAAGTGTATAACCAACCCAAGCAAAAAAAATAAAAACAAGATATTCTTTTGGGAATTCCTCTTCGTCTTCTTTTCCAATTAGAAATGCCGAGCCTTACTTGACACCCGCAGAGAAGCTGACAACAGGGAAGAAGAACCCATCGGTGTTGAAGTCCTCAAACATGCCCTGGACGGGCTGACCGTTGATCCTGAAGGACATGCTGGGAGCGCCCAAATCCAGACAGCAGCTGACCACATCCTCTGAGTTCAGCAGGTGCTGGTTAATGGAGGCCACGGCCCTGGGGATTCGGCCTAGACAACAGCGGGCAGAGACAGAGAGGGAGGATGGATGTGTGTTACGGCTTCAAAGTCATTGTGAATGTAGGGCGGGATGATGGGAGAGGAGAAGAGAGGTGGAGAGCGGAGAGGTGGAGAGATGGAGAGATGGGTGACAAGTGCTTTTGGGATGACATGAAATGGATGAGAGGAGGTTTTAGGTCTGTTAGTAGATTTGGAAAGGAAGAGAGGTGAAGTAGGTGCTATGCTTTTAAATGAGTACAGAGAAGAGGGGGCATTTAAAGGACTTAAAGCCCTAACACACTAAGCCAACAGTTGGCTGCATGAATACAAAACTACTGACTACATTCTTTTTTATGCAGGCGTAGAGCGTACCTGCATGTCAGCCATCAGCTATGGCTTTTACTATGAGTTGCTAAGTTGTGAGACAACATGCCTCAAGTGGTCTATCAAGGCCCACACAGGAGGTGACAAGTTTTCCACAGGGGAGGCAAAGGAGGGCAGGGGAAGGAATAGCTTAAGAGAGATGTGTTAGGTGGAAGTTGGAGGATGTATTTTGATATCACTGAGTGCTGTGACTTTGCCATGTAGTGAAGGGCAAAGTGGCAGCACTCAGTGATATCAAAATACATCCTCCAACTTCCACCTAACACATCTCTCTTATTCCTTCCCTTCCCTCCTTTACTTCCACTGTGGAAAAAAGCAGTAGGGTTCTACCTCATTTACATTCATTTCAGTACAGTCTATCCAATTCAATTAGTGTTTTGTGTACTATATACAAGAGCTGACTTAACTGTAATGGTATTGCACTTACTCTTTGTTAGTATGGTAAAATTAAAAGGGACAGGAAATGCTTTTACTTATTATTTACTCATAATAATAAGTTTCCTTGTTAATTTGACACATATGAAACTTTAAAAAGTTGAGTATGAGTATTTTACAAATAGCAGCTTTACTTGCTTATGGTTTTAAATTAAAGTGCTGCTCATGTGGGAATGTCGGGTCTCTTTAAATTAAAGAGTACGGTCTAGACCTGCTCTTTGTGTAAAGTGCCTTTAGATGACTTTTGTTGTGATTTGGTGCTATATAAATAAATAATGATTGATTGATTGAAATTACACTGCTTAATGACAAAGATCATCTTAATCCTTATATACTTTATTCAGGAAGAAGACAAACAAAGGAACCTCTCTGTATTTTCTTACCTCTACAGTCATGGAGAGTCTCATGTATGAGCAGCCAGTAGTTAAAACTTTAGCAAGGTTACCTACCTGACCAGAGGTGAAGTCCATCATAGCTGTAGGAGTACAAGTCATCCCCGGCACCATTGCCTCCCCATCCTTCTCCTCCTCCAGGGTACGGAGCGTAGCCTTTAGCGTTGGCCCAGCCTACCCTCAGGTGGGTCGGCTCCCCGTTTACAAAGTGGTCCACCTGGTCTATCACCAGCTCAAAATACCACTTTTTATACTGAGCTGATCCTTCAGCCACGCCCAGGAAGATGTTCGGCCTCATACTAGATGTGAAAACAGAAGAAGAAGAAGCATGTTTAGTCAGAGGTGTGTTATTATATTGTATGGTAATCTAAAATAAATGTATGTATTTACAAATAGTGACAGCAAAGCTCATAAATGTCCTCCCAGCTCATTGTGAGTTCAGTGTTTCAAAACTTGACACAAGAAATAAAACAATAAATCAATTTGACAGCAAATGTACATGCAAATGTGTAATGGTTAATAGTTTTGGTCATTTCTGAAGCAAAAATACTGCATACACATCTCCTGTATTTGTTGGTTGTATTATAATAAAGAGGCAAAAAAATAATGATATATGGTCATTATAGTATTGCTAAAATGGTGGTCTAAGACTTTTGCACAGTACTGTATATTAGTAAACTGAATGTCTTTGGTTTTCAATTGATAAAAGGAATAATTTGAAGAGGCAAACTTGTGCTCTTGGAAAAATGAGTGTAATGTAATTATAATAACCCATTATTATCATCATTATAAATAATAATTTCATGGCATGTTATAGACAAAAAAATGTATTAATTGATAAAATAAGCGGCAGAGCTACAGTTGAAAGCTTTAAGTCAAAACATCAACAAGGGGCTGTGGGAAGATTTGGGATTAGGAGGTGCTGTTTGTTCATCTTGACACCAATATATATATTAACATATAAAATACATCCAACATGATGTACTCAAATAAGTTTGAGTCTGAAAAAACTAATGCTTCAAAGAAGGTAATATGTAATGAGAAGACATTTTGGTCCTTTACCTCTGAACATCATTGACCAGTCGAGTCTGAAGCAGCAGGTCCCTTTTGGGAAGCAGGTTGTCACAGATCAGATTCTGATTGGCTCTCACCGCCACCCCGTTACAAACACAGAGGGAACACAGGACATCCAGAATCTGACAGAGAAAGAAAAAGACTATGTTAAACATTTGTTTTATTATTATCACACACATTCATGTGAACTTCCACACTGTGTTTCTCTGTTAAATGAACCACTGCTCAGTCAGATTATCTGCTAGTTTAAATGCTTGTATAGCACAGCTATAAAGGAACCTTCAAGTCAACAGAGCCTGAGACTTCCACCTGCTACTCATGATCAACAGCTGTTGTTTACGAGGATGGCCTTTCATGCCTGGCACAATTTAAAGAGTGAATAATACAAGACATGTGAAACACATAGCGGGGCAGAAAGTCATTTGATATAATTACAACCATGAGAAAGATTTACATAAATTGTTTACACAGTTCTGACTTGTTAGTTTGACTTTTGTTGAGCAATAATTGAGGTTTTATGAACTGACAAATAAATCATTTCTCAGGCTAAAAAGTATTTGTACTGGGTTTAGTTTGTTTGTTGTCTGCCTGCTGTGAAGGAGAAGACAGGATTTGTGAGCTCAGATGAAGGATAAAGCCTGTCACTGTGGGCTTACAGCCTAATTCTGTGTTTCCCCACTGAGAATGCACTAGAATTAATAAAAAGAAACATAAAAGAGAATTTTTTAAAAACTCGAATTGGGTTAGAATTAAGCAGGAGTCTCAATTCTCTAATTGGCTGCATTTCCTGGAACATTTGCATATAAAGAATATCTCTGAAATCACCAGCTTTGTGCTACTTCTCAATTTAAGGAAAAAGTTGAAGTTTAACAAGTTGAAGTTGAACTTTTTCTTTGCCAAGTAATCAGCATTGTTGCCAGCAGTGTGGCTCTTCAGAGGAAACTGTGTGCCAATTTTCATTGAGCTTTTTCACTCTGGAGCAAGCTCCTAATGACTAAAGTGTTACCCTGAGCTTTCATCTAATGCTACCAATAAGTGTAAATTACAACCTGTCAAACAATTCACTCTCTGTCATTTTACGCTGCACTTTCAGATTGATGCCAACACATTTGGCTTAACATATTAAATGTCGGCATGTTATAGCCTAATTGGCCTTTTAGCACACTAAATATAGGCAATACATAGCTACAAACTGACACTTAATACAATATGATAGTGTAACATGTTAGCATTTAAATGTCGTACAATTGTTAAAATGCATGTTAAACTGGAAAAAATGGAATTGAAGCCAATCACCATTCAGTTCAAAGCACGCTTTGCTAACACTACATCCATATTTGTGTACACACCTTATGGTTGCGTCCATGCTTATAGAGCAGAGAGATGATGGACTTAATGTGCCCTCTCTGGATGATGTTCAGAGCCTCTGGGCTTTCAACCAAGATACAGTGGAGAACTTCCAGGATTCCTAAGTCAAAATATTTTATCATTGTTAGAGCAAATGTTTATTAAATATACCACATTTTTTGCATGAAATTTTGTTTTTCTTTTCCCCAAGTTTTCTATTATACCTGATGAAGATTCCAGTCTTTCCAGTTTGCTGACCAACCAATCCAGGTTTCGAGAAAATTGGGTGCAGTTGTTCCTGTTTCCACGAATCAGTGAGGCTGAACAAAGGACAGACATACACAGTGATTAGTAAAAACATGGATGTTGCAGACAGTTTGAGTTTCAATGAAAAAAAACTTGTACATCATTTTCAAATGAACATAAAGTCACTCTTTCACATCCTCAGACCACAGGTAGTTATTAACACTGATCTGTGGAAGCTCCTTTCACCTATTATTATAAAGTCTTTCTGACAAGGATATGATTGTAAAGGCACTACGAAGTCAGGCGCTCTATGCTCTATAAAATAGTTCAGGTGCGTTTCCTTTGTGCCCTTTCTCGGTCACAGTGGTGACATTAAGAAGTCTGCTTAATATTTCACTGTCTCATTTTTCACCATTAGGATTCAGGGACACTAGATTGATAATGCCTGTGAAACTATTTAACAGCACTTTGTGCCAAAGGAATACTGATGGGTGTCTAATCTCCTTTAATTCTGCCTTTTCAGGAAAGCTATCGTTCAGTAGGAACATATGAACAGAGCCACACTACGAGGTGAAGGAAGGGAAGTTTACCATGAATGATGTCAATGTGAAATTCAAAGTCAGAGAGAGAGAGGAGAATCTAAGGCTATGCAGACTGTTGAATTGTGAATGAATAATTATACTGCCAACATTTTATGAGGTTTAGTCACTTCTAAAACACATTATAGATATCTGCACAATACATAACATAATACAGCTCAAGAGCTCCTATAAACCTTCACAATGTACGAAGGCATCTCAAAGGAGGTCAAATATTTGAATTGTTAAAAACTTGATCAAACATCATGATACTTATTTGAAGTTTTTCATGCAAAATGGGTGAATAATTTTAATCCAGTGCAAATTATATTATGTGGACTAGAGTAATGCCTCATGACTTTTGTTAAAGGCATCCTGTGGGCCCACTGCAGAGGAATGTCTGTTTCACTACTGGGTGCTCATTTTATTTACTACAGTTTTCCTGTTATTCTGCTGTTAAACAAACATGGCAATGCACCAACAAAAACACTGAAGAAGAAGTCTTTTAGCAAATAAACAAAATCTATTTAAACAATGCAAGACTTTTTTTTAAATCAGCTCTCCACGTTTATTCAGTATGTTTGCTAGACCTTAAAAAAGGTACATCAATGCATTTCAGTGAATAATTCTGAATGTTTGTTTGCAAGAAATCTCCATGGTGATTCATGACAACCAAACAAACTCTAGATGTTAAATTTATGATTGAAAGCTTCAAATGCACTGGTGATGATTTTCTTAACTTCTGTTTTCAAAGTCAAGAACAAACTGTGAACCTTAACTCTTGCTATAGATTATGCCTGTGCTCCAGTGTAGTATATGTGTATCTACATAAAAATATAATGTATTTACAGGCTTGTGGATAATGTCTCTAAATGATTTAATGCCATCTGAATTGCAAATTTAAAATTGCAACAAAATCCCACATTTTAAATAGCTGAAGTAATCAGGTTTATTTAAAGAGTTCAATTAAGCACTCGGTTGTTTATTTACAGTGGTTTGGGAACAGTACCTTCTATATTGGTTCTTTGGTATTTGGCCCTGAGGAACCAGAAGTGATGAATTTAACGTCCATATTCTCATCATTTATCAGGTAAGTTGAACACCTGGATAATTAACTTACACCAATGACTATGTGTTTTTTCTTTATAATAAGCCAGCAGTTACTATGGGAGGGAGAGGAGAGAAGGTCAGGACAAACAATGCCAGTGCAAAATTCATCATGTAATACCCACTTCACCAGACTGCCTTTGCATCCTTGGGGGGTGACGGCTGGAGTGTACTCACAGGAGTGTGTTTTGTGGGTTTTAAGCGTGTGTGTGTGTTTATGTGTGTTAGTATGTGTGTGTAATGTGTCTGCATGTGCGAGTACATGCTGGGGAAGTGATGATAAATATAAGGGCAGTCAAGGTGAGCCGAAGGGGAAGCGGTTGATGGGAAAGCTACCATGACAGCCAAACAAACTACCCAAGAAAAAGTTGTCCAAAATAAAACTTTTTCAGGGTTGCAGCTTTAGCGTTCATGACTCAATACCGGCCCTGAGAGAATGGGATAATGGTAGCACGTGTGATGCCTGGCATTTTGTTAATGACGCTATAATTTCTTCAAATGTGCAGCTAAACGCTTCATAATGTATCCACACGGCTCTCAGAGAACAATGTGACCTAAATGGAAGGCAGGGCAGATTGATAAAGAAGCATAAAAGAGGCATTTCGCCTTTTCTTCCCTTCTGCTCTCTTTTGTTACACATAATTACAAATTAATGTCATGTAAAAGCTGTTACCAGATGTGGCATTGAGGCGGAGGGAGGTTATGGAGAAGATGAGAAGGAAGGAGGGAGGAGAGGATAACAGGCGAGATAAAAAGCGTGAAAAGTAATGGACAGGAGGATGAAGACACTGGGGGAATGATTAATATTGTATGTCTACCCAGGGTCAACGGCTGACAGCGCTGACAGAAGATGTGGATATTTCATGCGATTCATCGCTCAGGCCTACTTACCCAAGAGTTCATAGAGGAGGTTGAGTATATCCTTCCACGCAGCGCCCGCCTCCTCCCCAGCCATCTCTCCGAAGTGGGCAGAGCTGTTGTACAGGTTCATCCGGTCAATGAATTTTGACACGAGGGTGAGCATGCCCTGAAAAAAAGGCAACATCATTAACATGAATAATCTATTATTCATCTCATTAGACAGAAGTTTATTCCTTTTTGCAACATCATTTGGGAAATAGTTGGGTTTTTCTGGTTTGCTGAATGGAGTAAAGTCTAAAAACTTCAAACCATTTTTTGAAGATGAATATTAACTAATTTACATTGGAGCCACAAAGCATTTATCAGAGAGTTGTGAGTCATGGTTGTCAGTTCATTTTGATAGAGCTTTGATAGAACTTACTTACAGTATACTAACTTTGCACTGACCATAATCCTGACATTGAAAAAATCTAAGAGACACATTTTCTCGCATACACGTGGGGCCAAGAACTTCACCATGTGAAATGTCAGTTCATTTATATAATTAAAGAATATAATATATATTATATCAGCTTCTGTTCATTATAAATAGTCTTGACTGTTATCCTGAGTCAGAAGAATACCTAAAATGTAGCAGAGTTATATCTTGGTTTATTATTTATTTTATTTAAATTATCCACTCTTATTCAAACTTCAAATTTAACATCATTTTCAGCTCCACTTCATGCACCCTTACCTCATCTTTGAAGAGATCTTGACGTTTGATGAGTGAACGGAGGAGGCACTGTTTCTCCTCATGCTCCAGTTCTGAGTCGGGCTGCTTGAAATATTCAATCAGGTCGTTTAATGTCTGCACCACCTCTTCAACATACCCAGCCACAGCCGAGGACTCCCCCTCTGATATGCTGTCCAAATCCCTGCGTGGAAGGACCAAGAAACACAAGATAATCAAGCTGTATGCACTGAAATAGACCCACTGAGATTCACTAGTATGCAGGTGTTTTGTCACGTTGTATGAGTGTGACAAATGAGACACTTGTCCCTGTCATTACTTGATGAAGTTGGCAAATAGAAACGTGGTGTTGCGGATGATGCGGGCGGCACGGGACTCCTCGTGCTGACAGCGTTGGAGGATCAGCCCGTCATCCATGTGGCCTTCAGAATGCAGGCAGGCCTAAAGCAGGAAATAGAAACGCATATTTTACTATATAATCAAATTTATACAGCAACAATATGCATCAATACTTGTCCTTTCATCCAGTCAGACTTATGAGATGTAGCTGACTGACTAATGAAATAGGTGGCTGATAAAGAGTGTGTGCGTGTTTTTACAATGTTTCTATAATACATTTAATAAAAGATGGACAAAAACATAGTAACAGCCTGGTTTCAATATTGCTCTATGATTAATATTATACAAGAATTTCTTTCACAAGATGTAAGACTTTAAGAATGGAACTTCTGAGTATGAAGAGTTTCCAGTTGCTAGTGGGTCTCCACCACCAAGGCTCAGTGAAACCTGACTCACTGTAATCAAACAGTATAATCGAGAAGAGAGCGGAGGAGGAGGGGTGGGTTGAAGTGTAGACTGACCATCACCCCATAACATGTCAGGCAAATTGGCAAGCTGACAAGGCTGCAGGGACTGCCTGGCGCCAGCATAAAAGGAGGTTTGATGTCTCTGGGGGCGTACCCAGCGATGAGCAACGCTCCTCATGCCACGCTAATCCCCTCTGTTTTACCCAAAACTAACTCTCACTCTCCATATGGCCCATTATCACATTTAAATGAGTTGTTGTCTCAAGTGTGTATGTTGGGTGAGCATCTGAGAGGAGTGAATGGGGTTGTATCAATATCCAGGGTAGGCAATGGTTTAGAGTAGAGTGAAAATAGACATTTGTATGGGTGAGGTGGGGATTTAAATAGCCATACAACCCAGTAGTTTGATTGCGTGCGATTTGCTTCTGTGCACATGGGCTACAAGGTGTTAGAAACAAGCTATGACAGGCATTCAGGATCTTATATTAAACACATTAATAGACAGATGCCGGACATCATTTAGTGACTATATTTGTAACACTATGCAACAGTGCAATAATTGAGTCATAACTATAGAAAAGGCAGTTCCACATATTACATCTGATGAATCAATTTTTTTCAATGTCAATGTATTACATATAATAAAAAATAAAAAAATAAAATAAATATATACTAATTTTTGTCAATTTTTAATCACAATTTCCACAATTATTATGTTAATGTAAATTCTGGAATAACAGTAAAATATAAGTTGTGGAATAATACGTAAATACGTAAATTCTGGAATAATACAGTAACATTTATTTCCAGCATAATAATTAAAATGTAAGTTCAGGAATAATGAAGTAACATATAGATTCCCGGAATAATACAGTAAAATATAAATTCTGGAATAATACAGTAAAATATAAATTCTGGAATAATCCAGTAAAATATAAGTTCTGGAATAATACAGTAAATGTAAGTTTGTAAGTTATGGAGTAATAAAGTAGAATGTAAGTTGTGAGTTTCGGAATGATTAAATAAAATGTTAGCTCCAAAATGGGAGTTCTGTAAGGATTCAGTAAAGCAAAAGTTCCAATTGATTCAGGAAGAAAAGTTTTTTTCCATTTACCCTTCTCTTCAGAGGTCCTAGACGAGATGATTTGGCATCAGGCGCTAGGTAAGACAGCCACAGTCCTGTCGCCATATGCATGACGAAACAGACGGAGTCTCCATACTTGATCTCTGGCACCCCCATACCTTCGATGTCCCTCTTTGGGCCCATGTCTCCTTTTTCCTGTTGTTTTCCCATTAAGAGGCGCACACACACACACACACACACACACACACACACACACACACACACACACACACACACACACACACACACACACACACACACACACACACACACACACACACACACACACACACACGGAAATATGACAAATGAAGATATATTGTGATTAGATGGTAATCAGAGAGGCAGGTTGAGGAAAGCATATTCATTGGCCTGCCAGAATGCTGCTGCTAGCCTCATTAGCTCTGCTACATTTCTGGCTCAGCAGAGATGGAGGGTTGCACCTGATTGCAGTCGACAGCAAGTAGCAGGGAACATATTAATGCCAATGTTCAAAATGGGAAGACATTGACCTTTCTAGATACAGGAACCAACTGGCACTGGGTGGTGTCGACAAGTGATAGTAGTAGTGGGTGTGAGGGTTAAGAAATACAGAGAAAATGAAGAGTCTCTATCTATATTTATTTTTGCAGAGCCCATGCAGCCTGTTGGTCCTGCGGGGGTGGGGGGGGGGATGCATACTGGGAGGGCAATCCCACTGTGATGTCAGGAGTGGGATGGGAAAATACAGCCTGAGAAAATGAACAGGACTCAAGAGGATTTCATAAAATACCTATTGAGCCTCCAACGTGGTATGTGGAGGTGTCTTAAGGCATTGTGCTGTTTATGCAGCACAGGATAATAATGTGGGATGACTTACTCACTCAACAGGCAGTGAATTCAGGAAATCTACTATAAATATTGATGTCTGTAAAAGGGCCTCAGTCGTGCTAGAAATATTTTCACCAAAAGAGCTAGAGCCTTACAGCTGTGGGAAACATAATTTTTTATCACTATTACACATAAAAACCTTCAGCTCAGTTGTTCTCAAAGTGTGGTATCCCCAGGGGTCCTGTGGGGGTTTCAGGGGTCGTCCAGCTAAAAGATGAGTCATTTATTTTCACTATAATGCTAACCATAACAGACACAATGACAGAATGTATATCTATTTTGGTCATGGATTTCATGTACTCTGTAATAAAACATCTAAAATCTTACCATATAGGGGACCCTGGGACAAAATCTTATCAAATGAGGGTCCATGGTCAGTTTAGGGGTCCTTGATTTGAAAAAGTCTGACAACCATTGCTTAGCCTAATATATTAGAACCTATATGATAGAAGATAGATTCAGGGAAACAGTTCTCTAAAAGCTAAAATGGGTAATAATAGCAGTATTTTGCATTGCAATAGGGTTTGGAATCAAATATGCATAAAACACAATCAAAAGACAAGCTGACCTCCTTTTTATATTTAAATGGCACAATTTAGAAGTAACTGCAACCTTTCTGAGCATCATCAATATATCTATTTTCTATTTGAATTTTAGATCCATTCTCAGCGTTATTTTTAGCAGCAACGCTATTTTTAGAATACATGCTATTCAAACAGAGGAGCTACACAGCCCTCAGAGAGTACAAAACAGAGAGAGGGTGAGTAGAAATGATAGGTAATGGAGGAAAGAAATAAGCAATGCCAAGTAAAGGAAAAAAAATTAACTTACTTACACAGTATATCCACTAAGTACAGACAATCTAAACTGTGATAATGATACATTTCTCTTGACCTAATTGTAAATGGCTATAACCCAGCCACCCCCACCCCCAACTAAACCACTGGACAACACGAATGTTTACGCCAACATTTAAAGTGCTGTCTACTCAGCAGCTATGAAAAGGGCAATTTATTGTGGCGAGCCATGAGCTCATTAAGAGCTTACAGATCCATCTCAAGAGTCTGATGAAATAGTCAGGGGAAAATACTTAGACTGCTCTTTTAATGAGATAAGTTGACTTAGAACATTTATTTACATCAACAGCCAGGGCAGGTTTAAAATGGTCTAACTTCCTTGCTCTGAAGGTTCTTCACACCTAGTTGTAAAAGTAGGACTGTATCAAATATATTCATGTAGAGAGCTACAAAAGGAGCACTGACCTTGGAAGGCCTGAAGCAGAAGGCAGTGGCTGATGTGTCAGACTTGTCCCTGTCCTGCAGGACCAGTCCACGGTCTTCAGCCAGGGCCAGGTAATGGCCAGTAGAGAGGTGGCGTAGTCGGAAGGCCTGGCCCCAACGAATGTGGCTACCGCTCCAGCTACACATAAAGAACTAGTGTCACAAACTTTGGATACAACACTTAAATCTTTACTGTTTACATCATTATTTTTATTATTTGACACGTCACAGGTGAATTACCAGTAATATCAGAGTTCTCCATACTTTTCTAATACAGCTGTCTGACCTTATTAATGATATGCAGTTATTTTCTTAGAAACAGTCTGCATTGTTAACTCTAGGGACATGACTCTAGGGATGTCTTTTCATCAGCTCAACAACTGCTGGAAGAATTGGTCCCCAAAGGAATAATCCTAATGACTTTGACAATTCTCTAATGTGTCCTTTATTGACTCACATTTGGGATTTTAAGTGAATCGTCTCAACAACTATTGGATGGACTGCCTTGAAATTTGGTAAAGACATTCAAACTCCTCCTTGGGATGAAGTGCACTTAGTTAAGCGACCCCTCTGACTTTTTATGTAACATCATTATCAGGTCAAAATTTCAATTTGTCCAATTAATTGTAATACCTGCAACACTGATGACATTCTTATCAGCCTCTGCTGTACTTTGTGATTAACGCTAATTAGCAAATGTCAACAAGTTCACACGCTAAACTAAAATGGTGAGCATCTTGCTGTAGACTCTTTGTCTCATTTCTTATTGACTGATATGTGTTCACAGCACAGAGTAATAAAAATTGTCAAGACTCTAAAGCTGGCATTGAATGGCTAGTTAGATTTTTAGCCTTGTTTACTTATTCCTTGCACGAAAAGGACTTTGGTCTCCCATAGTGAGGCACCTCATTCATATTCTCAGAAGCTACAGTAACAGGGAAAGTTATCTCAAGTCTATCGTTCTCAAAGTAATGTATGAAAACAGCATTGCTTTGGCAGTGGTGTCTAAACATAGTTATAATATTCATAAGACATTTGTTTTATATTACCAAACCCTGTTCTGGAGGCTGATTGGTTTAATTAAATCAAAATAATGTAGGTTAATTTGTTTAGTATGACTGATCATGATGATCACTGATTCATATTTACATGTCTTTATTATTATAATCATCATCATCATCATCATCATCATCATCATCATCATCACCATCATCATCATGTAATGTAATCATCATGTCACATAATAGGTTAATTGACCTGTAAAATATATCTATGTGTATGTCAACTGAGGAATAGATGAGATTTTAACTGGTTAAACAGTCAATGGAGCTTAAATATCTCAGTATGGATGAGGCAGTGTGAACACTGTTCAAAATGCCTTCTAAGCCGAAAGGGATAACATGTGCCTTAATAGATGCACCTGCGCCATTTCAAAGTGTACAGACTCTGACAGGCAGTTCCAGTGAGAGCTGCCATATGATGTGACTGAGGGGGAATTGCGTGGGTGGCCAGTTAAAGAAAGAAAGGGGGTAGAAGAGGAAGGGTGAGAGACAGAGAAGGAGAAGTCGAGAAATTGAAAGGGATGGTAAACAGAACCTCGCCTTCCGGAGAACTCTGCCTGCTAATTAGTGTTGACAGCACAGAACAGAGAGCGGTGACATGAACAATAGCCTATAGTACAGTAGCTATTACATGAAGCAGCAGTTTTTTTAAATTCCTTACGAAGAATAGGACAGAGAAAAAAGACAACTCCTCTGTGTATAGAAAACTATGCCAGAGAATTTGGTTGTTTTAATCACTATCAAAGTGTACGTATTCATTTGTGATCTCACCTGATCCTGAGAGGCTCCAGTCTCCACAGTGAGCGGGCTTTTGACGCTCCCTTACCCGCCTCATAGTTGACTATCCTGAGAGCACAAAGACACAAATGGGAGCTTCTATCATTTCTGAGACTTTCAGTGTCACAGTGGGAATAGAATATCTTGAGGAGCTTCTGCTACAGAAGTGGCACAGGGAATACCAATGATCCTGATAAAATCTCACTGCTCAGGTACAGTATTGGCCCAAATATAAAATAAGCCTGATTATAAGAAGATCCATGCTTTTCCAAATGTAATTTCCCAAATAAAACTTCATCTTATATTTGGGTTAATACTGTATTTTGATAACAAATTATTCCATCAGATAATGTTTCTCAAAAAAACAAATTTTGAATTCAAGATTAAGTTATTTTCATGCATTGATCAGGGAATTTTGACTAATGACTGAAAGGTGAGCTGTTTCATTACTACATCAAATTCTTGCCTAAAATTCACACATAAAAATGACACATTTTTATATGGACATTAAAGTATCCGAAATTGATTCACTATTAAAACAACACAGAAAAATGGAAAGAAAAAAAGCTAAATCCCCTTTAACAAGATGGACTTGGACCATAAAAAGAAGTAAAGCATTTTTTAAACCTCTGTTGTTGTTTTTTCTGGAAGCTGCATAATGCCGATATTTCACTTTACAGAGTTGAACTGCACAGGAGCTACAAGTCGTGTCTGAGAGGCTATTCTTTTTCCTCTCTCACCTTTCACAAAACCAATTTGGTATTTTAGCCGTTTGAAGAAGTGACTCTTTAATCACCAGAAAACTTGGAACTGACCTAAAAATGGAGCTGAAATGCCGCAGTACTAACCTCTGCTCCTCCCCGCTCTTTTCTGCTCCAGGGATGGTCAAGCTCTCATCATGGCCGTGACAAAGACGCATCACGTGACCACCAATCAAAAACCCTATTAGGACAAAATCAAGAGTAAGACTGGAGCTTCTGACAATTTCATCTTCAATCTTAAAGCTATTATTTAATATTAGCTTTAAAAATCTAATATGAAACCATAAATTCAAAGGCCACATCATCAGAAACATTACTACTTTCCTGTAATTATTTTGTCCCACTTTGAGTTATCAGGCTTAATTAAGGTGAGTAATTTGTTATGGTGTATAAAGCAATATGTCCAGAAGACACAACAAAGTCCTAACATTTGCCCTTGAAAAAAAAAAAGTGGATGGAAGAGAACTTGCCTACAGCCATGTTGCCTGATGAGCAGGTAGGCTGTACATTCCACAGGGTCTGCATGAAGGATGCATCCACCTGGATGTTGCCATTGGAGATGGAGAGGTGCTGCAAGAGAGGAGCAGGTTACACAGGGCTTTAGCCAGAGGAGTGGAGATTGCCACTGTAATTGTTGTGTTAGCAAGAGGGAAACACAGACAGACACTGAGATTCAGCAATACTGTACAAAAGGAGGGTGATGTCCCAGAGTTAGGATTTGAGAAAAGATTAAAACAACTTTGTGTCTCTCTTTTGGAGCTGCCAAACACTGTTACAACGCTGTAGGCTGAAAAGCACTGCTGCATCAGTGTTTTCTCTGTGCGGCAAAATCAAGATAATACTCAACAATAATTCCTTCCAGCGGAAACACTTGGAGCGGCTCCCATTTCCCCACAGGGATGATTCAGAAGTGAGCGGAGGCTCAAAATGACGCTAGCCCTCAGCTAGATCCTCACAAGAGCTTATGTGTTGATTGGCGAAAACATGCAAATGTGGAACATGTTGTACCATTTCAATGAATTCCCTTTAAAACTATGCATTTTTATATCAATCATGAGCCAAATACAACCATCCATTAAGTGTTATTATTAGTCTGTCTTGCTGTTAGCTTTGTAGGACGTGTGACTTTTACTGGGTGATTTTAGTCAATTACATTAAACAATACATTTTACTGCTAGCTTGCCTATGTGGTGACATATGATATGGATTGATAATGTGCTGAGCGTAATATACATATATAGCAAACCAGTTCAACATTTCAATTCTATTAACTCAGACTTCTTGCTCTCTAGTGTGCTGACATTTAAGCACCAGGGTGGTCAATTAAATGCAATCAAGTCTGTCTGTACACAAAGACACAAAGCAACGAGCGCCTTTCTTCTTGACAAGAATGCATCACGACCTCTGCGATTGTTCACAGTAATGGAGCACTGATTGCTTTTGCCTGAATTTCTGACGCGTCCCATTCTTCAAAAGCTGCGTTTCTATCAGGCCCAATCAGGTGACGATTTCCAATCAGAGGAGATGAAAGTTGGCCATTTGATAGTTCCGCTTTAATTGCATGTTTACTTCCCTGAAAGGCCGTAGCAGCCATGAGAAGCAAGCAAAGCTCGCTATCCTATGCTTGGCACGTTGCCATCCCTCCCTTTTGCCATTTGTGTCTCCTCCTCTTCTTCCTCCTCTCACTCTCCCTCTTGAAATCCCCCCCTCTCCTCTTCTCTTTACCAACTAAGTTAATTGAGGTCGAACGTGTAGCACTGCATAAGGGAGACAGCGTAAGCTCATCAGTCAGATGGATGCCTTCCATAAAAAAATTTTTAAAAAGAAGGATGCACAGGAGGGATTTACAAGTAATCAGATTTTCATTACAGATAGCAGTGTTAAGTTTTAAAGTTTTCCCCCTGAATTGCCTTGTCACTCTGAAGTTGGATGAAGTGAGACGGGTATCCAAGCTATCCCATGGCTATAAAACTTTTCAAAGTGCCTTTTGAGACAGACAATGAACCAAAGCAGATATTCTCTAGCTATGTGGGGCGCCTAACCTCCGAAAAACAACCATCCCTTTCTTGCGTCATGCACACTCTCTTGAATGTTTTGAGGCAAACAATTCTGCTCTGACATGAAAAAAATTCAGCAGAACAATAACACCCGCCAAAAAAAAGGCAGCAGCATAAAAATCTGAATTAAGTGAGATCTGACAGGAAAACCAGACAAAAGGAAAATGAGAGATGATACAATTCACTTCAAAAACAAAGAGACTGTGTCTGAAGCAACCAGAGTGTCTGAAAAACAGTAAATATTCATGAGAAGAGACAAACTGAGTCGAGACCTGCTGATTTAATGAGACTCAATTCGGAAACAGTAAACCAGTCATCTTTTAAAACTGTGTCGTCTTTCTAGTGTGTGATTTTGAGTTTAGGTCAGACTTCTCAGCTATAATCTTAAAAAAGATTTACCATGGGTGAAGCTTAATGGTTAATGGCATCAAAATCAGACTGCTGAGAGAACATAATGTCAAATGACCGGATTGTTTTCAGAATTTTCAAAAAAAAAAAAAAAAAAAGTCACACTTTGGAATAGAAAGCTACAGATGAAACATGACTATGCAGTTGACTATTTTTCAATGCACAGTATTTACTACCAATTATATAGTTTTTACACTTACGGCCTTTTGCTGTTTTAACTCCAACTTATTGTGCGTGTGTGTGTGTGTGTGTGTGTGTGTGTGTGTGTGTGTGTGTGTGTGTGTGTGTGTGTGTGTGTATTTGTTGGTCTGCTTGGCAAGCAGCTGCAAGGATAATTGTACTGCCAGTTGTCCAGTGATGCAGAGAAAAATTTAAACCCCAAAACTTTAACCTTCACATTTTCTTCTCGCTTACGTGTCAGTTTGATCGAAACTAATTCATTTATGAGCTACCAGACTTGACATACCAGGTATCTCTCCGTTGACACGCTGACAAGAATCAGGTCGTCTCCGATGCGGACTTTCTCTCCTTCCGATCTCTGCTTTGACGCAGGGTGGATGGTCCACCAACAGGCCTCGCCTATTGACACAGACACACAACAACTTCAATCAGAAATTGGAGATAAAGTGTAATACAGCAATTGAAGCAGGTGTCTCATCCAAAACAGTCACTGACGTACCATTTAAAAAAATAGTCCTGACTGCTCCTTGCTGTTTAAATTACTGTCTATTCTAAGAAGCAAAAAGCATAAAAATAGCAATCATCTGAGGAAGACTCAAGCAGCAGTTGAAATATTGCTTTCACTTGATAAATAGCCTTGAGCATTGTTGTAGTTCAAATGTCATGAGTAGCACTACTGTACACACACTATTATGTCTCCCATGGGTATTGATACCATCTCAAGGTTAGGCTGACCTGGAACAGCCATTCAGGAGGACTGGATTCAATTAAAAGCAGTAAAAAGCCACGTGAACTTTGTAAAGATGCCCGTTAGTCATACTGTACCTATTGAGTCTTCTTGTAGTCCGACATCAAATGACAGCTTGTCTGTCAGAGACCTTGATGTCTTCAAACAGGTCAAGTACTGAGTGAAAAATGAATAAGCATCAGGTTAGAGGAAACAGTAAAACCAGCTATAAGTGGAATTCAGCTGCTATTCACAGATCTTATATTGGAGTAAAATTTTAAATTGTAAAGGACATAAAGGCATAATGTATAAGACATTTTTATGAATTTATTGCACCTCAATATACAGTGCATCAAATTGGATTGTTGACACTCACCATGCTACTGAAAGAGTGGCGTAGGAGGATGGCATGGCCGTACAGCAGGGTCCGGTGTCCTCCCCCCTGACCCGCCTGCCAGAAAATAAACAGGTGACACAGATTATTATCATACCTAAAAAACATCCTTCAACCTCTGGATCCTGTCAGGTTTGACACATCACATCTATACTGTAGTCTAAGTTAGACTACAGTATATAAAGTCAGAATACCCACTGCTTTTTGGTTATGTATGTGTAAACTGCATGTGACTGAATGGATAACAATGTATCCTTCACCTTGGACTTCCATTTCAAATGCAAGCAGGCAGACAAAGAAAGAGGGAGGGAAACATACTTATACTACATGGATGGTCAAAGAACACAACAAACATGTACCACACTCATCAGACAGCTTGTGCATTCTTGGGACAAACAAGAATAAACGAGACAAACAATGACTGAGGAAATGTGAAAGAAATAGTTGAGCAAAAAAAAAAAAAAAAAAAAAAAAAGAGAATGAAGATGACCACTGAGGTGATTTTAAAAAAATCTACTTACCTTTTTAATCAACCTCTAGTAGCAGAAGAAAAAAGACAAGGTACCATAAGGTTTCATAACCCGGAAGCATAATCTATGATCAAGGTAGTCAATAATGTTAAGTACTACTGGACCCCCTCGAAAACGAGATGATGCATCTCAAGGGGTTTATCCAAATAAATACATTTCAAAAAGTTTGATGTATCTAAAGCAACAATTTTAGTTTTATCAGCTGGAAAACAGGCCTACAGCAATAATGAACTGGACACCTAATCCTAACCTTAACCCTAAGAATGGACACAATTGAATACAATTCAACCCAATGGCCACACATCTGTTACCTTGCAAGGCAGCTGGATTCACAAGATCACATGAGAATCCATTAGTATATCCAATCAGCGTTGTGAATCCAACTGCCTCGCAAAGTTCGACGGTGATAGACAGATGGGTCGTCCAATCACCTGCCAAGTATTTTTTGAAAGTGCCTGCCCTTTTCCAAACTGTTTCCAGGGACGACTTCTCAGATGGTTCTGTGTAACAAACCATCTGGCATGTCAGGTTAACACATCTGATACTCTTGTTCACACATTGTAGCGGAAACTTTTTTTTATTAAGGCTATAAACACACTATTCTTACCTATAGTTGATTTTATAGTGCCAGATCTGCATGATTTGAATGTCCCTTGATGTGGCAAACAACATTCAAGTGCTGAGGCCAAGCAAGCTCAGGACTGGGACAGTGCTAAACATCGCCCCACTCCCTGCAGAGTTTATCTAATAGGCAATACCATGGAGGCTATCCTTTTTCTTGTCCAGTTGTCACTGTTAATTTGTGTGTTTGCTCGCAGGGTCGCATTTAAAGTGACCTAAAGGGAACTCCCAAGTGCCCCCAGAATATGACCTCAAGCTAATTCTCCCTTGGCTAACGGGTCTCTCCCTGATGGCTTAAATGAGCCAGACAAAAAAGGAAACGGAGGGTTTGATCAAAAGAAAAATGGGAAGAGTATCCAGCAACAGCTGGGAGGGAAGGAGGGGGTACAGAGAGAGAGAGAGCCAGCCTGTATTTCAGGACTACTGTTGTGCTGACACATCACTGCCAGGAATTGTGACCTTTGGTTTGGTGCCCCTCCCGTTGTAAGAACTGTATCCTAAACAGCTTGGTGCTGGCCTGGGAGTGCATGAATGTGTTAGCTGCAGTGACAGACAAGTTTATGTGCATATGTTCGTTATGTCTTCAATGATACCAGTCAGTGTTTTTAGAAAATTTATTGTCTTGCTTGTCAGTGTTTCCTGCCAAGTCATGAGGATATAGTTACAAGGAACTAAAATCATCCTGGGTCATGTAAGATTGTCGGTTGGCTTTAATACTTTGATACTGCACATTGCCGTGACTGATGTCAGCAAAGGCAAGGCGAGAAAATGTAGTCTTACACTAACCCAGTCATTGTCCTTGATGGATTTGCTACTCAAGTAAAGCACCAATGATATGTATTTAATGACAAGAAGTTGCTTTTAAGATATATATTTAACACACAAAACTACCAGGGGACAATGTTCAATGCTGGCCATCTGCCACTCCATTGTCCATCCTGTTTACATCAGTAAGGGTAGAGCATATATTAGAAAACACCTCTACACCTCATGTAGAAATTGAACAGCACAACAGTCGCCAATGTAACCATGACATTGAACAAACACCTCTCTAGAACTGTTTTAACAAAAACTAGCTAACTTTTCATGAAGGTAGGTGGGATTTATTGTAGGCTCATTTTAGGCTACCTTAGTTTAGCTAGTTTTACCTAATTGATCAGAAACTGATGGAGAGCAAACTGATGAAAGATGACTTCCAAGCATTTGTGGAAGCAAAAAAAGCCATTTTACATGAGAAATGACATACATGTAAAGATCACAGTTATTCCAAATTTAGTTCATTTACTTTCACTAAATTGTTTGATCAGCAGTGGTAGAAATGGTCTAGTGGAAAATAAAAAACTACTCACAGCATACGGATGACTTGGTGTCAATGTTTTAAATCACTTTCACGAACCAATCTCCTGAACACTCATTGTTCTTTAATTTTCCTGCCTGCTGGCCTTTACAAGAATGAAACAGTGTCTACTCTCTCCTTGCCAGAGCCTGACAGAGCTATTATGCCAAACCATGACTAAGTAATTTACCAAAATGTTGACTTCATGTCAGTAGCCTATCTTTTATGGAACTGCCTGAGCACATTATTTTTCAAGGAGAAGAGATTCATGGCAGGCTCATTTGCTGAGTACCATCTGATGGATTGATTGATTTATTGATGTACATATTCAATGCCTTGTCCTTCAAATCATCTGCAATATGAAACAGGGATTGTGCTCCATTTGCTTTTCATGTATTTCATAACAGTCCATCAAAATACATTAGGCTATAATGTGCACCATGATGAGTACATAAATGGGAGTTCAGAGAAAAGGAAAAACAAGTTGGGGGTGCGATAGGAAAAAGAAATATGTTAGCAGTATAGTGTGTTGCATGTGTAATTATACTGCATGAATTGCAGAGAGGCAATCCCATAGTATCAATTACAACAGCTTTGCTCAACAATAGTGCGTGTGCACACTCTGAAATCAAACTGATTTCAGGACATTTCCTCGTGTCAATACCCTTAAAATTAATTGATGTTAGAAATCAAACCCAGAGAAAACCGAGCAGCACACCCAAACCACAAAGTGAGTTTTCTGCCAACGTGTGGGGTTGTCAGATCCTTTCCTTTGGAGTAAATAATCGGTGAACAATTATGTGAGCTCATTACAACCCTTGGTAGGCAAAACTTTAAGATAATATATGCATTTACTTGTTTTGTTTTTTAACAGCAGAGATTTAAACGAAAAAAAAGTTATACACAAAAGCTTTAATCATTCTAGATTAGAAGCAGAACAATGGGATAATGGAGGCTTTAAGCAAATGAAAAGCAGACACTATCACTTGAAAATGCTTACACACTTGCACACAAAGCAGTCTTCAAGGAGGCCAGGCAAAACATTTGACTCATGTGTACAAGGTGACAGCACCGATGGATGTCTATTTCAAGATTGCCGTAAGTTAAAGTTGGGAGACATCTGTGACAGACTAATTGATTGTCTCCAGACTGGCTGATGGGGGAAAGAGAACACTCAGAGCTGGAGTGAGGGGAAAGTTTAATTTATTATCCAGGGGGAATCTATGCAGGAAGAAATGTCTTTCAATATCCCTTTGCACAATATGTGATGAAGTAGAAGCGTTGAAATGTATTACCATTACCTTAATATCCTCCAATAATGCACTACCTGTCATACACTAAATGCTTTACATGCTGTCAATTCAACTTTTATGACATCAAGAAATAGACATCCATTCAAGTGAAAGTGCCAGAAGTTCAATCCTTTCGTTTGGCAGTCAGTACGTCATGCACACTGACAACATGATGGATGAACGAACTGATGGACCTACCCATTTTTCATGGTCAGCGCTCTAGTAACACACAAATACAAATGGAAAGAATGTGTTATTTAAAATGTGGAGCGGTCAATTACACAATCTGAGAGCAACAACAGAGAGAAACTGGTCCTTACTGTGTAAAGGGAGAGTGGGGTGATTTATTAGCCTTGCTACCAGAGAGTTTGTATTCTAGCCAACATCATGTTGTCTTGCCAAACAAGGCCAGCCAACAATGTTGCACCATTGAGCACTAAACAAATCTGCTACCCAGGCTAATAACAATGCAGGCCTGATCGTCCAGTGGAGAGGACCCAAGCTGTATACAAAATTGGACACTTTAAGTCCCATCTATGCCAGAAAGCTATGTTGAAAGTACAGTGGTAGCACAGCACACAACCAGAGCCATCTTGTGTTAAGATTGTGGGAGTTTGTACTCAATTCTCCTTGCAAACTGTACTGTAATGCTTTGTAGTGCTGGGGTTTATCTAATTGCTACAACAGCACCGCACAATGATTCATGCGAATGTAGCTTTCTCATTTCTGTTCCCATAATACCAGCGGTCTGAACTTCGTAGCAGCGAATGATAAAAATAATAATTAAGCCCATTAATTGAAGGAAGAATTTAAAAATCAACAACACCACTACAAACAAGCAAAGCCTTGTATGCAGTTGTTGATTATGCATTTTAATAACTAAGCAGTCTTTCCTTTCTGTATTTCCCCCAAAATATATTCAGTTAAACTAGTTTAACATGTGATGCCACCCCTTACAATCTCTTGACCTCGTCCTCTGAGTCTGTAGTTAGAGGTGCTGGGTGATGGGATTAAATGACACATGAAATGAGTCTGTTAGAGCGTAGCAGCATGAGTGAATATGAGTATCTGACAGGGGTTTACAGACCATACGTAGCCCACAGGAATGCCTCACAGATGTCACTGACAACCACCGTGGCGTTCGAGAGTATCTGACCAATCAGAGATTACTTACCTGCTATAATATACATGCCAAGTGAGCTGGAGCAGAGCCGGGAGGAAGGGGCTCGCACTGTTCAGTGTAAATTAAGAGAGTAGGGGGAGCGAGGAGAGAGGGGGCCGTGGATACAGCAGAGCACTCACAGATAATTTCCTGTTTTTCTTTGACCCCTGACGGCCTTTTCATTATCAGAGCTCTCTGATCTTTTTTTGCAAAACATGGAACGTGTTACAGGGAATGAAAAGAGACGGCTTCTCTTTAGAATTCAATTACATTTCCCTGTGTTAAAGTAGCTCAGAGGTCTGGGCTCTCCACTTGCTCTAAATGCCTTTGGGGATTTGATCTAACACTTGATGATTTTCAGCATATTAAACAGATCCAAGCCAGAGTTTAGTTTCGAAATAGTTTGAAGCATGTGAAAAAATAAACAATTAATTGACCATCTGACAGTTTAGACTGACATCGTAAACCTGGGCAACCTTATTCAGTGCAGTGTGTAAAACTAGCCCGGTTCCAGTGAGTAAGGTATTCCATTTATACACAATTTTATGGTTATTACAGCAGAGTCCTCAGCCATGAGAGTTATTACAGTTATACAGTGCAGTTCAGTTATTAGTCACTGTCTCAGACTTGCATTTTGTTAATTTTTTTGGACTTCCAAAAATATTTGAGACTCTGTGATTTAATATTAAAAACCCCACTAACTGGAGAAAAACTGAAAATATTGCTACTGTCATCCATCATCAAACACTGCAGAGGAGTATGCCCACTCTAGAGTGTGGATATAGCAGCATTTATAATATTTTACCAGAATATTTTTAACCAGAAAAAAGTTCAACTTTAGAATGTACCAGTATTTCTATTTTGTATTAATAGTTTAGACTAAGTGCCGGTCGTGTAATCGATCTGATTTATAACTCGCAAGTGAAACAATGAAGTTAAATAATTAATAAGATCCTTGATTTATGATGACAAAAATGCTAAAAGTAGATTGTTTTAATTCAAAATGATTGAATTAAAAACATCTGATATTTGCAGGAATATCCAACATGGCTGAGGCCCAGCTAGCAGAGCCTACAGCTACCTGATAGTTGTAGGATTATTATTTTATCACTTGAATAATAAAGTTTGCATCCATGTGTCATCAGGTCCTGCACAGTTGTGCTAAATCTATATTTGAGTTTGACTTTTAAATGCCATTTCCTTCTGCAAAGGTTGCTATCTTGAAAAAAAACTTGCTGGATTTAAATGCATCATTTTGGATGGACTTAAACTTGATTGGTTGGCCTCAAAAAAATCCTTGAAATATTTCCAACCATGCCAGTTGAATTTGATATGAGAAGCCTTCTCTGTTGTGCCAATTTCTTTTTTTTAGCTATTCTAACAGGAAAACAGTTGTGAAGAATATTAAAACTTTCCATTTTACTAATCCTCGGACAAAGCATCTTAATACATTTAAAAATACTGAAGGGCATTTTTTTACTGGTAGACCACAGATTGATTTGTGTATGTATGTTGGTGTATGACACGCTCAGTGTGTTTGTAGTATGAGACAGACAGAGCACTCACCCCTTCGTTGTTTTGCCCAGTGTTAGCCAACATCTCCTGCAGGGCCCGTACTGACAGGGACTGCTCCAACACAAAGTTACAAACACACAGGTCTGGAGGAACATACTGCAGGATGGAGGGAAAGAAATACAAGGAAAGAGGTGGAGAGAGAGGGGGGGGGCAGAAAAGGATGGTGGGAAAGAAACATTAGTTGAATGAAAAGGCAATGAAGAGACGGCTCCTCTACTGGGTACAAATGAGCCAGAAGTCTATTACCCTTGAAATTCCTTGTCTCGATTTCTGCCCTTTTATAACACCTGTGGAGCCACAAATACTGGAGCTGTGCAATACTCTATGGAAGTAGCACACTGCAAGACTCTTGAAAATAAAAAAGTTCTGTAAATTACTTATATCAACATATTTACGATGCTCATTGACATTGTAAAAGTTTATGACACTAATAATATGCATAAGACTTGATTGGCAGACATACAGGAGGTAGCCTGAATTGATATGGCACTGTCTAGCTGTAGTAAGTGTGAAATTGATAATGACAGAGGAAATAAATATGTATTTGAACATATGCATAAACAACATCTTGAACTAATATCATAATGCATTACATCAGGTATTTACATTCTCATTGCATATCAGTAAACATACCAGCTGGGAGTGCGAACAAATAGACATTGCATCAGTGCAGCATCTGCTCCACATAAAATATCGTATTCATTTTTTCCATTTATTTTTATCAAGATTAAAGAAATGAAACTGAATTGAGTAAGACACACACACACACACACACACACACACACACACACATATATGCATGTAACACTTCATCAACATTCATATTCAGTTAACATTTCAGCAGCAGTAATTGGTTACTAAATTAATTGCAGGCGCTGCTCTGAGACAAGACACCAACTGAAATGATTAAACTGCTCAGTGAGGGATGGCACTCATAAATAATTCCGATGACTTGCAACTTCTTTGCCATGCTGGTATGTTTGCTAACGAGTGGCTTGGGATTATGAGGAGGGCTGTCAAAAGCCTGCTGCTGCAATGACCAATAACCGCTTTGACTATAAGGCTAGATTCCTCAGCACACTGTGTTGCTTGCTTCTCGCCTATAACAGGCTACACATTCTTCACATTCCAGCAGCTATTTATGCTTGTTTATCTTCACTGCATGGTTTTTATGTTCCAATAAATTCAGTAATTATTGATAATCAGAAATAATTCAAATATCAAACATGGATAGTAGATTGTCCACAAAGCTGAAGTTAATGTTCGTAGGGATGATAACAATTAGCAACACTAAAAAGATACTCAACTAATCAGCAAAGAGATTATAAAAAGGGGAAAAGATATAGTTCATTTATCCCTTACATACTGTCCAGAGTCAAATTTGACCAATTTCTTTTACATTTGAGAGTTGCAAAAACACCAAATACATATTTATTTTAGCTGGACTTATGCTAATGTAACCCACAGTATACAAACATGGAAATACAAGGCATCATTTTTTAATTTTTGTGCAGCTGATACACATTTTTGTATAAGCAAATGTATAAATTTGACCTGTGTTCATTTAAAAAAAAATAAAAAATCAGCATTCAAACATACATAGAACATGTATTCTTCATATGATAAAATGTTCTCCTGGTTCATAAAATAGTGATCCCCCCCCCCCAAAAAAAATATATTATCAAACATTTATTAATAACTGATGGGGAATTTATGAATGTGAATTGGTGTAGAGACTAGTTATTAGTCAGAACAGAATGTAAGGTTAAAATAATAACATAATGCCTGTCAATTACTGGCTACTTAAAAGCCATTCAGAGGCCTGATCTTTAATTACATCTGCTTGTCAAAGTATGCAAAATTAATTTACTTTATGCTTTGCTAGATGGCACTGTTGATTAACATCACACTGCTGACATAACTTGTAAAACATGTAAACAAACATTAGCTGTAAGCTGCTGTAACGCCCACACTGTCATATCAGTGTTCATATCCCTGACCTGATATCTTCTGACTGATCCTAATATGATTTAGTGCACACTTAATACTGTCTATCCCCACTTCATAACAATACCCAACGTCACATAATATGCACAGATATCCATCTCTTCCGAACACAGAAGAGGCCCAGGAATGATTTAAGGTGTTGGGTGCGTGCCCTGACTCGGTAACACAACCGGCTGACCCTTGACCCCTGCAGTAAGGTGAGAAATGTGAGCAGAGGGGAGGGCTGCTGGGTGATAATGAGGACGCCACTGCTCTGTAACTCAACACAAACATGCTGGGGAACCTCCGGCACTGCTGTGTGTGTGTGTGTGTGTGTGTGACCACTTCTGTGTGATGTAACCAAAAGGCCGCACACGAAGGTTACACTCAGATATTCATCATTTAATTTCCCTTACACCCAGATAAGATGTTGCCAGTGACTAAAATCTATTGAATATCATAAACTAGTAACCAAAATCTAGATTTCTTACGACGAGACTTTAGCGGGGTCAGTTGAATATTTACTTTGGCTGCAAGAGAACCATGACATAAGGCAGGTCCACCTGTGGTGTCACAAGACCTACAGAGATAACTTGTAACCTGCTGCAGACCTTACACCTCTTCCGAATTATTCACCGGCAATTTTCCAATTATCGTACTTCTTCCAGGGTTGGGCATACATAGTGAACATTCTCCCTTGTCTGGGAATAGAAAAGAGCGTCTCAATGGTCACAGTGACCTTTTAAACAGTCACAGTTTTTCAGGCTCTGCAGGGAGCTTGAGAAAACACCATAATGTGAGCAGTACAAAAGAGTAAAATGATTAAACCAAGGATCAAACGGTATTATTTGAAAGTCTAGTGGCTTACATCTTACGCATGCCATTCAGAAAGGGATTAAATAAAGCAGAATAAAAAAAGTTACTCTATCTTCTCATGGTCATCTATTGTTGTAAATCCTAATAACTCCCTCTTGGATAAGTAAATGGAAATGAATATTCTCTGATTGTCAACAAATCCCATGAAAAAACAAAATCCAACAATGAACTGATCCTTCAAGTATTGTCTGTGTAGCCAAAGCCTGATATAGCCTCATCCTCAGTGCCATACACTTCTATTGTTGTCCAAAACTATGGAACACACATAATTAAGTCACACTGTTGCACTGGGTGCCACGCTCCTTCATTAGCATGAACATGGGTGCTGTTGTTTATTTTTAGTCAATCCTACTGTGACAGCCTTAGCTACACATGGTAATATTCACCCGGTTCACTCTCCCACCTCATTAGTTTGCTACCTACACAGGCTATTTTTATTTGCAGTGAACAACACCAAAACTGTTTAAAGTCTGTTTAATTTTGAATCTGTTTATTTGCTTTTAACCTTACATTAAGTACACACATATTCCGTTATATGTATCATTTGTTTGTTTGTCTTTGAGTTACCATGATTGTTGGGAGAGATCTTTTCCTGGTTGAGCCAAAGTTGAGGCCGAGGGCTCAGGACTCTTAGATGCTGGAGCCAGCTCATTGGATCAAACCATGTGCTTTCATGTCAAAGGGGGGGTTTGAGATTTAGTTAGTTTTTCTTCATATTTAGTTGTAATGGGTGTCCATCTTGTTTACCCCTTGTGTGTGTTATTTGGTTTGGCCAAGCACTACTTATGTTTCCTCAGGTATCTTTGTGTAAGGTCAGTTTGTTCAGTGTTTGGGATTTAGTGGCATCTGTGAGGTGAATACCTGAATCCCATTGAAATTTTAAAAATTGATGACCCTGGTGCATGATGGTTCACCAGTATGGTTTCCTTGGACACTTGGAACTGAGCCACAAGCTCCATCTGTGCTTCTCCTGTTATGACAACTCAAAATGTCTGCTGTGAAAAAGATCTGTTAAAGCTGAAGAGTGCTACAATACAATGCTCAGCTGATTTAGGTAATTATCAAGCCTTTTTATAACAAATTAAAGCATCTCATAATCACACATTTTCATAGACTCATGTCTTCAGTAGGAATTAATGAGTTTGTGGCTGAGAGCCATGGTTAATACTTATCAAGAAATGCAGCCATGCATTGTTTATTGGGTTTTTTAGGGCATTTTCTAGTGCCTTTATCACAGTGTCAGTGGAGAGAGTTGACAGGAAACGAGTGGGAGTGAGAGATGGAGGTGACATGCGACAAAGGTCTGCTGCCAGAGACAAACTGCAGGGTTTGTGCTTATGTGGCATGCATCTTAACCAGTGAGGCTACTTGGGTGGGTTATGCATTGTTGGTTTTGATGTCTTCATGGGATTTGTTAACAAATACAAAACTAGAGTATTACCAGCCTTATCCTTTGAGGAAGAGGAGTTGAAACAGGTAACACAATTCTAAAAAAAACCCCACAATTATCTCAATGTATTTTCAAATGTATACAGAAAGTTGTTCCACAAGCTTTTCTGATCTTCTCCATAAACTTGAGATGTGTTGTCAGTAGTTTCTATCATGAATCACAAATGAGATACTGTGTTCACAAGAAAGAATGATGGCACGACAATTTTAGAAGCTTATAATGCGCCATGGTCATGTCAAATCAAAAAAGTATCCAATTTAAAAACACTTCTTTAATCTGACCCAATGACTCCTGGTTTCACCTCAGCCTTATTCCTCTCTACCAGCAGCAGCAGGGGGCCAGGCTTGATTAGAGTCAGGGAAATGAGGCGTCAACACCTGAGATCAGCCACCAGATGACAGCCCCTCGCTTTGTGCCAAACCACAGCCGTCACCCTCGACATTCAGCCACATGTCACACCCAAGGAGGCCTGAAGCATTGTCATCGGCACCAAGGTGAGAGGGGAGAGGTGCTTGTGACGGTCCGCCTAGAGCTCCGCCAGTGTTGCCCTCCAACTCGGCAACAGTTCCAGGTGAGTGAGCAGAAACACGCCCTCGTGTCCTCAAACTTTATTTAACCTTAATGTGAATGATCCAGTTCAGTTAGGCTTTACTTGATATGCACAATGTATAAAAGCATCCTAACATGGTTTTATGGCTGTGATCATGCATATATCAGTCTGATATGTAAAGTAAGTGTGAAGACAAAAATAAAACAGTATACAGATGCTGCATTGTCTAACCCACGCACCTTCTCTCTACACTTTAATGTCTCAGAAATATCACAGAGAATGTCGTGATTAATGATGTGCATTATGATATACAACAGTTATGCAGTTCTTCAGAAGCATATTCTCCAGGGCCACAATGATCTGCTTCATTTCAACGTCTTTTTTTCCTTTGTGGACGGTACAGTACAGTCTTGTCAAGTAGAAGATTAATGAGCTGTACAACAGTGATGACAGCTCTGTTGTGTTGCAACGACAGCACTTGCAGCGAGAGGCTAATTGACATAATTCAGTTGCAATAAAAAAAAAAAAGTCACCACTTAATTTCAAGACAGTTGTTCAAGACAAAAATTATTCTCTGTAACTCATAGTTCTGTATGTTGTTGGTACAATTGGCTCTGCTCAGGCACCTTCACCAACCAGTATGAATCGCCAGTGCGGCATGATCTCTGACTGACCCCATAAACACTGTCAGTTGTGTTTGTTTGTTGAGTCCTAGCCAAGTTTGGAAGCACCACATCCAGAAACAGAACCCCAAGCAACTGCAGTGGTTGGTGTTTGTTTTTCCTCTGCACCAACCAAGCACCCATCTTGAGACCTATTTCATTTAATTATCTGTAGTTTGCACTATAGGGTCTACTGAGAATCTGCACTTACTAAATTACCCCCATTATTTGACAGGGAAGCTCATCTCAATATGACTGGATGGAAGGGAAATAGAGGGTAAACATGGGTTTTAGAGAAGGAAATCATTACTGTCCATGTGATCACTCTGTTGTGGAGAGCCTTTTTTCCTACCTTTTTTTTTTAAATGTAACATCATTTAGTATGTCTATTTAACTATGAAGGGGAATTTCAAATGAGGATAACCTAATTTAGTTGCTTAAGAATTCAATTACTGGAAAATGTAATGCACTTTTTGAGAGGGGACACAAACATGTCAGGAAAACAGACATAGCAGATCGATCTTAGCTTGAAGTACAGTTCCAATGTTTTGCGAATATGCATTTTCAGATAGCAAACAACAACTGTATTTATTATTGATCTGAATCATTGACATCATTGTCTGGTTTTCACAAAATTACTTTTTACATCTAGGCCAGTTTCATGATGTTGAGTAAGCTGCACTCAGTTAATTACATTTTAGGAATATGTCTGCTGGACATGATATTAGCTTTTATGATTCCTCATTCTGTCATCTCATTAAGAAAGCAGTTCATACATCAACTGGGGGGTGAGGGGGGGGCGTTCATCAGTACAGTGACTCCTATCCAGGGACCCCATGAGGTACTAGCCAGAGGGTACATGGAAAGACTGTGGAGTAGCTCAACTAATTTGAAAAAATAAACCCAGATATCAAGTTAGCTGTAACATCTGAACTCATGATTGAGAGTGTGTGAAAACCAGGTGTGAGAAAAAGTTACAACTGTAGAAATGCATTATTTAGCCTTAAGTAATAGATAAATGGTTGAAATTATCTGTTAAGTGATGGGTAAACAGTTTGTAAATTGGTTGCTAAAACTGGAATAAGTAAATAGAAAGCTAAACTGGATGGATAAAAAGTTTGAATAATTATCTACAGTAATTAAAAGTAATGGATAAACGATTCAAGTTGAGTAATGGGTAGCTTGAACAGATACAACTAACTGTAACTGTAGCTAACATTTAGCTAAAAATAATGGGTCACTAAAAAAAAATTTGATAAATAGCATTTGCTCAGACAGTTAGCTAAAAGTAATGTGTAGCTTTAAATAGATAACTGTAGCTAATTTATAGCCTCAACAGTTCACGTATTTCGCTAAAAATAAGAGGTAACTAAAATAAATTGATGAATAGCATCGGTTAAATAGTTGAAACAGATACCTAACAGTAATGGATAGACAGTTCAAATGATTAGCTAAAAGTAACCGATACATTGTTTAAATATTAAGCTACAATTAAACACAATAGCTAAAAATAATGTTTGCTTTGTTGAAGCAGATAAATGTAACAGTTAAATAATGTATAGGCCAAACAGTTCACTTTAGCTAAAAATAATGAGGAAATGGGGAAATGAATGCCTAGCATAAATTGAGATGGTTAAAAGTAATGGTTAATGGCTGGAATACATACAGTAACATTAGCTAAAGTAATGATTAAATTGTCTAAATACTTAGCTAAATGTAAACATTTGAAGTGGATAGCTAAAATTAATGGATTAACCATGCAACTAGTTAGCTGTAAGTAATTTAAGCATAGTGTTAAATGGTTAAAATGTCCAGCTTCTGCCACTGTAAGTGATAGCAGTACAAATGATCAAACTGTCATAAGTATTATCAAATAACATCTAGTTAAAATTAGTTCAAATAAACACATTTGAATGGTGTCCAAGAAGGGCTACTGGAGCTCACCTGACAAGGTTGTGTGGGCGTAGAACAGATAATACAGGTTGGGAAACACTACTACCACTAACACAAAAAATAACTGTTTTTCAGCTGAGGTATTTTCAGAAGCAAACTTTCCATAATAGTGCGTCATCATAGAGGTCATTAGAGCCCTTCCTAGCTGCTTTAGATGCCTGTCTCTGCCACTGAATTTCCATTGCTCCATATTAATTACAGGTTGCAGCCTTAAAATATCAAACCCAAACAAATCTCTGGGCTGTCCTCACCTTAGCTTCAGATGTGGGTTCCAGGTAACAAACACGGTTTCCGAGTCCCTCAACACCCAGACAGAACTTGCGATGCTCCTTCTGGATGACGGCCACACTCTGAAGCACCACTTCATCGTCCTGCCAGAAGGAGAGAAGAGCGTTAAAGCCAGAAAATGTTCGACAGTGACCCATCCAAAACAAACAAGACCAGACAAGAAGAAGAAAGTACCCCACATTGGCTCAGAATTGGTGGCTCTTTTGCTTCCATCACTTGGAATCAAAATACTATGATTGAGGTTTTTATACTGACACCCAGTATACACCACAAGCTGTTTTATTATGGAGTTTGGGCAGCCTGGGCTGTTTCAGAATCAATAATCACATTTTCCTGGATATGCAACCAGAGGGGAAAGCTCAATCATAGGCATACAACTGACAAAAATATGCGAGGCAAGATACTGTACATTCATAATACATTTTTCATTTTTTGATAAAGTGGCACAAAACATTCAGCCAAAATGGAAACGGCACTTTTAATTTCACAAACCTAGTGAAAATCAGATAAGAAGTACACAATACAGCCAAAAAAACATTGTGACAGTGAAACTAAAAATGAAAAGGAAAACATCTTGTCAAAAACAATCATTTCAGTAGTAGAAAAGAACAAAAACTGCATTAATCAATAACAGTAACAGCAAACCAGCTTGAGTAATATCATCTCTAAACCTGTTATGCAGCCTCTGGTATCTCTGTGGGAGAGAGGAAGACCTCCATTCAATCAGCTCAACCAATAAATGAACATCTGTATGGGTCGGGCGAGGGAGGGTAGGGTTCTATTTGGCAACACACACACACACGGATATTGATTTGTTTGTGCACTGCATGTGTATGTACGTGTGTGTGTGTGTGTGTGTGTGTGAGAGAATGTGGTGTCTCCTGCCAGCTCACGTCACGTCCCACACTAATCTGAGCTGATGGTTGCCATGGTTCTAGCTCCCACCTCCTTCACAGCAGTACTAATTCAATAGATTTCGATACAGGCTGCACAGCACCCACAGACTCACCAGGCAAGATAACAGACCCTGACAATATTTCAAAAACAATGGCACCCTGGACCCAGAACTAGAAGATTTGGCATGATCTAACAGCAGAAGTTTCTGCATGATTGTACGCCAATGATTGCACTACCCTGTAATGCTGTCAGACAAAGAATTCACTACCATCTCCTGAATTCAACAGTAAAATAGGCAATTGAGTGTCTAATTTGTAATTTCATACTGCTGTATAGTTTTAAATGAATTGGAAACAAGAGAAAGGGGTTTTTTCGAACAGAATTCAGAAAAGTTTTCCGCGGACTATAGATTTTCTGTTCTTTCAGCAGATGTGAAAGTTCAAATTGATATTGTAGGAGGATTTAAGTCATTCTGTCTTTTTTTTTGTTAGTCAAGATGTTCCATCATGTGTTGGTGTTGCACCATAAATTAGATACTTGGTCTTTCTGGTTTCTATATGGGGGAGGTGCTCATAATCAAAAGGTACTGACTCCACTTTCTTCTCCCTCAACACTCAACAGAATTCATTAGACGTATGAATTTGTTGCTTACACTAAAAATGTGTTCAAAGCTGGAATTAATCAACATCTGTAATACTGCTCAAAAGATATAAAAGTTGATCTCTGCAATTTACATTTAAAAGCATTGAGTACATTTTCTGTCAGGGAAATAAAATAAAAAATACTCCTGTGACAGATGAAGCAATCATCTAAGTTCAACATATTTCTATATCCCACGGAAACACCACCTAAAGAGAGAAATGTGACTTAAATTGATTAATAAACTAATTGTGGTTAAACAGGCATTTGCTGATTTATACTGCAGCTAATTAAATGAGAAGCTAATTAGAGAATATCCAACAAAAATACAAACTACATGAGTCTTTGGACCTTATCAAAGTTATATTTCGGTCAGTTTGTGTTGTGCTGCAATAAAAATATATCTTGAAGCACTTTTAATAGATAAAGTGAAGCACAGTGGAGTTAAATGTCACACTGAAGTAAATGAGGAGCCATGCTGGCAGGATAGTCCATACCGGCAGTGTCTTAGGCACCACACAACACCACTTTGGGCTTAAGGGAGGTGATTACTGATAGCAGAAAGCATCACTGTTGGCTCCGAATAGCCGCCACAGCTTTACTAGTGGTTCTGTGATGGAGGAACTGTGATGCAGTTTGTTGTTTCAGGCTACAGATAGGGTAACTCAATATGGCCACGGGAAGACCGAAGACTTGTCACCTCTTTAAAATTGAGTAAATACATCTGTTTCTTTTCAGCTGTTTGGAATACTGGTGGCCTTACGAAACCAGCATGGCACGGCACCATTACTGGCATACCCAAGTGTTTATACATGTGTATGTAGCAAGCTTTGTTTAAGTTAATTAAATTGGTATTAGTTAATACTTAAAACATATTATGAACGCGGTCACATCTATAGAATAATTTGGCACTATTTGTCTGTGTGTAAAATCCTGTAAAGCAATAATTAGAGGAAAAGTAGACACCAGCCAGGCAACAATAAATATCTATGCTTTTTTCAAAACTGCTGGTGGTCACACTGAAAGGCTCCAAATGCATAACAATTAATTCTTCCTCACTTTGATAGCAGAGCTTCAAAACCAGAAGTGTTCAGGGTTTCAGTGGGCTCAGAAAGCCACTGGGAGCAAGAAAGATCCATTCTACAAAATGGATGTATAAATATAAATATGTATAAATATAAATACAGCCCGAGGAAATGCTGAGTTTCATATTGACTGTGAATACATGGTGGTGTTATCTTATAAAAATCCAATTCCCACGATCAGATCTGAAAAAACTAATGAAATGACTTTGTGTGTCTACAGCCAAGATACTTTCTTAAGACACTTTATGTCTCTCTCTGTACCCCTGACTTGATCCCAAGCCAGAGAATCTGGTGAATCTGAGGCAAAGTGATCCTCGCAGCAGTGTGACCATCTGCTAAACAGCTAAAGAGCAGCATCAGTACTATGTATAGGGCTCTGGCCTGTGGCAGGAGGAGGTAAGTTAGGGGTTGGGTGGCTGCTTTACCCAGCTTCCAAGTGTAGAGCGGGAACTTGACCCTGCCCTCTCCCAGCTCAACCCCACCCGTCCTCTCTACCCCTCGATATTCCTCTGTAACCTACGGGTCTGACACTTCTCCACTCTAGCAAACCAAAGAGTGTTTGTCACTCTGGTTAGGACTTTCCTTGAGTGAAGTCTGGCACTGCTGGATGTGTCGCTGCTCTCCAACAGACCCTCAACATTTCCCACCTCTCACTTTCTTCTCTCTCCCTCTGCTTTGCTCACTGAGCAGCCAGTCTCTGTGTGCCATAACAGACAGCGACAGGTGTGTGAGTGTGTGCGGCTTGATGCATCCACCAGCTGAAACCTGAGAGCTCCTGATGCTCTTGACTGCCAAATTAACTCCCACAACTCACCCGCCACTGCCACCAATGTGAACTTGAGAAAAGGTGAATCTGTTCAATCCCTCAGCGCTGCTATTTTGACCCGCATGCTTTGCACATGCCCAGTGGAGATCAACAGGCAGACTTTACGAAGGAAAAAAAAGCATTGAGAAGTTAAAAACTTAAGGAAATAGAGCGAATTCCGGCATATTTGCATCCTTGTTCACACTGTCACAGTGTGTACTCTGTGTAAATTGGTCTGATTGCTTAGGAGTCAAGTTTCTCATAAATGTCAGGCAGGGTGCTAAGTGCAGGTTGAGCTACGTGTTTTTAGTGGCGCTCAGCTAACAACATGGAAAGCAAAGAAGATCCAGTGTAGATGTGTGAGAGCTACAACCTGATAAGCCTGATAAGGGCTGATGTCGGTGCCTGTGAGCACTTTTTGGGATCCCACGTCGTAAAAACCATTACAGCTAACACAGATGTTTAGAATCGCTGCATTCATGAGCGATCCGTCAACCACAAGCACCTGACTATAAATAATGAAGTTATTATTCTCGGTGTTCCAACCTTATGTTAAATTTTTAAAAACCTTGTAGCCTTAGGAAATGGGAAAAGGTAGTGTGAAAAAAATGATAAAGGAGAACCTGACAAAGTGCTGTGACAGTGAAAAATAGAACTTGATGTCCAAACAAAAACACATGAGGATGCAACAAACAAGCCAACAAAGTAACAGAGAGTGAGATGCAATTTGACATTTTTGCTTCACAAGATATTTCAGAGGAGAAATAATCTTTATGGTTGAGAAAAAGCTAATGAGTAGAGGCAAAGATTTTCGGGTTAATGGCCAGACTGAACCAGGTCTGGCTTCAGTCTGCTGCTGCTCAGTCTATTTATCAGACCTGATACATGTTAAACTAATCAATACAGCCAGCTGTTTTGGTCACTCTCGAATGAGCTGTGCTCTTTTGGAGAAGGAGATGAAGAGAGAAAGAAAGAGCCAGAGAAAGAAACAAAGCAGCTTCAAATCTAACAGAAGCTCCAATAGAAGCTTGCGCAATAACAAAAGCCTGACTTCTATCAGAACTGATTAAGGAGAAGTTTAAATGAATGAGATTTAGATACATGTCTCGACAACAAGCAGCCATTCTGCTCGAGAAAACAAAACCAAAATCAAGTCCACGTGAAGTTATGTGCTGCTTTAGCAGGAAATGTCAACGCATTCTTTGTAAATGATTTGGTAATATTTTATATTGACAAACAGCTCTATAGAGCACTCATGCATTTTATTGCAGCTAATGACAATGTGTGATTTTCCTGAAAACAAATGACGCATTGGTGACCATTCAGATACAGAAACACAAGTATACTTGGGACAGAACCAGCCATAAATTTTCAAAGTGCTGTGTAGTTCCCCTAGTTAATTCTTTCCATTTCTGACTTTACCCAATTGTAATTTAGGTCTATTGTTTTGTTTTGTTTTGTGACAGAAATATTTTTACTAGAAAGATTTAGCAGAAGTGGGAATGTAACATTTAACTAGAAACTATTTTGTGAGAACACTCAGGCCCACTCTGTCCTCTCTGCACTGTTTTGATGCCTGTTCAAGGACAGAATTTCCAATTATAACACCACTACTTTGACGGTGAGACATCAGAAAACTGGAAGAACACTTGAGTAAAAATATTAGAATATTTACAACATGGTTAAGCTGTGAACTTTGGTAGAGAATAATTACCATGCACATCCCATTTAATCCCAACATGTCCTCTGATGTATTTAAATCCATTATCATTGCAGTACTATATTTCAGAGTAGGGATTTCTGGCACAACTGCACCTACTTCCTAGGTACATGGTACAGAGGTGAAAACACCTGCAATACTTGTAGTATAAAGAACAGATTTATTAACAATTTATGAAGTCATTATGTAATTTTCAAGTGCTACTGGAGCTTTGACCTCTCCATAAAAAGTATTTCAAACATACAAATGGGTGATAAATAAAGGAAAAACCAACATAAAGTGTCTTAGTAAAAGTGTTGGGCCACCACATGCTGCCAGAACAGCTTCAGTGCACCTTGGCATTGATTCTACAAGTCTCTGAACTCTACCAGAGGGATGAACAACATTCTTCCAAAAGATATTCCCTGGAGAGCACTGTCTAACAAGACAGTCCAAAATCTCCCATGGGTGTTCAGTTGAGTTGAAATCTGGTGACTGCGAAGGCCATAGCATATGATTCACATCATTTTCATACTCATCAAACCATTCAGTTACCCATAATGCCCTACAGATGGGAACATTGTCATCTGTAAGAGACCATTTGTATTGATTTGTAGTGACCCTTCCCTCTAAGGGGACAAGTGGACCCAAACCATGCCAGCATAACGGAGCCACCGGCTCCCCTCACTGTTAAGATCAAGCATTCAGGCCTGTACCATTCTTTGGTGTACACCACACCTTCACTCACACACTTGTTGAGAATATAGTGAAGGATGACTCATCTGACCATATCACTTTTTTCCACATCTCTGAGGACCTGTGCCTGTGTTTTTTGCACCACTGAACTTACATAACTTTTTAAAGAGGGGTTCATTCACTGTAACCTTACTATAATATCTCTCTCTGTTACTGCCAGGCTGTTCTTGCATTCTGATCACATCCTGCACTGCACCGACATTCTCAATCACCTGAGGAAGAGTTGCCCTTCTGTTTTTCCTTACATATAGCGCTAACTAATCATCAAATATGTTCGGTCCACCACAATTTCTGACTTAATTAACTGATGTCTTTCCCAAAGATCTAAATGCTATCCAACAATCGACCGTCTCTCAAAGTCACTTAGTTTCCTCCTGTTGTCTTAATAAAAAATCTGAATCAACTGTGCCTGCTCAGCATTTCATACATGTCACAGAGCATGGCTGGGTATTAATAGCATAATTATACAATGCGGTGTACCTGTGTGGAAGCATCTGCAGTCGTTATGTTTCTGCAATCATTTATTCAGGTTTCTGCTGTAATTTGTCACCTATCTGTAGTTTGACCTCTAAACTGTTGCATCACAAAAATGTAAAACTTTCTGTAGGTGGTCACAGCTGTCACATAGCAACCAGTTATTTTTCACTTCAAGAGTTCCACAGGGATTTGTCCGTAAACATGCATTTACTGTTATGCTATCACTGTCACACATCATGTGCAGACATATGAGCTTATTATGTGTGTGTGCACGTGTGTGCGCATATGCATGTTGGAAATGCTGACACCATGGATCAAAATGAATAATGCACCATACATCTGAGCTCTATATTGAAAAAAAAAAGAAATAATATTCTACAGCCAATCAAGTTTTGCCCTGCAGTACACTGCCACGGATCACAAGCTCCAAAGATTTATATGGTGTTCCTATAACAAATTGGATTTTCCTGGCTTAGTTTGTATGCATATTGTTTTAGAACTGCTTCAAATAATAGAGGCCCCCATGCGTGCAAGGCCGAGACGTCCACCTCAGCAGAAGCGCTGAAAAATGGTGGGCCTCTGGTCAGGGACAGGAGTGGAGCTTGTGTGATGTCCATTATCTTGTCTGATGAGACAGAGCGGACACAGGCAAGATGTAGTAGGGTGTGAAGATGTCAGAGAGGTGTGTGTGTGTGTGTGTGTGTGTGTGTGTGTGTGTAGCTATGAGGTGAAAAACAGACAGACAGACATTTGCAGAGATCAGGTGAAGTGAAGACACTCACCTGAAGCTGAACTTAAACCTTCTTTTCTCCCTTTAAGCTTTTAGCTCCTGACACAGACCATCAGTGGTTTTAACCTTTTAGGTGGTCAGTGCTGTGTCTGCCTGATTTGGTGCAAAATGTAAGATTTTACCTTTGAAGCTACAGAGGCTTCTGAAGACAGCTACATGATAATGCAAGCACTTTTTCTTCTGAATACATTTCACAAAGTTATATTTTCATTTTTCAGATAGACTGATTTAGCCATGGGTCAATAGAGGATGTGCCACAAGATAAATTCAATGAGCATGCAAGTGGTTCACAATTCATCAGTAGCACTCTGTGACAAGGTAAACCTTCCTTACTACAAGGGCTGGAAATGGTCTGCAGATCCATCAAGCTACAAGATGTCATCTCCAGACTACAGTTACCGTGGCTGACTGCACACAGCAAATAGAAAATCTTGTTTCTATGATGTCTTTAGGTTCAATGAAAACCATAAAAATATCATTGAACTATTAGCAAAATGACAAATAGAATTATGTTTTCTTAAATCCTATCTTGTCAGAAAATCATTTAGATGGGACTGGAACAATGGGGCTGTAATCATCTAAGAATGGGCGTAATTGATAGCGTAATCTTCCCTCATATTACTATAATTTATCCTTTAGCAAGGCATTTAGCACCTTAACTCTGGCCATCGTGTGGGCAGCTTGTGGGTGTGAGTATAAGAAGCTTTATCACTCGGCAGCAAATTCTCCCTACAAAAAAGCCTGTATTATACCCAGATTTACTGATTTTTTAGCCACTTGGGGCAAACACTGATGTATAATCACCTTTCCAGCTAATATGGCATAAATATTTTAGCAAACAATTACTTATTCATACATCCAGCGCATATGGGGAAGCATTAGCATTCATTTTGGGTTGTCTCTCTGTCCACCTGATGAAAATAAGTCTAATAATCACTTGTATCTCTCTTTTGCTATGAACCCACTCCTGGCTTTAGCTGCTAAATGCTCCTCTCTGTTCACTAGCCTGTTGTTTGGTGTTGGGCAGGTATTGCAGAGTGGGTTTATCACACCTTTATTTGGTTAAAATTGCTGTTTGCTGTGTATGGAAATGACACAGATGAGGAGTAAAAGTGAACCAAATAATATGTGGACTGTATAAACAAAACAAAAATAGCTGAAAGATAACACCAGGCAGAGCTGAGAGGAACTGCAGAGTCTGTTAATAACTTTCTGTCCGTTTGTCACTACAACTGACACCGTTGTTAACATTAAAAAAAATATTGATTATAGCCGTTTGTTGGAATAAAAAAAACAAAAACAGGAATAATAATGCTAACTGGTTTCAAGAAGAAAACTGTGATGGCCACGGAGCTGACAACAAACGGAACTGTGTTGCCATTAAATGAAAATGGACTCATTGACCTGAGGGACACTCAAAAGGCTAAGAGGCTTGCAGTCTGCACCTTTTTCAGCCCTCAGTTGATTAATGAAGGTAATTATTTGGGTTGGGAGTCCACTCACGTTGATGCTGCTGCTCCTTCAGGGATTCTACTGCTTAGTCTGCCTGGACCTTCACAGCAGCAGCACACTGCACAGTTTACCAACACAACTCTGAAGCCATAATCAATTCATTTAAAGGTACAAGGAAAGACTACTTTTGTATTATTGTTTATGACAAGAAGCTTGATGCATACAGAATGAAATGATAATGTTGAGTAAGTGCATTTAGAGCCAATAATTCAAACGAGGTATTGATTTTGATTGTGTAATGCTTGCATAATTGAAACAGTTTACAGTACATTCTTTTGATTTGTACTATAAACACACAGAAAGCTGCTGCCTACACAGCAACATAATTCATACTGTAGTCCAAGTGGAACATAATGTAATATCAGGTATTGTCTAGCTTTTACATAGGCAGGATAATTGGGTAGCCTTTCCATAGTGATATGTAGTATTCTAGGAATGAACAGGTTATATATATAAAGATAAACCTATGGCCACACACTGGCTACAGTAACAAAAAGCCTTGTCCAACCACTTTCATAATTTATTGACATTTCAAACCCTTTTCTAATAATGTAAAGATCCTATGAGACAAGCTTCTTTCTAGGATAAAGAAGAGCTCTGAATGTCATACACCTTTTTCTCCAGGTAGTAGCTGCCAGGAATGAATAACAAGTTCACCTATGGCCTCTATAAATATCTTTTTTCTTCAAAACCAACATCATAAAATTTTGATTATTTCCAAATCCTCATACATTTTAACTTAACTCCAGTGCTCATCCCACATTAAATATTTACAAAAACGACAAAAAAGTCAACTATGATCATCAATTAGTGTACTGCTTAACAACCTCATTAAACTCTGTCACACCTCATCTACAAATAAAAAGCATTGGAGTGCAGTTAGTGGTACGTGAGGTCCTGCCGCCTTCACGCCAAGGTTGTGGTAAATGACGGGGGTATGGCAGCCGGCTCGCTGTCCTTCAGTACTGATGACTGGAGAAAGCTGGATCTGCCAGAGAACACACTGTTGCTTTACTACCACTGCCTGCTCAATCAATGCAGAGGAAATCCTTCCCATTAAATTTAGATCAAGCTGAGGGAGGTTCACCTGAGGCCGCAGGACAACGCTGCCTTTCTCTTTCCATCCCTCACCGAAGAGGCAAACTTTGCAAGGGCATCTATCACTGCTGCAATATAGTAAATGCAGCATACTGGGAATGATGTCTCGATGACTCAGAGATGCTATAGATTTTTCTTTTATACAAACAAAGTGTCCACAGCACTCCTTACTTTCTATTATTAACAGGTTTAATCTTGTGAGCCGAGTGAGAATAGTTGAGATAATTTCCCCAGCAACTTCTTCACCTAAGACTTGTCTGTATCTATTTTTAGTAGATTATGGGCATGCAGCGTCACTAGGATGATGTGTTTTTATAATGTCAAGATATCAAATGAAACTGAATATTATCACCCAAATGTTTACTTTTTCCTACAGCACAGAACTGTTGCAGCTAACATTAAGTTTGGGCAACTAAAAAAACACATGTATACTAAAGAAAATACCTTAAAAAGATCTCAAAAATGGTATGAGACAGGATCATCCACCAGCTGCTTAACCTTGGCACCCACACTTTCCCCTGCACTATATGAAGTCGCACTACTTTCTCCACTGACACTAAATTGGCAGTAAATACAAATGCAGATTTGTCGGGTGCAGTGTAAGCATAATTTATAGAAGACAAATGAAGCCATTTCGATTTTGTTTCCTCATCATGTCAATGTATCTGATTTGAGCATTTTCCAATCAGTGTCACATTTCACTCTGCTAACTGTCAATCACCCGACACCTACAGTAATCCCTCAAAAATATGCCATAGAAATGGTCAAAATTACTTTATTTGTATCAAGTTAGATCTGACAGTTAGGTTTTCATTTGACCCTTCTTCATCTGCACTGACATTTGACGCCACTCTTCTCATACTTAGAACCAATCCTACCGTCATCACAACAATCATCAAACCATAAATTTTGTAAGCTTATACTCGTCAACACTTTACACTCGATGAAGCTCTTCAGACTATATGAATAATAATATCCAACCGTTCAATTTCAGACTACTACTGTTCAATACCCCCAACATATCTGAGAAACACTGAATCCAATCTTCTCTGGTCGTACCACGTTTATTTGTTTAGTATATTTCTCAATTTACTTCTCGTCTTTCACTTGAAAGCTTTGTGACAGTGTCCATTACTTTGACATATTAAGCTTTAGAAAAAGCTTTATATTTCAGTGCGGTCTCTACTTTATCCCTATAAAAATGGTGTTAAAGTGTTACAGGTCTTATGCCTCCCTAGCTGAAGCATTGCCTCTGGTGTGGTTTAGTGCCAGGGGAGCAGAGCTGTATGTGCTGTGGAAGCATCATCTTTAAAAAGGCTAAATTTAAACCCCCAGAGTCGTTGCCTTTGGTATGCAGAAGGCTTCCAGAACAACATAGACTCCAAATAAGCCCAGAGGAGCTACTGGTGGAGTGTGAGGCCTTATCACCAGCTTTTAAAAGGTGCAACAGTAGCTCACCTGACAAACAAACCTGTTGAAAATAAGCCTATGGTCTTCTTAAGTATATACTATGCATGCCCACAATGTTCAGAAGCTTAGAATATATGCCTCAATTATGATTTTCTTGCCTGAAAAACCCAGAGTTTATATTAAAGCATTACAATCATGTGGAGTCAGTGGCCCCAGCTGTTTTTAAGTTAAAACATAGCTAATTTATAACTTCACTGCTTACTAAATGGAGATTTACTACCACTAAATTAAAACAGGCTGCACTGTACAGTTCTTATGCAGAAATGTAGTTACTAAAATATTCACACCCAGTAACAAGCAGGTATAACATAGCTGACTGATCCAACTAACAAAACTATCGTTACAGTACCTTGCTAACGATAACAATATGCTAACAATTTCAGCCATTTAAAGAGTAACAAAAGTAATGTGGAATATGGTCAACATATGTGCCTGACACTATTTAATAATGGTAAATATTTAACTTTATTTTAACTAAAATAAAACTAAAATTACAAAATGCTATGTGAAGAAGTTAGCATAATTAGATATTTCAGACTACTTCTAGCTTAATTTTACTAACCATGAAACATGTATTTCTCCATTTGTGTACACTGTATACAAAAAAGAAAGAAAGGTAAGTTTAATACATTGTTTATTCTTCCTAAGACTGTTACTTTAGGAAGTTGTATTACAGTTTATGATGCTAGGATGACTTCATGTTTAAATAGCCGATTAGCTTTTGATTGGGCGGTGCTATCACTGCTTTTTAATCAACCGATTAACATGTAACCTAAATCTTTACTAGCTAAGACATGGTTGAAAGGCATTCACCTGATGACAGGTGACAATGCACCCCTGTGTCATTTTGGTAGCCTAAAGCTGCAATATTTCTTCATTGTTTCAAATAGATACAAGATACAACAAATAAGAGGCTGCACATCTTTATCAGATCCCACTGCAAACACCACCAAGTGTTCTCACAGTTAGCACACTGAGTTTATGCAGATTTAATGATTCCTGCATAAATTAAAGCCAAAAACAATGTCTGAATCTCCAGTGTCCCATGCAGTACAGGACAAAGCTGCACCCTGATCCTTTTTGAAGGTAAACCTGGCAGGATTTGTACTGGAACAAAAGTAAATACCACCAAAAAACAAGCCTGATCTAAGCTTAATCTTGAGCTGACAAGGCTACAACATCCCTGTCAGTTTTGATCTAAATCCCAGCAGAGATAAAGAGCTGTCCAAGAAAACTCATTTCTCAGATATCACAATTTTTCTTTTTCTATATGGAGTGTTAAACGTAAACATTCACATCTACAAACAGAATGGAAGCCGACACTAAGTTACAGGAGGGACGCTGTCTTCACCTTGCAGCAGAGGTGTAACATTTTCCCTCGTCTCGCTTGCTTTTCATTGCTGTTTCGTTTGACAGAGAAGCTCTCATCGCTGCCAGCTTTCCCAACGTTACACATCAACAGCAAGGAGAGACCGTGGCTGTGCTGAAACTGAATCACAATGTCACCACCTGACAGTAGGATCATGTACCAGCAGGATTTGGGTTACGGATACCAGATTAACCATTTGAAATCTATGTTCACTTAATAATTCTTATAAATATAAAGACTCTTCACAGCTAGGAAATTCCACCACAAGTAATCCAGGGACTCATTTCCTTTAAAACTGAGGCTAAAATCCCAAGAAACAATCCAACAAATGTAGCTGGTGACAAAATCAATTCAACTCTTCTGACTCCTCTTCCACAAGACTTGCCAGTTGTACTGAGGCTTATTTCATGATGTTCAACAGATTCTACTGTAATGTATTTCAATTAGCACTCTTATTTTAGGGCTTCCAGCGGGAGGCACGTTTCTCTCACCGCTGAAGTTTGATAACAAGGCTCTGTGGCCCTCAGGGGAAGCCCCCCTCTCAAATCGCTGTTGTCATCAGATAACCCAGATGCCATTGTGACAGTTGAATCTCAGATGGGGGTGGCATGGGTCAGCATATCACTGCCATCACAAATAGTCAGAGCTGTTAAGTGCGGAGTCGCGCCTGCCACTTACAACCGGCCAAGCCTTTGGGGGATCATGTGCAGATTAACAATACTGTATGTATCAACATCTCAAAGCCATGAGAGAGCAATACACTAATGTAAGAGTTCAGCTGAGACATTTGAGATGTGAAAATGGATGTCACAACAGATGATACTGTAGCTGCAGGACAGTCAGCAAAACATTTTGACCCTCATTATAATTAGTCTAGATCACATTAGTGTGTTTTGATCTTAGAATCATCTGTGCAGCTATATTTTTAACTTTTTTTTTTTAAATTCAGGCTGTACAGTTTTAAATCTTTTGAATGTATTTTTCAAATCACAAGCAACCATTGCTTTCCATTCGTTGCTATATTGTACAAGTGGTTAGCCCTCTTGCCTCACAGCGAGAAGGTCCTAGATTTGAATCGGGCCATCCCAGGTCCTTCCTGTGTGGAGTTCCCATGTTCTCCCTGTGGTTGTTTGGATTTCCGCCAAGTGTTCCAGTTTCCCTCCACCATCAAAAGACATGTAATTAATACTTCTGTTGGTGTCAAGGCACTGGCAAAAAGAGCTGGATTTGGTCCACAGGCGCTGCACTGCGGCTGCACGCTGGGGTGTGCAAGATGGGTCAAATGCAGAGGACACATTTTGTTTTGATGTATGTGAGTGCTGAGATTCTGTGATTCTGTGATGCAGTGTCCATGGATGGATGGATGGACAGAAATACATAGCCACCAGTGATTGCCTGAGCAAAATATAGCAGCATTTCTAAAAACAGAGCATGTTTTGCAAAATGGTTGATTAATTTGAGTAGGGCTGCCACTACTTAGCATAATCTCAATTAATTGACTTCTCAAAATGACATCCCTAAATGTTTTGTTTTGTCCCATCTAATAGTCAACAACTGAAAGATATTTGGTTTACAAAATCATCTAATTCCACCTTCTTCAATGTGAACTGTTCTCAGAGTTTAATTTGCCAGTTTTATGTCCTAGCACTGAATTCATTAAGTCCAAATTCACTCCATTATTTATGTTGCTATTTTTGTGAATCCTTGTAGTTTTTAGTCTTTAATTGTCCACAACCTGGAGACTACACATGTGTTGTTTTTTTTTACTTTTTTTCTTTAAAAAAAAGACACCATTAATCAATAGTCAAAATAGTTGAGAACTAATAGATTAATTGACTAATTGTTACCACTCATGTTAAGTAAAGGGGATTTGTCATATAAAGGCTCAACTGTCATGGTCACACATCAACACATTTCAACCAACAACAGAAGACAGTCAAAAACAAAAAGGCTATGAGGTGATAGAACTTATCCATGATGAATGGGACCTACTGGGGTCCTAGAGTGGCTTTCATGTTTTAAAAAAGGACTAAAAATAAAGTCAATAAGAGCATTCGATCATTCAAACCAAAAGGTACCCACACTTTTGAGTCAAATAATCAAAATTCGTCTTTTGTGTGTCTTAGTGGGAAAATGAAGGTCTTGTTGTTTAGTACGTGCCATTATACCAGGTTGTCATCCTAACTGTGCATGATGCAAGAGTCATAACTGAGTCTTATTGCTCTCCGTGCAACACCTGGGTCACAAAGCTTTCACGAGGCAAGAGAGAAGAATACGTGCGCGGTCAAACCACCGCGAAAGATAATTCCCACCACACCAACATACAAGCTGCCATATCATTTACAGGAAGACTGCTGTGCATATCCACACAGAGCAGGGACACCGTAAGCAATCTGCGTCAAACAACTAAAATAGTAACCGCAGAGGCTGGCTTGCGTGTGAAGCACAACTTACTGAAACTCTTCTCCCCGAGCAGGAGAGAATACATCCATAAAAAGTCAGAAAGATTAGAGGAGGTTAATTATCTAAAAGAGGAGTGAGAACATATGTTTTTTGCACAAAGTGTTCCCGTGGCAAAACTGGTCGATGAGGGGTAGAAATGTGTTGTGAAATGGCTAGAGAGTGTTCAGTCTTTTTTTTTTTTTTTGCCCTTGCACCTGCAGATGAGTCTCATTGAGATTCCCCACATCAAGAGTCCTGTCGACAGGTGCGCCTTGGCCGCGGGGTGCAGCATTCAACCTGCGGCAACTTCCCCCAAAAATCATAATTCATGCAGGAGCAAAAAACAAAATTAACGCCAAGAAATGCCATTTTTAAGCCCAAAACTTCCGGCATAATCTCCCTCGGATCGGTGATTTTCTTAATTGACGTGCTGTCTGTGCCGCCTATGAAAGCGTTAATTGGCGATTGGAAACTGAAGTGCAAGATAAGAAACGACTCAGCCCGCACCGATGAATTGATCTTTACTTACAGTTCTCAAGAACTGGATCTCATCTTCCCCTTCTCCGCCCTCAGCCATGGCTGTGAAGGAGCCTGCTCAGACTCTGGAAGCCACCACTGACTGCCGGCAGAAACGCGATGCTGTGCCTCAAGCCGATATTAGCATAGAGCTCATCCACAGCCATATAGGGCAGCCCGGCCGAACCCCCCTCCTCCTCCTCCTCCTCCCCTGTCCTCTCCTCTCCCACCTACCTACCCCCCCCCCACATCCACCCTTCCTCCTCCCTCCTCCTCATCTTCCTTCCCCTCCTCCCTGCGCCCAGACGCCAGCAGCAGCAGTGCGGACCAGCAGACGGACGGAGACGGGACATCGGAGGACGTGCACCCGGTGTTTGGTGTTGGGGATGGTTGTGATGATGATGCTGGCAGCTGCTACTTCTGCTGCTGATGGAAATGATGCTCAGCGGTTAAAATACTTTTACTTTTAAAATGTTTGCTCTGAGACCTCTTTGCCAATTGAGTCAGCAGATTTAACGACTCCCTGTCTGGCAGTGACGCATGGGTAGACTTGAATGGCAACAATGGAGCTGAATGTTAAGTTATGAATGGCTCTGTCACTTTGTTTGTACCCTCAAGACATCCTACACACATCCTCTTTCTCCGATTCACACACACACACACACACACACACACAGTCACACAGTCACACACACAGTCACACAGTCACACAAACATCCATATTTGACATTACACATTAGTGCAAACTCTATGGACAGATAACTTTGATCGTGATAGGAAAAACTACCTTAACTTTCTTCAAATCAGGACTTCACCACTTGCGCATTTATACTTGTCCACATGTCCTTCCTTGCTTACTCCTTTACTTGCCAATTTAATAAAAATGTGATAAAACAGACGTTGAAATCAGGCTCAAGTATTTAAATCATCTTAAAGCAAAGTATTGTTGTTGATCCACAACTAAGCCATGTATGTGTTTGTCTCATGAAAGCGATAGAAAGTCTAAAGCCTGGGCATCAGTTGTGAATGTAAATGTCAGCTACAGGTAATAACAACTGTGTGTGTATGTGTTGTTTTTTTTATTATTACTGTCTATTAGGCAGTATGTTGCTGAGAAAAAGGTTCATGTCATCATCTGTTACCAGCTGTAAATGACTTCAGGCAGGGTGCTGATTTAATTTGGAATCAGTGTTAAACTATAAAATATACGCTTTGCTCAGTCACAGTGAATTAAGACAGATGCTACAGAGAATGCATGAATAGGCCGTTTTTAATTTAGAATTTTCATTCAAAGCATGCACCAATAGTTAGCTCGGTCAGGTGTTAATTTACTACATTTCCTTACCAAGTCATCAGGCCATACAGACAAGCATCTGCAAAAACAGTTTACTGCCAAAGACCTTGCTGACATCTAGTGGTCATCCAGTGAAATCCTATTGCAACTGAGTATACTGCAGATTATGCTGTATGTACTGTAGACCTCTGTATGTTCTGATGAAGCTTTATGTCTATGCACTCCTGTCTGCGCTGGAACACCTTAATAACACAGTGAGACATATTATAATAGCAAACTGATTACAATTGTGTTTTGACTGTTGGTCAGACAAAACAAGATGTAACCTTTGACTCTGGGGAAATTGTAACTTTTTGCTGTTTTCTGTCATTTTGTAGACAACTTGCGCAGCTTTACTTTGAGCTCTGTATACAGTGTGAGAATCACACTTTAGTTTTCTTTAAACTTCAGATGTAAACCTCTCTGTTATTATCTCTCATCCATGTCACTATATATAAGTGATAACCTGTGTTGTGAAGCTTCAACAACACTGAACAGTTTAACCCATCTATTTGTTTCCAGTTGCTTTTGGATAGCTTTACTTCCTGTCTTGATAGAGTTGCTAATATTTTTCTATATTCTGCTATATTGCAGTCTTTTTTGCATAACCTTAATGCATCTTTATAAAAACATCAGTAAACTTATTATTGTGGTTTCAATGACATTAACAGCTGTTTATTGTGTAATCCATCAGAGACAGCTGGGCAGTGGGGCAGATTAGCCTTCATGGTGAATGCATGCACTGACCAGTGTGTGCAGCTCAGCGTGGTGCACAGCTGACCTACATAGAGTCCACGGTCAGTAAATTGCTGGAAGGCAGATTTGACTTACATGTCTCATTATAGCCATTCATGAAACCCAACAGGCCTAACAGGAACTCCCGCAGAACTAAATTAATACTGCTTTACTGTGACATTTCACCTTCAGTAATACAGTCTTTTTCAAAGAGAAGACATTCAGTTGCACTTTGTGTCTTTTCAGCTATAGGTTCAAGTCAGCAGGATTTAGATTTATTAGTGCCAAATCCTCATTTAGCCTACCGTCTGTCTGTTTATGTGCCCCCTGTCAGTACCTGTCAGTCTTCAGGGGACTAGTGGTAGTGATTTTTATCTGCTCAGCCAATGGGAGTCTTCCAAATCCCAGCTGACAGCGCTGATAGGGTGAAGCCCCTTACTGTCACTGCAGTATACACGAGGTTGTCCTCTGTCACCTGAGTGTTGCTGCAAGTGCAACAGTGGAGTAACCTGCTGCTGTACAGAGGGATGCAAAGTAAAGTAAGTGAATGCTTAAATATATGGGCAAGTTTTATTTTCTCCACTTTTATATGATCAATTTTCAAAAAACAAACAAACAAAAAAAGAATCTGAGCATTAGTATTTAAAAAAAAACATTGTCAATGAGAAGTTTCCAACAGGCTGTCATTACTTTTTCCACATTTTCTTTAGAAGCTAACATGTGGATGTATTGCATAGTTTATAATGTCAGCAAAATGATAAAACAATGTTTCATTTTGTTCAGTTGATAATTTCTTACCTTATATAACAAGGAAATATGATGAAGAAGGTCAAGGCATCAAGACATTTGTTTCAGATCATGCATTTTATCTTTGCACAAGCCTGTGCTGTTTGTCTGTTAGTGATACATTAGTGTTTTTGTGTATCAGCTCGAGTCTTTCATGGCACTAATCAGTAGTTTTTCTTCTTGATACACACAAACACTAAGATTGTTATGCTTTGCCTAGTTATCATGCATCCAGAGAGGGAAAAAAATCTTATTCTGCTGTATATTTGATTTTTTATAAGGATGATGTTGTTAAATTTGAAAATGAATTATCTACAAGCTGCTGCATGCACATACACCTGTTTAAAACAAGGCTAAATTTTTTTTTGTCTTTTTGTGTCAGGATTCAGGTGTGCAGTGGTGACTGAGATATCAGTGATCTAAACTCAAGGAGGCAGTTGGTGTTCTACAGTAAAGGAACCATAGGCTGCTTTATCTGTAATAACATAACACCATGGAGGGCACTCACACAGCCTCGCGCCTCTTCATCCCCATCAGCGAGAGGAGCTGTGTGAGTCCACCCCTCTACTTCTGCAGGGGCCTGGCTTCCCCCTATAATGCCCCTCTCAGCTACCACCCAGGACTAACTACAAAATGTAAGAAGGAGGGTCCAGCTGAGACAGTTAAGCTGGGTCAAGCAGACAAATACAGCCTTACAGACATCAAAGAAAACCTCAAAGCGTCGAATGACTCTTCTGAGATCCACTGGCTGACAGAGTTATTACTGCTGTCTTCGGAGTGCCAGGCTTTCAGAGGCATGGGCAACCAACAGGGCATGAGGATTAAACAGAACTTTCATAGTCATGCAGAAAGCTGGAACACATTACCAAAATCCCCCAGAATCCAGATCCCTCTGAAGAGAAGGAGACGAGCGGAGGGGCTAGTTTACGGTGGAACCCTCCAGCATAACCTCAAGATGACACGAGGGACTCCACGGGTTCTTACAAAGGCAAGAAGGCTGACAAAGCTCCGTATAACAAGCTCTCCTACGTTTGGGGAGACCCAGGACTTGGAAGAAGAGAGGGCCTTTAATTGCACTCCTGCAGCTAGGAGAAAGAGAGTTGTGGAGAGAAGTACTTCAAAGCTGGAAGAGAGGAAGAGGAGTCTACAGAGTTCATGGGGAGTGGAGCAGTCTGTACCTTATCCTGAAGATTTTCGTACATGTTTCATCAAAAAAGGCCCTTCCTCTCACAGAGGGGATTTATCTGTAAAGGAAAGATGTGCTCTCACTGACTCAGACACTGACCTTTCCGACTATGACAACGAAATGTACTTGATGTGTATCTCCCCCACTAGTTTTGAGCCACAAAGGAGGACAGACGACAGTGATATGAAATGTCCAAACGCTCAAATCACGCAGGGAACAAGACAGAAACATGAGGAAGGGAAAGCAGGAAGTTTAAAGGAAACATCCTCTCAGCAGAGTTTTGATGAGATGGAGAAGAGGGCTGCAGAACGACGAGTCATGGGCAAGATTGAGGAGGTGGAAGGGATCATACGTCGGGTCAGTCTCTCCAGTTCTGACTGGAACAAAGGAGGCATTGAAGGTGGCAATGAACTTCAGTCAATCTCAGGTGGATATCAGGGTGACGAGATCACATCAGAAGCTTTGCAGCAGCTTCAAATCCTGCAGCAGAGATGCCAGGCTGAATTCAGTGCTGATACCCAGTTGGAGACCCAGGACACTGGGTCCAATGAAGACAAGCCTCTGCTAGTCGAGGAGCTGCGTGCCCTTGGTGAAGCCCTGACCCAAAGTCTGCACCAGGCCCTGAGGATGGAGGAAGAAAGACAAGATTTTAGGCCAGCAAAAGGAAAGAGTGAACTTTTCACAGAGGCCAAGAGCCTCTTGGGATCATCAAGAAGGTCTCTGAATCCACTACCATACCCTCACTGTACTTCAACAGTGCCAAACAATGCCTCATCGCCCTCTTTGTCAGCTGGAGCAGCAGTCTCCCCTACACTGTATCCATCTTTGTCTGCAACCCTGGATGTGTCTCCAAAAAGATCTTGCAGCTTTGAAGGCACACCCTCAATCCATTCACCTCTGTTCACAACCAGTCTGAGCCTAACTGATCAGCAAGAAGAAGAAATCTCGGATCATCATGTAGAATGGACAAGATCGGTAGAAGACCCTTGGGTGACTGGGAGTGTCATCACATTCACTGGTGGGACAAAAAATGATCCAAGGGAAAATTTGGCTCAGGTGAACTTGAATAAGATGCAGACAGACAGATGCATCAGTGAGACAGAGGCCAGTCAAGATGATCTGCTTTCTTCAGGTAAAAATGCTAATAAATGCTAGCTTGACAACAATAGACAACAGCTTTCACTTGTATGTGTTAGTGTTTTACAAACCCCTGCAAATTAATGATCATAAGTTACAACAAACAAAGTGAATCAAAGAGTTGGTAACATTTCATTTTTTACTGTGTCTTGTCATATCAGAGTTACCATTGTGAGTTTCCAACTTGTAAATAGAGTTCAAATCAACCTCCAATGATTTTGACTGGGAAACTGGGAGTTTTCTGAAAGCTCAGGTGTATCCGACTTGGCATTTAATAATACAGAAGCATCTGACACCAAGCAAACATGGATGCCTCACGTCAAAATCAAAAATTCAGTATAATTAAACACAAATTTAATGGATATAATGTAATGCATAGCATTTTGAAGTCCTTATACGACATATGCAAGTCCTTAACATGATGGGAAACTTTCGGAACCTTTAGTTCCATCTGACATAGCATGAACGTGGTATAATTTAATAGGTTGGTCCTAAATATAGTAAAATATTCCAAGACACTAATTAGAATTAAGTTTTGTATCATATTAATATTATGAAATTACTTTCAACCAGGTGTTTCCTAAACACATGGTGTAGGGGGGCTATGGCTCAGGATGTAGAGCAGGTTGTCCACTAATCAGAAGATCATAGGTTCAGTTACTAGTTCCTCCGACCCACATGTTGAGGTGTCCTCAGGCTAAATATTGAACCCGAAATTGCTCGTTATGTTCATGTACACATTCAGACACAGTCATCGGTGTGTGAACCATTTGATCCTCTTAATGAGCAGGCACCTTGCATGGCAGCCCCGCTATCAGTGTATGAATGTGGGTGAATGTGGCATGTAGAGTAAAAGCACTAAGAGTGATTGGAAGAGTAGAAAGGTGCTATATATTGTAAAAGTATAAAATACATCTTTACACTGTTCTCTATAATTGATAAACAAAAGCTACATTCGATCATATTTTGTTTGTCCATTGTGAGCCAACAGAATGTTCACTGTATTGGTTAATTTCACATTCAGTTAACTATTATGGACGATTTTATGAGGTATTTTAAAGGATTTCATAGCTTAGCTGTCACACTAAGCTTAACCTCCACCATGCGTGTTTCATTATCTGCTCCATGGTCGTTCAGGGTATGGTGGATTAAGGAGGACAAAATACATTTTCAACAGTATTACAGGGTGAAAAAGGATGTGGGTGTGCATAGCAGTGTAACATTTGCTTTGAGTGGTTGGTCAGTGAAGTGAACAGAAGACGAAGAGCTCATGACTTTAAAGGTGGTTCACGCTGACTCCTGACTGTCAGATTTACACATTGATTAAGACGCTCCGATTTTAGTACTCTGACCTAAGCTCGGTGGTGTCTGGTCTCATCCGCTCCTGTAGTCTCCTCTAGGTTAATGAGCGCATGTACGCATGCACGCACGAAGGCACATTAACCTACTACACTTTTTCCTTTCCTGTCTGTCTCTCCTCACAGCTGGTGAAGCAGACCTGAAGGATGTGTGGTAGTCTGTAAATAATGACCGCTCACTGGTTTGACATACCACTACATCTGTGTGTTTGTGTGTATAAGGCGTGTATGTGTGTGTATTCACTCAGGCATGAAACTCTAGGTGAGCACCTGATGTGGACAGTCTCGGTCACACTTGATTGGCACTGACACGAGACAGCTAGAGTTTCCTTTCAAAGAACTAACATTGTGTGTGTGTGTGTGTGTGTGTGTGTGTGTGTGTGTGTGTGTGTGTGCGTGTGCGTGTGCGTGTGCGTGTTCTCACATGACTCCGAGGAGACTATGGGTGAGAATTAACCATGTTGGATTCCTTTGTATAATGATGCACACTTTACTGGAACAATTCATTCAGCTGTGTTTAAAATGAAAATGTAGTGTTACACACAGCTCTCACCTTTTGCATGTTGGTATATGTGCTATTAATGTTGCATACATACATGGTGCAGCAATTGTATTGTCATGCAGGCATATGTGTGTTTATTTGTGTGTTGGAACATTCTTAAACACAAGAATTGAAGAGCAACACAAAAGAGAAACTGAGTTACTAACACTAAAGTGCTATATCCCACATATTAATGCACATTTAGTGCTCTATTTAGTATTTATGGTAGCAGGATAGGAGGCATATCAGAATAATACAGAAACTTGCAATCCTTTTCTTTTGACAATAATAAAATATGAATAAAAAGATTACATCTAAAATAAAAACTTAAACAAAATAAAGACTTAAACAAATCAGAACAATTCTCTGAGAGTCATTTCAGACAACAGAATTTTGTGAAACAATGGCACAATTTAATCATTTTATTACAATAAATGTCCAGTGAAAGTTGATAAATATACTCCTACAACAATGAATGATATTACACATTTGTGAAGCATTTTTGTGCCTACATTTACGCATTCAACTCTCTAGATTGAGACAAATTATCCATACTAATACAGCAGTTCAAATGCTTTATATTTGTATTATACCTATCATGATATATTCACAAATGAATGCACTATGCAGAATCTGGCATTCGGCGAGATCAGTAAAGTCTGATGGCACTTTTCATTCACTTTTCAAGACACTTAAGCCGACCCAGACTAGGCAGCGAGACGCCCGGCTGTCCAAATAGGATTATAGCCTTGTGAAATACAGAGAAATCTTTAGAGGATGATGATTAGGGTGAGAGGAAGAAAGACATGCAAAGCCCTCTTAGGGCCACTCTCAAAATCCAGTGTTCGATTCAATGTGGTCAAATTGAGGACAGATAGCACATTTCCATAAGCTGTTTAATCTAGTGTTGAGAATGGTTATGTGTCCAATGGATGTTACACAACCGACATCTCTGTTGGCACTTTTATCTGAAATGATACTGACAGTATTTACTGTAGAATAGCATACTCTCTGTATATCCTAGGAGTGGAAGGAAACACTTCTCTCTTCAAGGTTGGGCTGCCTTTGACCACATGTGGTATTAACTAGATTTTTCTTTTCCTCTTAAGTGCTTTACGGGAGCATTTGTGCATACAGTGCATTTTTAGTGTGAGCGCTATGAAAATTGAGCTCCAGTATCATTAGAGCTACTCTTAAATATCACATCCCACTGTGGCCACTCAGGCCACTGCTTGTTAGAAATGAATAAATGAATAGTTTATGTGCTTAAACATGAATCTCAAATAAAACTAAACACCTATTTTGTGTGATTTACTGACATGAATGAACCCTCAACTTTGCAACACCACACATCTAGGTACTATAAACCCTGGATGTAATTGATAGGCATTGTATTGCTTGTTAAAATAGATTATTCACAAAATAGATGTAGACTGTATAAAAGGCTAAATCTGCACCCTGAAATCTGCTTCCATGTGTGTGTGTATGTGATTGGTGTCACAATATGATCAATATGTTGTAGCTTTTAGTATGCAGACTCTGCTTTTCTGCCTGTTCTTAATCTGGGGTATATTCTTTACCACAATGGCTTCATACATCAGTTTCAGTTAGAAACTGATGAGAACTTTGGGGCACATATCATGTACATGTAACAACTATGATTTGCGTCTGTCTGCAGACATTTGTTGCATGTCATACTCCTCTCTCTACTCCTGTTTCCTGTTCTTCAGCTGTCAAATCCAGGCAGAAAAATGGCCAAAAAGGATCAACATCACTGTCTTAAACTAAACTTTGACAGCCAGAATGCTGGGGGTGCTTTGTCTTGTTCTGTCTTGAAGCGACAGGTTATTCTGTTTGCTATTCTCACCTGAAGTTCCTTCTTATATCCTCATGGTGACACTATATATAGCATATAAAGGCAGGCTTCCAGTCTTGTGAACAATGATAGGTATCAGATGTGATGTAAAGGTTGCCCAAATCAACTAAAAATGTCATGTTCATACTCTCATTAAAAAACTGAGGCACAATTGGTTCACTTTTATGTGCAGCTTGAGATGTCCCAGTGGTGTTAATTCTGCTCTATTTGTCATTTGTCTCTCCAGATGAGGCTCTGCAGAGACAAGAAGAGATCTGGCAGCAGGAGGTGGAGGAATCTCTCTCCTTCTGCAGGTCACTTTCTCATCCTTCCAGACCGAAACACGTCGACTTCTTGCGCATCACCGCCCCCGAAGATGATATCACTGACACACCCCCAGCCACACCTGTCCCCGAAGAGTTTAAGGTGAGTAGCATGAAAAGTTGAGACTAAAAACTAAAGCTGTTCTGAGCAGCTTATATTTACCTGCTGGGATGACACATGCAAACAATGAAAAAAACACTACCAGCAACAGCAGGGAGTTCTGCCAATACTGCTTTGTTTTTATTCTAGGTGGATACCAGAAACCTGTGGTCAAATTACTTTAAATGCAAATTTGAGGGGAGAGAATGTTTGATAAAGTGCAGTATTGTATGTACAGTAATATCAGGGCTTGTCATTTTAGATTTAATTACTGAGAATCCAGACTTTATCTGTGCTTGTTTTGATAAATATAAAATACTCAAATGGAAGATTATAGAAGTAAGAAGCACAAAAACGTTTGTAGTTTAATGATTTAAGGATTTGTAAAAAATAAAATATTAGGCGCGCAGGTGGTCGAGTGATTAGAGCGCATACCATATACGCAGCCGACCCCGGTTCAAATCCCGATCGGAGGTCCTTTGCTGCATGTCACACCCCCCTCTCTCTCCCATGTTTCCTGTCTATCTACTGATAAATAAAGGTGTCTATGCCAACAAAATCTTTAAATAAAATAAAATATTAGGTCTAGTTTTTAATATCTTCTACATTTCTCTTTTTATTTTCCATTAAGCCATGTGCTCATTACAGGAGGACCTTGTTTGCTGTAATTGCAGTGAATGATGTTTTCTTGCAGCAGAAAACACAACTGTCATATTCGAGGACATTAAATTTGTATGAAAAATATTTTTAACTGAATCCCCTCTTTTTAAAAACATGGGTAATTTGCATGGCCTGTTTTAAATTAGAGTATAAATCTAAATATATAATATAAATTGTCAAATAAATCATTATAACAGGTTAAAATACAAGGAATACTATCACAACAGAACTAGGAAGTTCTCTTACATTGTCTTGCAGTTGCAGAGTGAGAGTTTGAGCTTGATTCAGCTGCTTTCTATTTATTATTTTAACTAAAATATCCTCATGATATCTCTGTATCTGTAGTCAGTATCTGTATCTGCATCCTCATCTGAGTGATGCTGCTACACCCTGACACTGACCTACATTCTCAAACTACAAAGACTGCTCTCTTACTTCATTACTTCACAGCTCGGTGCTGTAAGTTCAGGTTCATGAAATGACCTCATGCTGTGTGATACTGTGTGACAAAGAGTACTGTGTTCCCTGTGGTTACATAACAGAAGGGATTTAATGCAGCTTTGTAGGTGCATTGTATAAGCAACAGTATCTGCATGAGTATGAAATGCTTTCCCTATGTATGCACACTGTATTTATATGTGGACCTGTTGTCCAACGCTAACACGAATGACAAGGTGACATATGATTGGAGCAAAATATCTTGGAAGTATTCATGTAGTTATATAATGTCATATAATGTGTATAGCACCTTTCATATAGCCTAAAGTGCTTTATAAGACTAAATCAAGCAGCAATGATCAATAATAAAACATGAAATGTTTGAGAACAGTTTACAATCTATCTAAAGATTCATGAAATAACACAAAAATGAAAATACAGATTCAAAATGAACACTTTTAAACTGACTTCTTGCCACGTGTGGTATTTCACATGTAAAGGCCATGAAAACAGAATACAGCAAAAACTCATTTGAGCAAGAGTTAAATATAAAATAAAGATACTGTATGTTAAAATGTAATAAGAAATAAAACAGGAGAATAAAAATGATATAGTGTATATAGAGCAGCTACAGGGTAATGTAAGACATGAATAATAAAATAAGAAGATAATATGAGGCTTCAGCTGCCTGTGTTAGTCAAATAAAGTTGATATCTTACACTCTTAAGACAGTGTTGTCTTGTTTAGCTGCAGTTAAAGGACCATCATAAAAAGAGAGGATTTGGCATTAAAAAAGTTTTCAAAGATACTGACTTGATTTTATTCATTTGGATGACTGAAGCTTCTTATTAGCTTCAAATAAACTTGTAAATAGATTTTTATACAGAAGGAGAACTGTGGATTTTGTCTCAGCAAGAAAGAATGTATAAATATTCAGTTGGTCACCTGACTGTGAAAACTGTGAACCTGTTCTTTAAACCTTGATTTTAAAAGAACAGGTATTTGGTGCATAGAAACTGAACATTGTTTCTTCATGTTTAGTTTAGACATGGTTCAGTGCTTCGTAAACCAATAGTAGTAAATTACCGTTCAGCTTTAAATAAATGACAAACTGTTCCAAAACTGGAAAAGATTTCCATCCAACACAGTTAGACCAACACAGTTAATTTTTTTTGTAGCTGTAGACGTTCCAAACTCTTCCCATGTCTGGTTTAGGAGACAGTTTTGAATGTGGAACACATTTTTTAGAAAATCAGAAAGTAGGCAGGGTCCATTGGATTAGTTATTGTGATTGTATGACTGATTGGAGTCAGTCATGGCATGGTCTTCTATATGTTCTGCACTCACTGTGAGGCTGCAGTTTAATGTTGGATACAGTCCAACCTGTTTGTTCAGCAGCTCTGTGTTCGTTCTGATTCTAATGCTATTTCATAGGATTATCTGGATTCATTCCCATTACATAAACACAGCTTGCATAAAGGCCACAGTGTCCCACCCAGGGAATGCAAAAGCACTTTATTAGTATTCATAAGATTAAGTGTAGCCATTTAAGTCTGCCACAGGGTACAGCCATGACTCCAGACACGGAGCATGGTATCACCCTCTCAGAGAAAGTTACACAGCGTAATGACAGGCAGTATAAATGTTATCAGTAACGCAATCCATCACTCACCTGCTGACTGTGATAACAAGCAAACATGGGCGGAACTGAGCACTAAAAATAACCCAAACATGAATGTGAAGGAGTTACTTGTTAGAAATGAATAAATGAATAGTTTATGTGCTTAAACATGAATCTCAAATAAATGTTCACAAACTTACATTTATTTATTTTTAAATTATATTCAGCTTATGCAAGTTTTTATGTATTGATTCATAATTTTCTCCCATTTACTTAACTTAACCATCTTTTATATTTGTTCACATTCATTAATATTTATATTATATTGATAATCACTTTTCATATATTCATTTGACTTTGTGAGATTATCAGATTTTTAGTGTATTTATTTATGTATGCATTTATGTGCAACTCCAAAGGCTCATGACAGCACCACATTGTTACAAATCTGTGTTGACAAAACTTATCTTTCTGTCCATAGTGTATGTTAGATGTAATGTGAGCAGATTAACAGCACAGTGTAGGTGGGGTTAGACCACTAAGACGCCCAGATTAGCCGTATGTTGTTCAGAAACCTGCAGGGGAGCAGAGAGACCTCCCTGTCACGATGGATTACAGGCCAAATGTTTAGCAAGTGATCCCTGGCAGTCTTGTTTACCCTCCTTCAGCTCTGGGTGTGGTGTCCCTCCATCTGTTCTGGGTTGCTTCCTTTGCCTTACAGCTCACGGATCTGTCAGGGTGTTGTCAGAAACAGTGGCGGCCACTGGAGAAATGGCTCAAGACACCATCTGCTTCCAATTACACTGTGACAATCTCTAGGATGACGTCCAAGAGGCTGCTGGAAGCTGTCGGTGCAGCAGGTATATAGGAAACTGGAGGGAATATGAGGCAGAACTTGGAAGATAAAGCAGGAACTTGGATCTGACTGTAACTGTGGTTGAGCCCATGCTGAGTCACCCCAGCCAGCAGGAAGACGAAGCTGTGTTTAGAAACCTCCACTTTTTCCATTACTCTGTGAATTTCTCTCCTGCCATTGGTTACTCTGAGTGACTAAATGCTGCTTCCACTTTTAGGTTTGGAAAATAAGTTCTCTGGTAAGACATGACGGAATTGGTGTAACAGACAAAGGATAAATCTATTTCTTTTCAGCAAAACTGGAGCAAAAACAGGTTGGATTTTTCTTTTCTCCAAAGTGATGATACGACTTTAATGAGTAAAACTTTTCTTGCATTCGCTGACTGGTGGTAAAAAGAAAGTTGCATGTTACTGGAACCAGTTAGACAAATTAGTGCATGCCATAAAGATGCCTAAGCACTAGTTACACCGTATTAGACTGCATTTTTTCTGATGTAAGATAACACAATGCCACGTTCAAGCTTGGAGTCTCACACATGAGTAGTTTTAATGGTAACCACAACGTTGACATTGTGGGAAAAGCTCACTCCACTTTGGATAACTTCACCGCTTTCATCATGAGTGACTCTGAGTGCCGGCAAATGGAGCAGCAAACAGCCATCCTAACATTTTTCCGGAGCTTATCAGAGGAACAAAGTGTGGATATAATGCTAGAAGATGCTGAGCTGAGTTTCAATCAAAAGAAAAATGGGGATATGACTTTTGATGATACTCTGGAGCAGAAAATAGACTCCTTATCGTATGTTATATTGCCTGTTAAAGAAAAGAGAATGAGCTCTAATGAAGAGGGACATATAATTATGAAGGAGGCAGGAAATTACTCAACAGAGGAGGAGAGGAATCACCTTAACCAAATAGAGCAAGGTGTTGATAGAATAAATACTGGGCAAAGCACAGCTGTAAACACTGAAAACGCCTCCTCAGAGGAAAATAATGTCGAAAAACATATTTTTGCACCAAGTCAGGACTGCGAACATGGCAACAAAGTTCACAGTTGCACCAATGACTCGCATGGAGGTTGTAACATGGCAGAGAACTCACTGGATCAATGTGCCTTGTATGAACCTTTGCAATCAAATTGTAAACACATTTCAGCTGAGTGCACAAATACTGATTGTGACCATGTTACACAAGTCGGTGTTGAGCAGGGTGACACTGAAGGACCCAATGAGGAGGTGACAAAAGCTTATGAAAATGTTCTAACTGCAGATTTAATAAGTAGCACTTTAAAATGTAATGAGGTGGGTTTTGACGCTGAGGAATCTACAACCAAAACCGAACATGATAGGACTCAGACAAGACCTGCTGTCGAAGAAGAGGTTGAATCAACATCGGAGCAAGCTGTGGAGCAATCAGGTGATGAAGAGGACCAGACAAGTGTGGAAGAGGACAACAAAGAAGAAGAGAAAAGAGATGTATCTCCAGACTCCTCCACCCAGCCCCACCATCCTCTAAACCAACAAGACGATGACAATAAACTTCCACCTGGATCCAACTACACCAGAGCCACCTTCTCCCCAGGTTCCCCCACAGACAAGCCAATACAGCTCCCTGCCCTCTTCAGTGGCCTGAGGGTCCTAAGGAAGGGAGTGGTGGGGCCTGAGCATGACACCGTGTCCCAGATCAAATCTTCATCTCAGGGAGCGAAGAGGGCCATTTTTCAGGAGAAACAGGGGGACGGAAAGGTTCAGGGAAGCTTCCTGGATCAAATCTCCCAGCTCCTAAACCGGGAGAAAAAAGAGAAAGAGAAAGAGAAAGAGGAGAAACAGGATGAGAGGTTAGAGGAAGTCTGCAGGGAGGATGATGAAGATCAGGAGGACACAAGAGAGAATGAGAATGAGGAAAGTCAAGAGCAGGAGAAGGAAGAAGAAGACGTTGAAACAGAGACGTTTGAGTCTATAAAACCTCCTGTGTCCGGTGCAGAGGCAGCCTTTGACGCCTTCAAGGCCTTCTTCACCCCAAAACCTTTGAAGAGGGACACAGAGGTGCTGAGAGCTCTTTTTGAGAAAAAGACACCAGTGAAGAAAACCCCATCTGATGGCAAAGTATGAATCATGTTATCAAAAGAGAGCATCAAACATGTATAACCTGTACTAAATAGAAATATTTCTGTCATTAGTTCTTTCTTTTTCTTCATTGTTTATTGTCATTTGTCAAGCCATTTTTCAATAAAATGTGCTATAGAACAGTCATTAGTGGAATACTGCAGGTACCAAGGTATGCACATGTTCTATGTCTGAAGTTAAAAATGTCTGTTATGAATCTGTTCTCCCTCCAGTCAGAAGCGTCCACCCCAGGAGAGGGAGAGGAACGAACGCCTGGTCGTCTACAAGCTGTCTGGCCACCGCTCAAAGAGGAAAAGGTTGGGCTGAAGTATACAGAAGCAGGTAATGACGAATTAATAATTATCATAAAAATATTCTCGCCAAAATTGACCTCATACTGCTTTCAAAATTAACCTATTTCCACCTGTCAAATATGTTTTTCTCTTCTTTTGACCCAATTAAAATGAAACGTGGAAAAGTATTGAAATAGTAAACCTGTTAAGAAAGTGACAAAATACAGAAATGAGCATAAGGCATTGTTACACTAAATAGGAAGGAAATATGTCATTTTGTATATGTTATAGGAGTTATCAGTGAACCAATATACATTGTGGTACTTTTGTGTACCAAAGATCATTCACAGATAAAGAAATGTACAGTATGTCATCCAAAATAGGGACATGTTTGCATTCAATTAAACCCCAGAGAAATCTAACTCTGTTAAACATATTCTGAAATCTATTTGACATTCAAATGGGTACAGCTGTAATCTATGAAACAAAAGTAATGTATATATTATGAACACACTCTCGGAAAATTAGGAAAGGTCATGACATGTAAAGCTGATAAAATCAAATATTTCTGAGCTGTAGGGACAACATAGAGTCTGCAAGACCCCAAACAGAACATTAAAACTGAAAAAATAGAGCTAAAAAAGTGAGAACTATGCTAATAATTAATGCACTGACACTAACACTATGTGCTGATGATTCATGACAAGCAACACAGTTAATAGTGGTGTCAGCTCTTTGACAGTACATGACATATATAATTCCAAGCTCCACTGCTAAGGTAAACACAACTCCACCCTCAGCAAACTGGTCTGTAAAAGTCCACCTGCCATATGTGAGGGATTTAGATTGCAGACCACAGTCACATGAGACAGTGTGCTTGATAGCAAATCATTTTATTATGTTTTGTGAGAGCAATTTTTTTTCCCCCCAGCCAATTGGTGTATCATTTTCAACATTGATGTTCCCCAACTGCAGTATTGTGGAAGAAAGCAATGATACGACTCTGCAGTCCAGTCTCACAGGTTTTTATAGCCTACAACATATATGATCCACTCTCTCCACTCACAGAAGTGTTGTTTTTATCAGCAGCAGGCAGCTGTTTTCACTATATACTACTTCCACAGCAACTTACAGCAGACAAAGTTAGCGAATAGCTGGTGAACATTGTGGCGCATGTAGCTGCTAAAGAGAAACATATTCCCTTCAGGAGGTGTTGGAGAGCAAACTAGAGATAACATGAGAGAGTGAACATTGGACATTTATCAGGTGGCCTCTGAATCCATACTGATGTTGCCCTGTGTCTGTCAGTATTATGTTTGTAGCTTGATTCTGCTGCCCCCAAGTGGTTGAAAAAGTTGCAGGTCTAACTAAAAACACTTGTATCTTGTATTATCACCAATTATGCTGCTTTTATGTTTAATTACATGCATCTATTAATATATGCGAAAAGGTTTCAGCTCAGAGAGAGAAGATTCACGTTTTAAACTGTAACAAATACTATATTTCAGTTTGTTTTAACCTCTATGCAGCAGGTTTAATAGTTCAAAACATTTAAATGGACATTTTTAAAGAGAAAAATGTCAATCACTATTTGAATTACCGCTAATATACCATAACTGTACATCACAGTTCACTCACAACATTTTAAAAGGGTTCAAAGCATGACTCATAAGGCATTTCAGGACATGGATAATCAAAATTTTCCCACCCTACCCCTAGATGAATGTCTGGCTCTGTTCATCTGTAGGATTATCAAAGGTTGTTTGGGCAGCAATAAAAGCATGTGCTCCATGTGTACACACCTACTTTCCTGAAAAGACCCTTTCTGTAAATGCTATCAGGCAGTCAATACACTGACAGTAAATATACTTTCTAACTGGATCAGCCATCCATTAGAAGGCAAATGTTTGCTCAAAATGCCAGCGGGTGCCAATGTCAGTATGTTATTGCTGTCATCATCTGGTACACTTTTGTATTGTTTTTGAGCCAGTCTGTGCTCAGAGGGTTCTCAAACAACCCTCAGCCTCTTGCAGTGGTAAAACATGGGTTTGATTTGTTTCACAAAATTATCCACAGTTCTCGAGTGTCTCACAGTTGTTGTAATTTGTTTGTCTGTGGCTTTTTAACCAGCCACAGCAATAATGTACTTATTATGGTGAAGAAAAATGCTCTCGGGCCATTCTGCTGTGATAATGGACATCTGTTGTGGTACAAGAGTGAACATAACACTATTGTGATGCTCTTCTGCTTTGTTTCTCACAGAACACCAGGCCGATCTTCTGCAGCTGAAGAGAGAATGCAAAGAGGAGCTGGAGAAGTTACAGGTCAGTGTTAAAGATATGTTCATGTGGTATGGTGTTGTAATACAGTATGTGTTGATGAAAAGAGTAATTCCTGCACTGGCTCCAAACCACAAATTGTGTTTAAATGGACATTTCAATCCAAGTTGGATCTTTATCATGTCAAAATGATCTGACAGGGGTTTAAATGTTGTTAGAGTAATTTGGTAATGTTTAGGAAAAACAGAGATTGTGTTTAACTGGCACACTTTTCAAATAATGCATCCAATATAATCTTGTGCAGTAGACAGTGTTGTTTTTTATCCTTTTTTTTTGGAGGGGGGGCCTTCAAAATCAATTACAATCACATTATATTTCAAAATAACTTATGCTTGAATGTCATGATAATACACAAATGGCACAAAGTGTGGCTGAAATATGACCAACATCATTTTAGGAGGATTATGGCCAGGAGATCTCCAGACTAAGGGTGGAAAACGAGGACAATGCCGCCCGCCTGAAGTTCACCCTGTCCCAGCTGCAGACTAAGCACTCTCAGGTTGGGAGCCTTCATCGTGGAGAGTTCAGAGACGTTGCTGTGTCCACGGCAGATGACATTTTACACAAATCTTTCCGTAATGTCTGCATCCAGACAGACAGAGAGACCTTTGTGAAGACTCCTGAGGATGGAGAGGGGACTGGGAGAGCTTGCACCAGCCCTCAGCAGCAGAGGGTGACCCCCAAAAAGCTAGACCTGGCTTCTATCAGCTTGAGCCTGGCTGGCCAGCGTGAAGGCACAGTGTCTTCCTCTTTATCATCAGACCATCCATCTCGCACTCTTCTTCCCCCTCCTCCTCCTCCTCCTCCTCCACCTCCTCCTCCTGGAGTACTGCTACATCCATCAGAACATCAACCAGCACCAGCAACCTGTCCAACCAAAACAAACAATCTGCCCCCTCCTCCACCACCTCTGCCATGTTTGTCATCAACCGTGAACCACATGCAACCATCGAATAACGCTCCGCCGCCACCACCTCCACCACCACCACCTCCACCCATGCCAGGTTTAGCTCCCCCACCACCTCCTCCTCCAGCTGGGGTTTTTTTAAGTGATAAACATCCCAGGAAACCTCCAGTGGAGCCTTCACAACCCATGAAGCCTCTTTACTGGACCAGAATCCAGATCCAGGAAAACAAGTATGTTCACAGCCAGAACAATCACTCATTAAATAAAAAAAAGACACAACCAGATATGTTGAATCCAAATCAAATGTTGTGATCTTGTTGTGTATAGTGTTTGATAATTTAAAGACCTCTAAATGACCTGATCTCTAAATGACCATTAAATAGATACATAAGGCTAAATGGAAAAATTATCCTATGAATAAATAAATAAAAATATGTAGATGAACAGATAAAATGTCAAGTAACTGAATAGTTTATTAAAACTCAACTTTGGTTAAAAAATAGTAATAAAAGAAATCTCACTGTAATCTGAAAGACACTGAAAAGGGGAATTTCGTAATTTTAACTATTATATGACATTAAAATGAACTCCAATACAATTTGAATTATGACATGACATTTGCTAATAATAATAATACAAATAATAAAGTGGAGTTTTAACAATTTATCAATTTGTTTCAATTAATATATTGATGAATGTATATTTTGTGTGGATTCATTCATTATTATTTTTAGTCATGATATCGCCGATATTGAAGTTCTCTACAGATCAAACCCATGATATACTTTGGAGAACACACTATTTATTCAAGTTAAAGTCTTATTATTCATAATCATTTATTTCATATGGTGGAGTTACAGTGGATCTCCATCCAACACAATCACTCAACAACAACACAATTTAGTCTATAAACTGGGCTAAGTGTCAGGAACCAGAAATGTCTCCGTGAAGTTGGCGTAGAAATGGGTAAAATAGTTTGACTTTATGTACTGATACATGAGATAACACAAGTAAAGACTCACTGTGGGAATCTTAGGAGACATTTCTTTGTTAGGTGATACTCTCTTTAAAAACCGTCCTCTCCCACAGAACACAAAGTCACACATTCATTTCAGTTGAGTAGTAGCAGCCAAACATGCACTTCTGTAAACCACAGTCTCCGTATAGTTGGTGTGTGGCTCAATCTGCTTCAAATATCATCAGAAAAAAGCAGTTTCTGATCCTTTGAGTTTTTGGACAGAGACATAAATGTTCGCAGAGACGTGGACAGATTTCTGCTGCTGTTGTCAGATATTAAAAACGGGCCCACACACATTTCACTGTGTTCCCACAGCAGTCACAAATTCTAGCTGGGATAATTTATAAGCTTTAACAGTGAAAAACAGCTTGCTTAGACCTTTATAACATGTATGATTGTCACTGAATGACAGTGACTTACATATTATTGAATCATTACTCTGAAACTAGTTACAGTAGCATTTATTGTCAGGTTATATATTTACAGATTACACCCACCACATGAACTTTATATATTTAGAGTGTGATTAATTTGGGTTTATGAAAATTGATACTACTATTTTTGAACTTTATGGTGTATTTGTGCTATGGTGTATTACATATGTTAAATGTATTCAGTGTTTGGATTACATATTTTTAATTCTAGGCCTCTGAGACTTCATTAGACAATCACACAACACCAAACCTCTTTATCTAACTCCAAAATATAGTACAAAATTCTGAATAATTGAGAACAATTATTTAAAATTTGATATCACAATCAGTTCTAGTTGAGGTCATGCCATAGATGGTGTTGATAATACAGAATTAAACATAGAAATTATTCAGATTTGTCCAGCTTTTTTAATATTCAATTGCCATTAGTGACCTAGAATCTAAACTAATACAGTCAGCCAGCTTACGTTACTATAATTTACTCATTAAAGGCTAATTAAGAATAATGTGTGTCTCTCTCTCCCAGTAACAACACGCTGTGGAATGTTCTGGAGGAACCACATATAATTAATGCCGCTGAGTTCGAGGATCTCTTCGCCAAAGCCACCACCAAGACCAAGAAGAAGCCGCTGTCAGAGGCCTATGAGAAGAAAGCCAAAGCCAAGAAGGTAACACCCATAAGTACTGATAATATCATGCAAGAAATATTTGCCACTGCAGCTGAATATTAAAGAAAAGTACATTTCAACAGCACAGTATGTCGTGCAGAGAATGGTTGCAGTCTGCTTCTTGATCACTAGAGGGGGTTAAAGCCATTGAGTTTACAAATGCAACAACATTAGTGTCAAAAGAATGTTATAAATCCAGATTAAGGCACAGTTATGTGATTTACTCTCTCCACACAAGCACCTCCAAAATCCTGAATCTCTGAAAAACTTAAATTCTTCACCTGAGTTTAAATTTGTTTTGCTGCATTAGCATAGAGAGAGGACATTAATGCTACAAGTTTAATGTATTACATCATTCAAAAACAAATGCCGTCCAAAACATTTCATATAAGGGACATTATTCCATTTAAAAGACTGATTAAAGGTTTAAAATAAATAGAATACAATGAAAAAGAGAAAAAGACCACATTTTTATCCATCCAATTCCTTACTTTCATTAACCAGAGTGGACTCTGAGCAGCTGTTTAGGTAAATCAATCCTCCATTCCTGACAACTTTACATACAAATACCACAAGTGTTGATGCATTATGGGGAAGCAGACTATGATGTGTTTGTTTTGCTCCATCTTTACACAGTAGACTGTCCACTAATGGCCTACTCATGGTTTCCAGTTATAAGGTGGTCATGGTAACTCTGTGTGTTTGTGTGTTTGTGTGTGTGTGTGTGTGTGTGTGTGTGTGTGTGTGTGTGTGTGTGTGTGTGTGTGTGTGTGTGTGTGTGTTTGTGGTAACAGCTCATTAAGCTGCTGGACGGTAAGCGTTCTCAGGCTGTGGGAATCCTCATATCAAGCCTCCACCTGGAGATGAAAGATATACAACAAGGTCAGTCAATCATTCTCATGTGTAGCTAAGAAACCACGTAGATCACAATTAATTTCCTATTAGCTGCTGATATCAACAGGACATAAAGTCAGGGTCATTTAGAACGCTTATGTCTAAAATTGTTAATAGGACTGTATTTATCATAGTAATATTGAATACATCAGGTTCAGTAAAATATATTTATTCAGGTATACAAAAACAAACAAACATGTGTATGAGTGCATCAAAAAAAAAATTAGTTTAGGTTTTTTCTTTTTGGTATTTTCTTCATCATAATTTGTAAAAATAAAATCCTTTCATATAGTCCAATCTCTAGGAGCACTACAGCCTACAAATATAGGCAACCCTGAATTAGCCCCACATTATGTAAAATACAGCTGCACAAATAAGTCCATTAATAATTGATTAGTAGACCAAAGAAAAGTTATTTTGACAACTGATTAAACATTCAGTCAAATTTATAGTAAAAATGTCAAATTCTATGATGGCAGTCTTTTAAATGTGAGAATTTGCAGTTTTTGTTATTATTTATGACACTAAATTTTATATCTTTTAGTTTTGAACTGTAAATCAGACAAAACAAGTAGGCTGCAGACATCACTGAGGCCTCTGAGAAATATTGAAAGCAATTTTTTTGTTTTTTGCCATATTTTGCTGACTAAATGATAGTTGCAACCCTAAAGCCAAACCTTTATTTGCCAGTAACATACTGTAAGCAATATACATAAATCAAATACTCAAGAACAATATTTCTAAAAAAGTATCTTCAGTACCATATATCACAATGTCAACAAAGCTTGTGAAAAGATGATCATGTTTCACTGGGAAGCGACTTGCTAACACAGATTGAACCTTTAAATACTATTTTTTTAGATTAAATAATCCAATTACTGTTGACAAAGCAACTGGACCAGTTTTGTTATCTTTAGATTTTTTTCAATTTAGAATAAAGAAATATACTCATGTTATAATTGAAAAGCCTCTGAAATAACATTTAGACTATCATAAGAATCAGCAGTGAAACCTAAGACAGTGTATGTAATCTAACAAACATCATCTCATCTATCATACAAGAGCCGGATTAAAGTATATATCTAAACTATTCCCCAGCCAGCAGCCTTCATCTGTAAACATACAGGTAACCGCAGCTCCCCGACCATCACGCTCGTTTAACTTTAATCCCATCACAGAGAATCTACTCTGTACTTCACTCTGAATATGAGCCGTCGGAGAATTTCAAATAGGATTAAAAGCTAAAACATACATACACATACGCCACTAAGATAGTGACAGAGAGACAATCTGCATTGTTAATCCCAAAGTGAAAAACCTTTGTAGCAAACAGCTGATTGTGTTTCCCAGTCAGAGGAATGTGTTCATGTTTAGAATTGTCACATTTCTTTATTTATTCTTTCCAAGAAATCAAAACCAATATCATCTGAGACCCTTTAAAGACCCTTTTCTTTCTTTTCTTTTGTACTATCATTCTATTTAACCAGATATTTTATGTGAATTGATCATTGATTTTTGTAACTGATTGAAAATGTTTTGGCTAAATTATTTGTGTTTAACTGTTATTATATTATTATGTCATTTTCCATGAATCCACTTGTAGCTGTGCTGACAGTGGATCACTCTGTGGTGGACCTGGAGACCATTGAAGCACTGTATGAAAATGTATGTATCATGGCACACGTTTGTTATATAGTGAGTTTAATACATGTGTAGTTATAGTATTATTAACCACTCATTGATATCTTGTTATCAATGTATCAGAGGGCTCAGCCTGATGAGCTGGAGAGGATCAAGAAACACTACGAGACCTCAGCAGAAGAGGAAGTTAAACTGCTGGACAAACCTGAACAGTCAGTAACTCACCTGCTAACAGAAATGCTTATAGACTGCACTGGTAATTGATAGTGTATACTCTACCAAACGTTTACATAAAAAGAACTATGTATGTGATTGCGCCCTAGGTTTCTGTACGAGCTCTCTCAGATCCCAGACTTCGCCGGCAGAGCTCACTGCATCATCTTCCAGGCAGGATTCATCGACGGGATCGCATCCATCCAAAGCAAACTCAACACAGTCTCCTCTGTGTGTAAGGTAGGAGGAAACACCTGACAGCACACACCTCTGTTCTTATGTAGTTAAATTTGATTCAATGTGTTTTTTATCTTTATGATTACAATCACATTATATGCTGCGTGTTGATTAAAAGGTTAAAATGCATTAAATATGTCAGAATTTTTTTTTAAAAATCTAAATGTTTGTTGTGTTATAGTCAGTATTTGCATTTTTATCACAAAGTAATTACAGTTGTAATACTTAGACTGCTCATTTGATATTATCCTCATATCTGTGAGTGAACACTAGCAGTGTGTGTAGCAGTTTAACCGTGCGCGTGTTGTCTTTCTTGAGGCTCTGTTGGAGAACGATGATGTGAGGGAGGTGATGGGACTGGTGTTGGCTCTGGGGAATCACATGAACGGTGGCAGCAGGATCAGAGGGCAGGCTGATGGCTTTGGACTCGACATCCTGCCCAAACTCAAGGATGTGAAAAGCAGGGTAAGGCCCCAAACACTGCAGGATTATTTTTTTATCATGCCTTAGAACTTCAGAATTTCATGATTCTTTGTCATGTTCTTTGTCTTTTCATTCATTCATTTATTCATTCTATTATAATGCCAGATGTCTCTGTTATACATGGCCAAAGTTCCAAACTAAAGCATTTGTAATAAATAAATAAAAATGTTGCCTTCAAGTCCAGACTTCAGTCGGCTCTCAACACTCTTATGAAACATTATCTCCTTGTGATGACATCAGATCGTTCGCGTGCCCACAAATGGTGTTCTGTAGCCTTTGTTGCTGAGGTGATTGCTAAGGTTGTTCACGTTGTTCACTCTCATATCTCTGATTGGATTCAGACTTGAACGTGTACAGATGTTTTTGAGAAGTTTTAGAAAAAGAAAAAAACTACTTCTGTTTGTTTATGAAGTCTGCCTAGTGGCAGCGTCCTGAAGCTGGCCAATGAGAGTAGAGTGGCCTCATCAGGAGGGATTCCTTAATGAGACAGGAGCCTGTGTCAGACAGAGGCTGAACTGAGGGGCTGCATAAAGAGCCAGAATAAGATAAATAAAGAGGGTTTTTTTGCACTGTAAATCATGCAAAGATATTCCAGTAGAGTCCAAGAATGTAAATATAGACCTGGAAATGTGCATGATATTTCCTCTTTAAGATAATTTCATCTGGAGTAGAACTGAAGGGCAGCATGTACATTTGTTCATCATCAGACAAGAGAACTGGCAATACAATCTTTATGCCAAGTCAGCTTATGGATCAAATCTGGCTGTGGACCTTTGTTGTGTGTTAAGACCTATCCCAACATCTCCTGTCATCTCTCCATTGTCCGTATAATAAAAGGTATAAAATTCCTCCCATCCCTCCACAAAAAAACAACAAAAAAACACATGCCGAGTCATCTGTCTTGAGTGATACCATTTACTCTGTGCACGCAATCCTGCTATCTAATCTATCTGGAGAGGGAAAGTACATGTTAATGCGTGGTTTTAGCAGAGGCACAGTGAATGCTAATGTTTTACTGCTGACTGCATTTTTTTCTTTAGGATAATCGCATCAGCCTGGTGGACTACGTGGTGTCATACTACCTGCACAATGTGGACAAGGTACTGAAAAAGAAAAAATGATGCATTGATGGAGGAGAAATGGTTGAGTATGCCTATCAGGACTAAAAATGGCAAAACAAATCAATGTTTAAGCCTATTACTGGTGTCCACCAACATGAAATGAATTCTAGTATGTTTCCTGTGTCCTGAGATAACAGTGAATTTATCGTCAATGATTGCTACTGATGTATCATATTGGATTCCACCAGAATGCCGGCACAGACAAGAGCATATTCCCCCTTCCTGAACCTCAGGACGTCTTCCTGGCAGCGCAGGTCGAGTTTGATGACCTCAGCAAAGACTTGAGACAGCTGGGACGAGATCTGACAAGTATGTGATGTCACCGCTTCAATCTTTACAGCTAACTATCTACCCCAACTTTTTTTCTGTGAAGACTCACAGAGTAATAAGTACTTTCTCTCTCTCTCTTGCTTTATTATGTTAGACAGTTACACACATTCCCCCCAAAACATGAATTTCACATTGTGCAGACAAACGGTGAGCTTCGGCATCCGTGTGACTTTGTGACCTGTAACAGTCTCGCCTTGTGGTCATTTTGTTGTGTGTTTTTGTTTGAAAAACCACAGCCAGCCTGTGTAACTCTATCACTGTGATTTTATGTGTTGCTCTCTCTTGAGAGGTTCCCACAGACCAAACCTCGGCCCAGTCTGGCATCGTTTTTCCTCAGACACCCACCCACCCTCCCTCCCTCCCTCCCTCCCTCCCAACATCTCACCACCCTGGTTTCCCATCACGGGCCCCAGCCATTGAGTAACTGTTTATACTTTGGGCTAAAGGCCTGCTTCTTTGACCAAACTCGCGTTCGCTAAAGCCCCAGAACAAAAGATTTCCTCTCGTCTTTCTTATCCTTCTCGCCTGTTCTCTCCTCTTCCCTAAGTGTGCCCATATGACGCCATTCAGCATGCCAGCCAGTTAAACCAGACAAGTCATGCTGAGGACAATGCTTACACGTACAGTATATGATTGTGACTGAGTGTATTGTTGTATCTCTTATGTATACATGTGTTTTTGCATGCATTTCATCGCATGTGTGTTTATTTGTGCGCTGTATGTGCGTGTATTCAGAGACTAGTAGGAGTCATGCTGCTGATACTAGCCTGGCGCCTTTCAGATCCAGCTTCTAATCCTCCTGCCCATCAGATCTCCCATCGTTGTGCCTTTGTGCCCCTGTCGCCAAAGCAGGGAGACCATGGCTTCCCACTTACGTAATCTCCAGACCTCTCGTATCTGTATTATCTCTGCACGGGCCTCTGCAGAGATGCACGGATGCTTAACTTGAACGGCTGTATCACCTGGGCTCCAGTGTGGCCCCCAGATGTGTGCCACAGATAGCTTTCTTTACCTCTCAACACAGATTTGTCTTATCAGCCCGTCTACCCAAACCACCGTGCAATCTGGATCGCCCCGTCGCAGGTTCCTTTTGTTCTGCCCGTTTGAACCGCCCTCATGCCTGATTTTGTCGTTCTTCACTCTCCCTTTGTTTTCTGTTTGGTTGGTATGAAATGTTTCCCAACATCCATCTCGACTGAAGCTCTGAAGGGAAATGAGATCCAAAAGGCTCCAACATGAATGACTTTTTAAAAAGGCGTCAGAAGGCTGTTTTAAGGGTCAGTTCATCCAAATCATTGTCAAAAAAAAAAGTATTGTGGTAAATTAAATTAGATTTGGTTTCTGCCTCCACCCCAAGACAATAGAAATGAATAGACTTTCATTGTGCTGCAGCATTAAACAATGCATTTAAAACTTTGATAGCAATGTGTTTTCCCAGAAAGAATGTCCCATTTACTCTGTATACTAACTTATAATGGAACTAGTTATAACCGATGAATACTCCAAAATTGTTATTTGAGAGGTTACCACAGTATGCATGCATTGTTTGGGACCTCTGGGGGGCAGTGGAACACACTCTAAACACAAAATTGACATATTATCACCTGATGAAGTTGATACAATCAGTATTTTAGCAGACACATCCAGCAGACACAGAGGAATAATAATCTGTCATTTGGAGTCTGGTTTCTGTCCATCTGATGTATGTAATTCTAATACTCAGTCTCCTCTCAGCTCTGTTTTGGTCTTCACCAAGAAGAGAAAAATATCTGTTTCCACTGTGGTCACCAGCTACTTGTCTGACCACTCTTTGGTGGGCTTAATAAAGCTCTTTGTGAAAACTACAGTAATGCATCTATAACAGGCTCTAGAACAAATATTTCTACTAAAAACACAGTCCCAACTAGAACATTTGGGTGAAATGACCCTTTTAAAACTATTGCTGTCATTGATAAGATTCCGTTTTATTCCCATTAACTTTGCTTTGCATTTATTTATGTGATCATACAGTATTTGGACTACTTATATTCTAATGGTTATAGTCAAGTTAAGCCACTTCTATAAATACAGTCTAGTTTAACAGCACAATCAGTATGTAATCTGGCACCTCTATCCTTAGATCCTTTATTTGGAAAAGGAAAAAATATTCCCCTCCCCAAAACAGAAACTTTACCAAGAAAAAAGAAAGAATGGTTTATTTTTCAGGCACTTTTCTAGTTATAAGTAGTATTTTTAATGTCCAACTCAATTTCTGTAGACTTTTGGTTTACTCTAATATTCTGTAAGCTTTGCCACATCCTTCAAATCAATGGCTCTTAAAGGATTTATGTTTCTGTGGTATCTTGCTGTGATGACTATGATTTATGAGGTGACTGATCATCAAAACCTTGAAAACCTCACTACAGTATGCACCCATCCCTCACTATGTAACCGAAATCAATGCTTCAGTGCAGTTTGTGTAACTTCAGTCTCACATCTGAAAACCGCCCGGTTCTGTTTATGAGAAGGTCTGTAACCCTCTTCAGTCAGAAATAAGCAAACATTTTTCAGGCACAAAAGGCAGACAAAAGAAAGAACGGCTCGCCACACAATATAGAGAGAGATACCCGCCTCCAAAGTTTACACAAATCCTGAATGAAAACAGTATTCTTTTGTAATCTTATCTGGGAGATGTTGATCGAGCGTCGGGGTGGGGTGGTGGGGAGGTCGGGGGCTCGGCTCCCTCCGCAGCCTCTATTATGACTGGCTCTGCAGACTGGCTCCTCTGATCCACTGATTGGACGCAGAGCAACAAGGAGCCACAGCCTGGCAGAGGAAGAGAGAGGGGGGGGGGGGGAGCAGAGTTTGCAGTCGCCATCTCAAGGTGAATCTCAATAAGTGATATCTAAAAGAGGAAGCTGTGCCGATAACCTCCCGCTTGGGCACAGGTGGAGTCACTTTAAACCAGCACTCTCTCTTCTTACTCTGTCTGTCTCTCTGTCTCTCTTTCTGTCCATCATAGGGAGGGGTTTTTAAAAAAAGCAAGTGACTTATCAGTTTGAATCTCAAACACTGGAGAGACTGGTGGGAAAATGTCTCAGTGAACAGGAGGCAACATCCCAAACTTTAGAGAGACTTCTTTCCACTGAAAGCAGGACTGAATTCTTCACCACACAGTAAAAACAAAATAAAGCTGTGTGCAGTTTAAAGGGATTCTCCAACTTCTTTTTATTCATCATAAGAAGTACTGCTCAGCCTGTGAAAACAGTTTTCAGTGGCTATGGATGGAGCTCTCTGAAGTATGTTGTCATAGCAACGTTGTCAGTTTGAGCTTGGTCACTACAGATTTATACCGTAAAGCCCATGTAAGAAACTGAAAATGTCCAAATATGATTTAAGACATATAAAATACTCTGCTTTGAATAATAATTTGTGTTTTCCGCTGAAAGGTTAAGTTGGTTAAAGTGGTTAAAAATAGGGTCTTACCGATATTGGATTTTAGGGAGTGATGCCGATGCCGATATTAGGGAGCACAAAAATTCCAAAATAGATATCTTTGCTGATAAAGTTATATGTACAGAATGCATACAGAAAAACAACAATTTTAGCAGTGATCCCACAAATGTGGTTATCAGACACTTTTGACAAAGACATGCAATAGAGGCCATTATATTTTACAGTTTAACAATAAAGTTGTGTAAAATTCAGAGTACCGAAACAGTAAACTTAACTGGGAATTTAATAATTATAATCAGCTTTGAATAAAAAAAACACAGAAAAAAATGCATATATTAAACTTAAACTACAGTACCTTTCCCATTCACATCAATGAGAAAGTCTGTCCAAACTTTTGACTGGTACTGTATATTAAATTAAGAAAAATGATCAACTCTACATAAAATGCTGTTTATATAACTTCTATCAGCACATATCAGACAATGTGTCCGCTGATACTGATATACCTGTGGTAGGTCAGTATTGGCTGATAATATCAGTTGACCGATATATCGGTCAGGCTCTAGTTAACAAGTCTTCCGATGTCATCTAGTCTCTCTCTCTCTCACAACAATCCTACTCTTATGCAGACTAAAGCAACCGTACCAAGATCAAGCCAAAACAATTCACAAACAAACTTTGGCCCAAATTGTACTCTATAAGTCTGAGCTCAGTGTTCCCGTAGCAAGGTGTGATCTGTGTGACGGGATGAGGATGAGCAGAATCAACATTTGCTAGCTTGAGAATTAATGAAGGTCCAACCTGGACTAGTGCAAATTAAACTATGTTTCATTGTAGACATTTGGCAGATAGGTTCTTCTTCCTGTGTTTGTGTTGTTGCTCTCTTCACAGACACACCTGATTGTAGTGAACACTTGGCTTGTAGTGATGAATTTTGGCTCACTTGGATTTTTTTCTGTGATGAATTAAACTGAATCAAGTAGAAAAACCCCAAATTTAACAACTCATCCACTGAGTTGTTAAATTTGTATGCAACTTTCCCTAAGTTGCATACTGGACCATGACTGGCTCCAAATGATTTGTGATGTCACAAATATTTAATGACGGTATGTACATGCCTTTAGCAAATTCACTTGAAAACAGCCCTCTAGTGGGTCCACCAGAGTTGTATGAATGCCTTTTATGGATTTACATCTGGGTAAATAATGTCTTTCTTTATGAGATGCTACTCAACAGCAAAATGGCCTCGTGCTGGTTTATTCAGTAGTTTTCTTCTGTGTGATGTTATGTCCAGCACTGGAACGTCTTCCTTCAGACTTCACCAATGCACAAGTGACTGTTTAGTAACTAATTCCTCTAATTGCCTTGGCCAGCCTGAGATTGTATTTTAGCAGAAAATGTGTAAGGTGAAGTTGAAGTTGTTTGTTGTTTTATTGCTACCACTTCCTATTTCCTCCACAACTAAACTTTATCTTTTCTAACTTAATTAAATATAAATATGGTTTTCAATTTTCCTCATCTTTTTCCTTTTAGGATGTGAAAAGGATGTACAAAAGGTTTGCTCTGACTCTCCTGAAGAACACCTGCAGCCATTTAAAGACAAGATGGAGGCTTTTGTTATCAGTGGTGAGTAGCTGCAGACATGTCTTGTGCATCCAAAACAACATGCGTGTCACTTTTAGTAGGTTTATAGTCAACAAGCGCATTAATAACAACACACAGTGGAACAGTGTATCAGTCAATACCTGACAAAACTAAACTAGACAAAAAGCAATAGATTTGTAGAATACATGTAACTTAGGTACTGTTCAGAGTGACTACAAGTTTTTTTTCAAATTAAATTCAAGACTTTTAAGTTAAAGTTTGGTGACTATTTTAAGTGTACATTAAATATTAGTTGTATATTTGATATAATACTGAATATATGAAGGCCAAACCATCACAGTTTGCTTCTATTGTACAGTATGCTTACATGGCAACAATGGAAAACTCTCTGTGGAAAAGCGTTTGGAACATTTCAGTCTTATAAATGTAATTTTGTTCAGTTATAAATAAATGTTATAATAAATCCCCCAACAATGAACGTTTTCTTCCCCCTCATCCATCAGTCAATATGTGGTTCCTTTAATTATTCTGTCTCCACTAGTAGTCACAAAAAGACAGGCTTCATCCTGTTATTGGCCTGATTATCTACATTATGTCCTTTTTTGCTTCTTCATGGGATGTTTTTGGTGTGTGTGTGTGTGTGTGTCTGTGTGTGAGAGGGAGAGAGAGAGAGAGGGAGAGAGAGGGAGAGGGGGAGATAGGATGGATTCAGAGTATAGGCTAGACACTCAGATAGGGATCAGACAGATTTGGCAATGATTGAGACACTCAGGCACTGGGAGTTCTCCCTCTCAGAGACTCTTTCACTAGAAAGAACAGTCATCCAGCCAGTTCCAACTACATCAATAGCAACAGAAGAGAGAACTCCTATCTCCAGTTACCCAAATTATGTAGATGTCTAACTGATTATATTAATAATTATTTGTGGCCCATTTAAAACTCTAAATAAAACTAGAACTGTCTCCTAAAGAGCAAAGAGACTGCTCCATTCAGATAAAGATGCAGTCATTAATAGTTTAGTTTTTTTTACCAGCTATTTTTAACATCTGATGTTACATTCAAAGTGATCCAAAAAATTGGGTGCCGTGATGGCCTACTGGTTATAGAATAGGTTCACAATTTCTCCCAGGTCTTTTTCAAAATAATATGATACACTAAATCCCTCAGTTTTATCAGGGATTAAGTTTTTAATTATACTGGAATAAGTTCAAAGGATCTCAGTTAAGTTGACATTTTTGGACTCTTTCTTCAAAAGAAACCAGAATTTGACTTATATAACTTTGAGTGAATCGTTTGTTGGAAAACAGAATCCAACAACACTACAGGCAGACACACAAAATCAATAGTGTATCTGTTATTTTGTGATAATGGCACTGCAATTTGAAAGTGGCAGGAAAAGTGGCTCCATTGCTCATTTTGAGGAGGCTGAATGGTTGTCTGGCTCCATTTGGCAGGCCATCATCTTCATACCAGAGGTTCTTATTGTGGTGCTATTATTATTATTATCACATCAAGAGGCTCTCCATGAGGATTATGGCTGTTTAAGTATAATCTTTCTTCTTTGTCACTTCTTTCTTCCAGCACGAAAAGAACACGCTGAAGCTTCTTACGAGTTGATGACTGCACAAAAAAGGTTGGAGAAACATTATTTTGTCCTTTATATGCATCACACTCATATAAACTATTTCTACCATCAAAATCTCCTCAGCAAACACTTAATGGATGGAAAGTGTTGGGAAACTTTTAAACAAACTTTAAAGTGACAAAGTTTGGATTTAATGAAGCAATTTAGGCAACCGCTGTGAACACATATGAACATCAGTGTCAATATTTGTCACAATGAAGAGCAAGTGGACCTAAATGCAGAGACCAAAGGAAGAGATGCAGAAAAAGGGGTTTTATTTCCAAAACTAGACAAGAACTAGACAAAAGGTCCACCAAAGACTGAAAAGAAAACCAAGACTTAAATATTAACAGAACTAACAAGGAAATGGGGGGACAAGACACATGTGCGGGCTGGGAGTGATTGGCTGGGAGGACACTGGTTGAGACTGATACATATCAGGTGTGAAGGTTTGGGAAAAACACTGAGGGCAAGGCAGGCCTAATGAACCTGATGCAGGGCAGGTGTGAGGAGGAACACATGAATAACGAAGGAAGGAAGACATGGAGCAAACCAAATGACTTGAAGATCCAAGCAACCAAAAGTAGACCATAATAAAAACATAATACAATGACCCTGTTAACAGTGCATGGACATCCAATAACAACAGCTGGCATTAACATGTGTCTCCGTTATAATGTCAATCAGACAAGCATCAGATTTGTTTGTAGTTCGGGCTAAAGAGCTAAGAGCTAAGAAAAATGTTTCAAGAGGTTCCATTAGCGGTTTATCCCAGCTGTTCAGAATATTCCAACCACGTACATCTGTACTCACCTCCATTCTTTCAACCACCATGTCCTGCATTGATGACACATTTTCTTGTTACATCCTGGCCAGAGACACATCAGGACACATTAACGTTTACACTATAAAAGACATGTGGTCAAATGTGTCCCAGACCACCTCGGCAGGTGGCTTGAGTGACCGGATCACAATGCATTTTGGAGGTTGTTCACACTTGTCTTTAGCACTGTCCAGTTGTGATATAGAGCCCACAAACATGAGTCCATGACAGTATTATACAATAACTTTTTTTCTTGTTGACCAAATATCCTACAAAGTCTCGACTCTCTGCTTTCCTGACAGTCACAACAGATCAAACAGCATCTGGTTCCAGACGACACTCAAACTTAATTGAACTAAAAATGCATCTCCATCTTGCTTGACTATATTGTTATTTCTCTGTTCTTGCTGCTCAGTTTTCAGGACTTGGTTCTGTACTTTGGACTGAAGCCTAAATCGGGAGAGAAGCAGGTCAAGGCCGGTCATTTCTTCATGCTCTGGTTCGAGTTTTGCGCCGACTTCAAAGCCAGGTGGAAGAGGGAGAACAAGAACATCTCTAATGAGAGGTATCTGTCTGTATCTCTGGCTACATTTACCACATGGTTCTGAAAGGCTCACTTCAGCTTATTCAACTCAGGAAATAGATGCTCTCTGTTGATCTTATCAGTTTATTTGGAAAATATGGGAATGCATTATCCCACAGAGATTAAGCAAAATATAATCTGAAAAATACACAGTTCTTTAAAGTCCAGAATTTAGTGAAAATTGCTTAGTTTATTCAATTGTGAATTATTATTATTATTAGTTATATCTGTTTGTATTGCTGTAGGGTATATTGCTTGTTGTTAATGTGAGCAAGGTGACACAATTTCATTTGAGAATGACAATAAAGTTAACCTTAACCTTAGATCTCTCTTTTTGTTGTGGCTGATGCAGGAACTACAATCAATGTTGTGTCTTTGCAAAACTTTTTTGGATTGATAAAACTAAACTTGTATTGGTGCCATTTTTATTCACATATTTTTTAACAATAATATAATTTCAGGCTGAAAGAGGCTCAGCTGTCTGTGAAGAGGATCACAGGAGAGAAGAAAGTGGAGACCAGAAAGATTATCCCAAACAGTCTGGTAAGGAACAGACATCTGTCTAAATTGATAACACAATTCAGATTAAAGGACAGGTTCACAATTTTATTAGACAAGCCTGTCTTAAAACAACAGATAGGAACCCAAAATGAACATTGAGACATGCTTTCTTGCTGTAATTATCCCTCCTGTTCAAACTCACTATGAGAAAATTCCTTAATGATTCACTCAAAATGTAGGTCATAGAAGACAAAGTCCACTTTCCTCCTTCTGTGCAAAAATGTATTTACTGTAAAAGTTGATCTGAATCTAATTTGAGTGGATCAAACCAAATCAATATCTTTCAACGTTAGTCTTTTTAATACCAAATATGTTGTTTGTATTTGTTACAATCCTTTCACTGCAATAATTTTGCTCAAAAGAAGACTTGTGGATTTTGTCTCCCACCACTTACATTATAAGTGCATTATGACGGGATCTTCTAACGGTCAGTATGAACAGGAGGAATGATTACAGCAAAGAAAACATTAGTGTTCATTTTGGCACCCAACTGTTGTTTTAAGACCGACTTGTAAAATAATGAACCTGTCCTTTAACACCGCGTGCAGTTTTAAGCAGAAAATATGACCCTGAAAAGACAGCACATATTACAAAACCCTACTCCCTTGTACTGCTTTTAATGAATTAGTACAAAATTACTGATTAGTCCTATGATGTTTTTCTCCCAACAGAAAGAGCGACTGCGCCAGAAAGAAGCCAGCATGTCTTCAGCTTAGATTTAGGAGACTGAAAAATATACAACAATTCTCACCAGCATTTCATATAGCTCTTCTATTTTTTTTTATATGTTCATGAATTGATGCTATTTACTAACTGACAGCTTTGTTGTTTCATTTCAAACCCAAAAATGTATTTAAATTTTAAAGACTGAAAAATCTTTTGTGCAATATATACAGACATTAGTGATAGCTTCAACTGTATACTGTATAGCTTCTTAAATTTTGCTTTTATTCTGACATGTGTCATCTCATCCTTTCTTATATTTTTCCACAATAAAATCACTGATCAGGAAAAATTGATGTACAGTAATAGCTTGAAAACACTTTTATTTATTTAACTTTACAATACATGATACCCACATTATACAAAGTTGTAAAATGAAGTGGCATTTAGCAGTGCAGGTTGTAAAAAAAATAAAGAACAAAAAAGAATCTCTATGTCATCAAAGCCCTCAGCTCACATCCCACACAGTGGAAACAATACAGCCATTCAAAGTCCTTTGAAGATCCTCATACATTATCTGATGAGGTTTCTGTACATGCTTTGCACCCTTGCACCATCCTTTCTGTGGCCAGAGGTCTGCAACAAATATGGCATTATGAATTGTTGCAGCCTCAACCTTAAACTTGCTCCCACTGACTCTCCAAGAATTCAATTAACTCATACTTTGGCAACAAATCTGTTAACACAAATAAAAATGGTTTTCTGGTATCTGTATATTTGGTATTTGGTTGGTGTGATAAGTTATTAGTTGCAAGTGAAAATATCATCTTAGAGGGGAACAGGCGCCTGAATCCATAACTTTATTTTTCAGCTGAATTATTGGTTAATTCAGTATCTTCTCTCCTTTATGATGATGAAAAAAAGGGACCAAATGTTTGATCTCATTTAGACTCAGGTAAGTTCCTCACTTTCTCCTTCCCACTGCATTCTCATGTGTCCCTTTTTTATTATTGCAAAGCTGCACTTTCCTTCACACAGAAGGGAATATATATTATCGGACCTCATGTGTTACTTTGCGTCTAGTCCGTATCTATTGTTGTGCAGCGGCACTGCTTTACGCGCTGGACCCGTTTCTTCCTGGTGTTGGGCGTCTGTCCCGGGCAGAAGAGGGTGTACGTGACGGTGCTGAAGGTTTTGGGTTTGCAGGCGGAGCAGGACTGAAAAGCGTTTCCGTCCTGGTAGATATGCCGCGGGATGTAGAAGGAGTTGCACTGGCCGTAGCAAAACCGGTTGATGATAATGCGCTTCAGGCATCCCTCCTCGTGGATGGTCTGCTTGAGCGGCTGCGTCTTGCACCAATCCAGCCGCAGGTACCGACGCTCCGTGACGTGCAGCGCCTCCTGACTGGACTCCAGCACCTCATCGGTTGTGGTTGTGGGACCATTCCCGCGGGAAATGAATCCACTGATGGGGGGTTGTTGACACCTCTCCGATTCATTCGGGTTGTATTTGTTTGGGTGTGGGAAAGCGCCTTGAAAGGTTGCAGCATCTGTACTCCACGGCGGGCTGAGCAGCAGCGCCAAAATGACTGCATGGGTCATTAGAGATGACGTCCTCATTACTGAAGCTGAAAGAAAAACAACATGAAAGTTAATCATTGATTGCGGAGCATTTTACGCACAGCTTTTACGCGTGCCTTACGCATTTTCCAACACATGATCATTTGGTCTAATTAGGTCTGACAAACTAATAGTTACCTGTTGTTTATCCAAACTTTGCACAAGAAAACGTGATCCGGGCAGACAGTTTACAGCATGTGTTTCTTCTGCAGGTCCTGCGTCCTCTGTAGTGGCTTTATGAATGACACTGTGAGCGGTTTTCTAAACTGTCTTCAGTTTCAGAGTTTCTGCAGAACACGCCCCTAAACCCTCATCCTGACTTTATCTGTCTGAAAAGGGGGGGAAACATCCAACTCCAAACGTTTTCTCAATGCAGATAAATCGTTTATTTGACTTTACAGAACAAAAACAATAACACAAACATTTTGGTAAGATGAAGTGACCCAAAACTAATTCAGTGCTGCCTATAGAGATTCAGGTTACTGCTGCATGGTAAGGTAAAGAAATACTTGTGTGTCATGCTACAGTGAAGTAGTTGTGATAACTTTATTCATAATAATATATACTTAAGGATATGGTTTGTACTGAATCCTTGTTTCAAGACACAGAGGTGATTAACTGGTCATATCAAGACATACAAAAATTTTACTTCATACTGTGTGAACCTCAATCTCTGTACAGTCATAAGTAAATTTCCTTATTCAACATTCCCTCAAAAAATCAATAAAGCTATATAAAATGTATTATTATGATACAGTTGATATACTGTACACTGCCAGGCAAGTTTTTAACACCTGATATTTTAGCTTTTTGAATTAAATGGTGGCATCTCAGGGGTTGTGGTCATTCTTGCCCTAAATTTTGGCTAGAAGAGAAAATAGAAGTGAACTGATAATCTTTGTGTCTTTTTAGTTGGCTGGAAACAGATCTTTCTCTCTCGTAGCAGATATTTGTCTGAGAATCGAAGCCATTCTACAGTCTAACTACAGTAGAATAACTCTTTGAGTGTTTGCCATTTTTTTAGGGTTTTCTTTCTCTTACCTCTCCTCTGATATTTGCCTCCCATGATGAAAGCTGAGTGGCAGACAAGTATAATAAATTGGTAACACTAGCATCAGTTTTAAGACAAATATACAGTTTGTTGTTGGCTACAGACACATAATTAGTGACAAAGTTCTGAGCAAATTAAGTTTTAGATTTAATAAAAACCTCTGGCTATCATTGTCATATCCATCGCATGAGATGTAAACGAAAGTGATAAAATACAGAGTCTCAAAAACTTTTTGCAGTGTACTTTGATATTACAGCGAGCAGTTTCAGGTGCAGGAGTTTAGGTTGTGGATTTGGTGGCAGCGGAGACGGTCGGCGCCTCTTCCTCCTCTTCCTCCGAGAAGTGGGGAACAGATTTCTTGGCGACCACGTTGTCCAGCCTCTGGCCCATTAAGTATGGGTTGGCGCTCTGCAGGCAGAAAAAAAAAAAAGTACAATTCTAGTAATGTACATCGAAACCCAACATCTGACCAGATCTCAGAATGGCAATATCAGAAGAAACAAGTCAGGTTTCATCAAAGCTTGTTCAGAATATGACTTTATATCCAAAGCAGAAAGTTTAAGAGTGCATCGGTTCCTTCAGGGTGATGTGGTTTCTCAGAAATAATCCTACAAAAAAAAAAAAAAAAAAAAGGAAAAAGACAAGCAAGAAACACTATACCCTTTTTCTCCTTTTCGGTCCACCCTTCAGTTTTTGGTACAAAAGCTCCTTGTTCTGAAAGGAAATGTAGAAGGAAAAAACAGTTTTCAGACATAAAATCTATCCCTTGTTTTACAGCCAGACTCTTAAATTACTGTCAACAAATTGCCTGAATACATTTTCAGGGGAATGAAAACATTCATTCTCAAAGGGCGAGTTCTTTAGGCCAGACGGACCAAGATACAAGCTGATGGATGAATCCACACAAATTACAAACAAGTTTGATCTTTTAAATGGCAAAAATCTTGTCCTCATCTTAGTTCTAAGCAGTCGCCAGCATGAGTAGACGACAAGAAACCACAGCTATGATTACTGCTGCTGACTTTCCTGTTTCCAATAACCAGAGAGGACAAGAGATTTGCTCTTTTTCAAATGTCAGATTATACAATTAAAATAAATTATTGCCATTTAATACAACTACTAATATTAATGCAGCCTTTTTTTAACAGGGCTTTGTAGCACACAGTCCTGTTAAATGAGCTCAAGATCTTTACCAACACCACATTGTCCAGTTCCAAATGTGTTTATTTAACACAAATAATGATATGACAATCATTTCAATTTAAAGGATAGTGATCCAGAATCTTTGCACATACCTGTTGGTAACTGCAGGAGATGGGAATCAAGAGTTTAAATGACTGACTTGATAATCAATTGATTGTTTAAAGCAATAATTTGATGTATTGATGGTTAATATGCTAATTAGCTGTGTTGCTGGGAGTCAAATGAGTTCAATACCGCTCTCATGTCTGGAGGGTAAATATGTGGCTACATCCAAGAGCAAATTAGCTTAGCACAAAGACTGGAAACAGGGGAAACAGCTAGCCTGTCTCTGTACTAAGGCAACAAAATCCACCATCCAACACCTCTAAAGTTTAGTAATTAACTTCTTATAACTTTGTTTGATTTGTAAATAATATTAAGTACAAAAACAACACATTTGTGGTTTGACAGGGATTTATATGCTGGACTATTTCTTGACCAGAAGCAGCAGCTTCCTGGAATCTTGTAACCGTGAGGTTACCAAGCAACCAGCAAAGACCTCTGGACAGAAACAGACTGATTGTTTCCCTCATCAGACACACATTGTTGGTTCCAGTTCCTCATATGTAAGATTTGCTGCTTTTCTGTGTTTTCTATTATTGTAAATTGAACATCTTTAGGTTTTGGGGTGTTGGTCGGACAAAAAAAAAAGACAAGCTGAAGATGCGGAAGAGGATGGATGAATGGATGGAAGATGTCACCTTGGGAATCTTGGAATTGGGAATTTGCAACTGACATTTTAAAGTCTTAAATAAGGATGACTCAAACAATCAGCATCTCAATCTGTAATAGTAATAATCATTTTTTGCAGTCCTGCTCTGTACTCACCCATTTTGCCAGTGCAGGGTAATCATGCTCTGGGTCGAACAGGTGCTGGTGTTTTTGGAACTCTCTGCTGAACTCGGCTGTGTCCGGAGCATTTTCCAAACACCCGTCTGCTGCTGCAAATGTGATGAGGAACAGAAGACTGAGGATGCCGTTTATCAAACAGGCTCTAGATGCCAGCAGTTAATCAAAAATAAATAGGTTATTGTACTCATTTGTGTAAATATGTTTTGCCTTTCGTTATTTCTGTGGTAGCATTAAAAGCTATGTTTATCATGATTCTACTGAATTTTTAAAGTGGAGGTATTGGAAAGTAATATATTCTACCCTACTGGTTGTACAGGCGTTAGTATATTACAAAAAATGTGCTCAGGACAAAAGTTTCTACCTGTTTTTCCTTGAGGACAGGGGTTAGGAGGGTCTGGGTATCCGTGGTCATCGCTGAAGTCTTTGGGAACATTATCACCTGTCAGCTCAGCCACTATGTTTGGGATGTTTCCATAAGGGCCGAGGTGCTGCAGCCCCTCGTGAGCACCACCTTGTGGGGGAAAATAAGCACTTCAGTTATCACAAAAAACAACAGAAATGGGAACACCAGCTAGAAAAACACATTTTCCATGTCACGACAGCATTATATTTTGTAATGTAGCTTTTTCAGCTCTAAATAAACCTCAGCTAAAGCAAATTTAAAGTATTCTTCATCTTAACATTTGATAAATTACAATTAGGATGGTATTACTTTAAAAAGAACATCTGACTTGGTCTGAATATATTAATTTAGTATAACAGAGGTAATCTACAGTATTGAGATCTAGAAAATATTGAGTAATGTCCTGAATAAGGGCCATATTTATTAAGTCTAACACAGCATTATAGTAACATACTGTGTAACAAATAAATAAATGCTCTAGGCACAGCTCTAGGCACAGAAATATCACATCTGAGCTTTAGAAAGTCCAAATTAAAGGAAAGGGGGGGGGGAATACATCAGAAAAGAAAGGAAATAAGAATTTAATTTAATTTAGACTTTGAGTAGAATGAATTACAAATGTAGAGAGTATATTGTAACAAATATTATAGCCTAACATACATTTCATGCCCCCATCCTCTACATCTTTTATCTTGATTCACCTGATTCATCTCTGCCCCTCCTTATCCTCCTCACATTAACCCTCTACCTTTTCTAAAAAAAAGCACCCAACATACCCTGTATGCTCTGAGGCCCGACAATGTTTGTGGCCTGGTGTGCGGGGTACTCCACCCTGGGCCGAGCGATGCCCAGCTGCTCCATGACGCCGTGTAGGAGCCGCTGGATGTCGGCCTCAGACACCTGGTCAGCCGTGCGGGGGCTGCGGGCTGAAGCCCTGCCGAGCTGCAGGCACAGCAGGAGGCCGAGCACCGATAACCGCACCGCCGCACACATTTCTGTCATCTAAAACACACAACAGACGTCACTGTAGATGGACAAGAGACTACAAACACAGCTGCTTTTTCTTCTCTAATGGGTTAATTACATAATGATGACCCGTAATATGGAGAGGATGGCTGCATTATGTAATTATAGCTAGTTAATAGAAACCTAAAAGAAATGGAGCCAGAGAAAAATGAGGTGTGTGTAAACATGACAAAACCTTGATACGCCATCTGTAAACAGAGCCATTAAGGTCGATGTAAAGAGCCTATAAATAGCCTACATGATGTCTATGAAACAGAAAAACACCTTCATTTGTGTTATAAGCTGCATTTAATTACACATCTGCGGCAATAAGTGTCATTTTATCATCTGAAAATATGAAAAAAATGATTAGAATAAAAGATTGTGGTGTGTTTTCCTTACCGTGTCTCTGATGGAGGAACCTGTCTTCTGGGCACCTCTGTCAAGTTCCCACAATTACAACATGCATTTCCTGTCTTCAAAATAAAATCATTGCTTCTCAAACCCGATGACAAAGTAGAACACGCCTCAGTCAAATTCAGATGTAAGTCAATATGTAGTTTATTTAGATATTGCTATTTTTATGGCGTTCTGTAATAACTGGCGTTAAAGTTTTATCTTTTACGACTTTTTATTCTGCTTGATTATGAAGGAAAGACACCCCATTTCCGGTGTTTTCGTCACAACTTGCATGTAACCATTACGCAACCTCGCAGGAAGATGCAATCCGTCCACCCTTCACAGTTCAGACGCAGTTGCTAAGAAACCAAAAATCCTCTGTTCTCATTGGCTGTTGCATTGTGCCAATTATGAGCACATCAGGCGAAGCGTGGAGAGAAGTGAGATGAACCAAAGGCCACTGTTAAAGGCCACCAAAATACATGTACTAATATAGTGTACTTTCTTGAACGCCCATTTTATCTGTAATCTGCATAATTTCTTACATAATTATATATTTTTTATGCTGTTGTTGCATAGTGCTGAGTACAATATTAAATAAAATAAATACATACGACAAATCATATGGCAAACTAAGCATTTTGTCATGACCTCTCTGGTGATGATACTGGCCTTTACTTAATTTCTATAATTATTACTTCTCCATTATTGGTATTTTGCTTATTTCTGAGTCTGTCCTCTGTTGCTGACTTGTTGAATTTGTGAGTTGCAAACATGGGCCCTTTTAGTCAAGCCATCTGTGTGTCACTGCTCATTATTTTGATATTAAAGAAATGAATTAGTCACAAAAAACAAACAGTTGACTGTCAGATCACCGTCAGATCCTTACTTTGCGCTAAACATAAAAACTGACAAACACTGATAAAAAAATAGTCAGATTCATAAATTTATTAAAATGTAGAACGTTAAAATATAACTTAAGTGCTCTGATATATAACTCATCTATCAGTGCTCATCACTTCAGGCAACCAACGTGATTACATAATACTTTAGAGAGAAGTGCGTCTCCTCCAAGGTGTGAGTTGTAGTCTCCCCACAGCAGTTAGTACAGGAGAGCCGCCTGCATCGTGTCCTCTGATGAATCTCGAGAAATTACCCAAATGCAGATCTCTGCCAACAGAACATGCAGAAACAAAACTATAACCATCAGATTATGTGAATTTGATAAGTGACTAAAGAGTGACAATGTCTAAATATCTCTGTACATTTTGTAACTTACATTAGTACGTGTTTTAACTCTTATTACTAGAAAATCACAGTGAAACAAAAAAATCTAGTGAAATTAGCCAAACAGAAGATATTTTTGACATAGTAGTAAAAGCATAGAAATAACATTAACAATGGGTCTGCTTATTCTAGTGTCAGACTCTCATAACACAGAGCCAGCATACACCATACCAGAAGACATAATAATAAAGGCCCTGTAATAACCATAATTTACCGTTTCAGTCTCTCATGTGGTGTCTGGCATCCCTCTTTGCCAGGAGGACTGGAACCATCCAAGTCAGCTGCAGGTCCTTCATCTATAAACACTTTTATTATAATCACATTATATACAAAATTTAAAACTTCTATCCCCTGTTTTTGTCTTTATCTTGTACCTTCACAAGGCAAGCAGGTCCTAAATAGACGGACATTGGGGAAGGTCTCCAAACCAAGACTTCTCCTGAGGGTTGGTCTGTCTACTGATGTGGACCTCTGGAGCTGCTCAGAGACTGGTGGACTGACCTTTGACCTCCCTTGCATCCAGGACACAGTCTTCACAGACCGAATCACTACAGGTATTTGAGAAAACAAAATCACAGAGCACACAGGAGACTTTCAGTAGGCAAACAAAGATGCTAATATAGTTCCATTTTGTCATTTATCTACATGTATCACCTTTAAAACTGTGTCTTTTTCTCTGTCCTCTCTTTGTGTCTTTTGGAAGATGGAAGTTGGTCAGAAATTCCATACTATCCATGACAGCCTTAGGAATCACACCTAGTAAATATAGTAAGATCATAACATTGCAGATATCCAAATGTAAAAATACCCTCAATTAAAGACATGAATAATTGGTTTGTTACCAAATAAATGAGGATTCTCAATGAAGCTGCGCAGGACAAGAACTCTGAGTTCGAGGCGTTGTTCAGACATCTCTGCCTTGTTGGGAGGCGGTAAAAGACATGGAACAAAGACTGTAGCAATGTTGGAGCTGGTCATCAAGTTTTCAGTGCATCTGACAGAGCAACACATGAAATGGTAAAGAAATGTACTCATGTATCTTGAAAATATGTGCAATTCTGACTGAAGAATATCCATTAATCTTTAGTCATAATAAGCCAAACTAAGCTGAGTTAAACACTAAGCTAATTAGAAATAGGCAGTATCACTAGCCTGTGAAGTTTAAAATTCCCATTCTATCACATTGCGCCTGTTGACATCAGTATCAAAGCCATGATCACTGCCTAATGCTTTTTTTCTAATCAATCAAGGACCAACTGATCGTTATTTGTCAATACTACCTCTCAGACAGCATTGAAGGCTTCATGAAATGTACACCAATGATGCAACAGGCAAAAAAGGTATGGCATGGTACTCTTATTTTACAGATTACCTAAAAGTACAATTTTGACAAATGCTGATTGTGCTCATTTTTCACCTTTTCATCTCAAAATAGTGTTAATGTGATAATTCCTGAAACAGTTCAGTGATACACTATCACTACCTACAAAAACATTGAAAAGGTCTAAAGGACAGATGGTGTATGAAATGGAATGAGAATATGAATACTACTACTACTGAATAAAACTGACTTGACATTACTGTTAAACTGAGTTGGAAAAATAACATTAAATGCAGAATTGTCTGAATTATGGGCCACATGAAGCTGTGCAACTACTTAAAATACAGCCTTTTCTGATATTAAGTTCACTTTGCTACAGTATATAGCAACAGCGCAAATCTACTGTACATCACTGTCAGGTCTGGTTACATGTGTTGTTGCAGCAGAGATAGCATTTAGTAACACAACAGTGATTATTTCTTAAAGTTCAAAAACATCAGCTTCTATGCCAGACATTCAGCTAACTGCAAAAGTGCCAAAATCCAATTGAATTTAGTTTGCCTGGTTGTAATTTGTTCTCATCTACTCCACTTCACAGTGTAGTCTATAAAAGTAGAGTACAGACACCGAATATGAAATGTGTATGGACTACAGTACAATTACTAATATTGTCTCAAACCTCTGGGAGACTTTGTAGAGGAAGTCAAACAAGTAATGCAGACAGGAGGAGTTTCTGGCAGGCAGCAAACAGGACAGCAGCTGGAGGGCAGAAGTCCTGTCCTGCGGGTTGGGCAGTGCCTGGGCTTTGAGGAGAGCTGCATGGAGCTCAGAGGGAAACAAAGGATCGGGCAGCTCCCGGCAAAACTGCTTGATGAGAGTGGCCACGTCATTGGGGAGGGCTGTGGGCAGACAGCCATCTCCACAATTAAGCTTGGCCTGAAACCAGATACAAGGAGGGGAGGATGATTTATATATGGCAAGAATATCACATTAGTAATAGCATGCTGCCTCACAGAAATTGTGTGTTCATATATCTCATTAAGATAAAGCATGAGCTGAAACCACTAGATGGCGCTGTTGGTCTAGTAGAGATCATACTGATACAATTTAAAAAGTCATAATCTTACCCTAAGGGTTTTAATGCGAGGAAGAGAACCTGGTTTTCTGAACAGGCCCACAGTCCCAGCACGCTCCAGAAGAAATGAGCAAGTATCTAACAAAAAGCTAAGACACAAAACATGTTCAAAACTGCTGTCCAAAGTTATCTCATAAACTTCCTGATCCTGCTGTTTACACTCACCAGGGTACTAGACCAAACTCAGGAATGTATTGCCTTGCTAAGTTTTCCAGAGGGACACCAAAGACCTTTGTGCCACCAATGAACAGTCTTTCCTTTTTCTTTTCAAAGCTCTTCACGGTGATCCCATGAATGTTTTGTAGGTGAAACAGAATCACATTCCTGTCTGTAACCTTCATGGTTTTAATATTACCAAGAGATGTCAAAAACTATGACTCTGACACCATAATCTCTGCTAACTCAGTAAAATCACTAGTGAATCAAGGAGGCAGGTTTTATTATGCTCATCTATACCACCTGTGGCAAATGTGAGAAAGAAGTGCTGCATTCAGGTCACACAGGAAAGGTGGTAAAAATAAGCTTTCAATAACTTTCACCACTGATTTAATTTCTTTCAGATTTGCTGAATGGTGGTATTGCACATGAATACATAACTGTAGTCATGTGCTGAATAATATATGATATGAATATATCATCAGAAACATGACAAAATGTAATCATTGTAAACTTGTGAAAAACCTGATTGTGTCCACACTAATCCAGCTGTATCTCAAAACACATCATTCACTCTCTGTTGTGCAAAACAGCCACCAATGTGGATACATCTCAAAACCAGAGAGATCTAGCTGCATTTTTGCCATTCATCTAGTCAGCTTTAGATGTGCTATTAGCCAGATTTCTGACCTTAGACTGTACATGTTTTGCACAGTTATAAGTGGTATAACATTTTTTATCTAACTCTGCAAAAGATCAAATTAATGTTCTACCCAAATGTCAAGCTATTACTGTAAATTATTTTGTGTTCTGCTGACAACTCAATTTTTCATCATTCAAATTGGATGTTGAAAGAATGTAGAATGTTGACATCTTAAAGTATGTTCCTAGAAATGCTTGCTAACTGTATATTGAGTAAGGCTCCAACACTCCAGATTTCTGTTATAAAGCAACTATTTTTATTACAACGGTACACGTATATACAGCAAAGGGTACAGTAGAAAGATGAAAGTAAAGCTGGTGCAGTCGGTGTGGGGTTGGGCTGTTTTGTTTTGTTGGTGCTGCTTGAAGATTTAGAAGCACTTCCTGTGGACGATGGAGGGGCCTGCCTCATCGTACTCCTGCTTGCTGATCCACATCTGCTGGAAGGTGGACAGAGAGGCCAGGATGGAGCCACCGATCCAGACAGAGTATTTCCTCTCAGGGGGAGCGATGATCTAGATAGGATAAAAGAGCAGAGGTGCAGGTTGGTAAGAGAACCAGGAGCAACATATTGAGATTTTGGGCGCTTCCTGCTAATTTAACCAATCAGTGCTACTTAAGAGAGGCTCACCTTGATCTTCATGGTGCTGGGGGCCAGGGCGGTGATCTCCTTCTGCATACGGTCAGCAATACCAGGGTACATGGTGGTACCACCAGACAGCACATTGTTGGCATACAGGTCCTTACGGATATCAATGTCGCACTTCATGATGCTGTTGTATGCGGTCTCATGGATACCGGCAGACTCCATACCTGAGCAGATGTGATTAGAAAAGGTGAGTTTAGGCTATAGAAAATGTCAAAACTCTACTAACACTTGTAGTCTAAAGAAAACACAACATTTTTTTATCAGAATACAACACATTACAAAAAAAGGTGAGTGCATATGTGGTTGGTGGTAAATGTGTGTGAACAGGATGGAAATAATAAAGAATGGACACAAAAATACAAAATAAGTAGAGTGTGTGAATTTTTTGTACTTGTACTTTTCATCATGCCACTTTTTATATAGCCCAACATCACAAATCACTAATTTGTGTAGAGGCTTTGCAGTCTGTACAGCAATACAACATCCTCTCCTTAGACCATTGATTCTAATAGGAAAACTAATAAGAGAAAACATCTCAAAAGGGAAAAATCTCACAGGAAAAAAAAATCTAACTGGGAAAAATGGAAGCAGCCTCGGGGAGAGCCACAGAGGAGGGAGCCTTTTCTCAGCTGTGTGTACAGAATAGACCAAGAAGCCAATTATTGTTTTTATTGACTCATAAAATGTTTTGTGGCGCTAACTAGGCAATAACCTCCGTTTGGCCACTAGGTGGAGTCATGAGTTGCAAAAAAAGCCATTCACTTGTGTAAATGAAACTTGATACAAGTATGAATTGCAGAATGTGTTACGCTCACAGGGGAGTAAGTAACTCTAGCTGCTGAGTGTCATGACTCACCGATGAAGGAAGGCTGGAAGAGGGTCTCGGGGCAGCGGAAACGCTCGTTGCCAATGGTGATGACCTGACCGTCGGGCAGCTCGTAGCTCTTCTCCAGGGAGGAGGAGGAGGCAGCGGTGGCCATCTCATTCTCGAAGTCCAGAGCGACGTAGCAAAGCTTCTCCTTGATGTCACGCACGATCTCACGCTCGGCTGGAGGAAGCAAGGATTCAGTCAATAATCCAGTCTACCAATATGCTCTTTGTGGCAGTGGTGGAAGAATTTACGAAAAATACCTCAGTAAGAAAATACTCCATTACAAATATAAGTCCTGCAATGAAAGTCCTATGGTCCCTATTCCTAACTCATTGACATCTTAAATGTGACAAGGAGACACAACTACACTTTTTTTTGTGAAGGGGGAAAAAGAGTTGAATAACATGAAAATAAATGTGACTCAACACTTCATCTACTTTTTATTAATTCACTCATTTATTTATCATATAACCTATGATTTTAGCTTTTAATTGTATTTGGGGGTTTTTAAAACTACCTAATTGTTTTTGTATTTTGTGATTGTGATAAGTGGCAGCTGTAGCATTGTAATTTCTCTCTGGGATTAATAAATACTCTATTCTGTAATTATTAGGCTACATTTGCAGACAATTAAAAAAGCCTTGTTCAAAACTGAAAGATAGAAAGACAAATTAAATGCTCTAAACTTCTATAAAACCTCTATTTACCCTATATGTAATTCAATTTTTGTTTCCAGTTAATTGTTGAGGTGCCCTGTAAGGCGTTCTTACCAGTTGTGACGAAAGAGTAGCCACGCTCAGTCAGGATCTTCATCAGGTAGTCAGTCAGGTCGCGACCGGCCAGATCCAGACGCATGATGGCGTGGGGCAGAGCGTAACCCTCATAGATGGGCACGTTGTGGGTCACACCATCACCAGAGTCCAGCACAATACCTGTAGGGGAAAAACAGCCAATTGTCAAATGTGGGCACAAAAGGAAAATGTTTATTGGCTGAGTTTAAGTTGTTGGTGGAAAAGCTCACCGGTGGTACGACCAGAGGCGTACAGGGACAGCACAGCCTGGATGGCCACATACATGGCGGGGACGTTGAAGGTCTCAAACATGATCTGGGTCATCTTCTCCCTGTTGGCCTTGGGGTTGAGGGGGGCCTCAGTGAGCAGGGTGGGGTGCTCCTCAGGGGCCACACGGAGCTCATTGTAGAAGGTGTGGTGCCAGATCTGTAACAGCGGAACACGGACAAGGAACTTGTCAGCAGATGTAAAACGACTCCAAATCTAATCATGAATTAAGGAAAAACCTCTTCAGATGTTTCTGTTTTTCTTCATATCCCCCTTCTCACCTTTTCCATGTCGTCCCAGTTGGTGATGATGCCGTGCTCGATGGGGTACTTCAGAGTCAAGATACCTCTCTTGCTCTGGGCCTCATCTCCCACATAGCTGTCCTTCTGACCCATACCCACCATCACACCCTGAGAACAAAGCAAACACATCTTAGAATCTCAGGAAACAGACAAACACAGGGGCAACCTGTGATATAACTACAAAGAAATATATCTTTCAGAAATTTCTGTATTTCCAGTATTCCAACCTGGTGACGGGGGCGTCCAACAATGGATGGGAAGACAGCACGGGGGGCGTCATCACCGGCAAACCCAGCCTTGACCAGGCCAGAGCCGTTGTCGCACACGAGGGCGGTGGTCTCGTCGTCGTCACACATGTTTGGTCTTTTCTTGGATGGCCTATATGAATGACAGGATAGAAACACAAACAAAATCTTAGTTTGTGATCATTTTATTCACTGTACATCACCATACTCAGCATTATAAGCCAACATTATAAGCTATATCTAAGTTTTTAACAGGATTTCACTTTTGAAGGAAATAAGACATTTATCATGTTTAAATGCATAATATATCTAAAGTCTATGTGGTAGACCATTTCACATAATCAAACAAGGCAATGCAATGCTGAGAATCAATGTAGCACTATGTTTAGTATGAAGACACTTCTCAGTGCTCTAATCTCTAATCACAGCTGCCTGAAAAGCCAAAACGGGACATGGCTCTACCCCTCACACACACTCACTGTTCTATTTTCAGCTTTGGGACCCTTGTCACCCCCTTCTGCCCCCGCAACCACTCCTCTCTATCTCATCATTAAGCCAGAGCCAGTTAACAGCTGAGGCGGTGTGTCGTTTGACAAGTGGCAGTGGTTGGCCTGGGATTTCTCCTCAGCTGTCGCCACATAGAGGACTCCTGTGTTTGGAGCCAGACCATGTGCTGAGATCCTTCTAGGATCTCTGGCCACAATCTGCATCACAAATGCCAGCATCAGGATTCCCCATACAAGTCATCATCTGTTGCAATGTTTTTAGTCTGCATGAAACTTTTAAAGCAAAAGAAACTCCAGCATCAATATGTTGAAGTTTTGCACTCCTTAAAAAACTTAATGAGCTGACAGTGGTTTTACTATAGAAGATACCACTAAATTCAAATAGAAGCTACTTCTATCAACATTATTATCCCATCTCTGAAGTTGTCCTACAAGGCTTATTCACATACATTAGACTAATATAATGAAATATTTATCAGCTGTGAAAAATTTGTCAATAACTCTCATCAGTGCACAAGAAACTCATAATAAGTTTGAACTTGTGCACTTGTTTTGTTCACTCTTCTGTGGCTGGCACCTTACTTATGCATGAAGTGTATTATCCATGTCTGCTGTGAATTAACTCACAGATAAATAAATATGTTTCATTTTGTAGGCATGGTTCATTCATTAATTTAATTCAACTAAATTCTGTTCTGTCTTTTCATTTGAAAACTAGTGCAACATGTAAAAAAATGTTTGCGTAACATTATTTAAGAGGCTATTTGTATCCTAACTTTCCACCCTGTCATTAAGGAACTGCTATCAATGCAGGAAAATTACTTTCACTATTTTTTCATCTTCATCGAACTGTTTAACCAGGAAAGTCTCAATGAGATTAAAAATCTCTGGTGTCTGGTGTCCTGACCAACATAGGCAGACTAGATTTTAACAAGTGTGGGTTTCAGTGGTTAGTTTTTAGCTTTCAATGGTGCTATAAGTGTTACTTCAGATTTCATCTCTGCTATGGAGAATATTCTGTCACACATTGAGCTGTTTCATTATTTTTGGTATAAATGGTCTAATTTAATGTGAACTACTCTAAAATTCAATCAGTATTGGCTTTCAAATCATCTTCCTTAAGTTGCATCTAACCTGAGTTTGAGTTGCATGCCTGCCACTCCCCAGCATCCTAAACCTTAGACCCTTTCCAGATCTGCTGAGTGCAGGTCAATTTGTAAATCCATTGCAACAATCTTAATTATTTCACACCACTATTTTCCTCTGCTCCCTCTTTCTCTCCTCTAATGTTCAGCGCTCATCCTTCTCCTAACAACAAACCATCTACTCTGATCACATAAACACTGTGAACTTTCCCTTCGCCCTGTCTTGACCACATTGTAAAATATATCCATGTTGCAGCAGTAATGTCCTACAGCAGCAGCAGCAGAAGCAGCAGGGTCTACTCATCCTTCCTTTTCCCTGCAGTCCAAAAAGCAAACAGCTAAAACACAGCAATGAGATTGCATAAGGGACTCACCAAGTTGTAACCTCAAGACTGGAGTTTCCACTGGGACAAAGGGCGAGAGTGCAAGGGGGTCCTTAAATATGTCTCAGCGTCCTGAGGCTGGGGGACGGTGGGCGGGCTCAGGAGTTCACACAAGTCCAAATAAGTGCTGCTTAGTAACACGGTTCAGAAAAGTGGATCCTGTGTCAGGGACGCCACCAAACTTGAGAGATGTTGCCTTGGAGACGAAAGGTCAAAGAGAGTGGTGGGAAGTTTCATGAAGTCTGTTGCCATGACGAATGGTTCAATGATAAAATACTGAAAGTTGGGTTATATGTTACATATATTTGATATTAATTTCAGTGTGGCTGAGCTGGGTGATTTTCTTAAATCACACTACTGACATTTGAGATAGTATATCAACAATTTGGATTTTTTTTAGTTTTATCAACCAGTTCTTTTATATTCATTTATTGCTTGTTAAATTTAATGAGACAAAAAGTTTTCAACACTTTTTCAGCAGCAATACCATCAACTAAATTAGTTTGAAAGAGTGCAGTCTAGATCTCCTCTATGTGAAAAGTGCCTTGAGTTAACTATTGTTGTAATTTTGCACTGAATAAAATTGAATTGAATTGAATTTGAAATCCTGCATCATGCATAGCAGCATCGTTACTCCACTTGCACTTTCTGGTGCTGCCCTTCATGTTCCCTTAAGGATGTGCTAATATGACTAAGCTCAAACTGGGCACTGCGGATGTGGGTGATAGGAGGGGTGTGATTGTAATCTGAGATCTTGTCTGAGCAATCTGATTAAGGAGCCGTCTAAGGGAAACCTGCCTGTCACAGTTTGCCAGTGTCATGGCATGTGTAAGGAAGAAGAGGGGCCAAAAAACTGCCAGACAGCTGAGGGGCAATAATGTAAGGGAGGGGGGAAGGGATGGGGATGGGAGGGAGCTAAGGCCAGGGCCCAGACCTCCACCAGACGACAGATCCCTGGGACGGCCTGTACATGCAGCGATGAGGCCGGTTCTGAGCTCTGATTGGCTCTGGTGTCTCCTTTTAGGGAAATGGAGTCTAACAGGTGCCAGTGGTTGCCTGTTGCTGCAGACTGCCGCTAGAACAGCCGGTGCTCAGGCTCCATATTCGTCATCTTGTCCACCCTGTGACTCCATGCTAGGGCACTATCAGGCCAGTGGGCTGGTCTGTGAGCGTAATAAGAATGTAAATACCCCCCTACCCCCCCCCCCCCCCACACACACAGACACGCCATCAACACTTTGAAATATTCCATTTGTAGCCATGTGTGAGGTACCTTACAGCATACGCTACTAACCTACTTGTCTTTTCTCTTCCTAGCTTTTTATATAACAGAGTTTTCCTTTAAACCTTGTGTCATGTTTGTTGAACAAAGTTTTAGGTGACTTTCCTGGTTAGTTGCCACAATCTGCAAAGGATTTTGTGTCTTGTAAATGTAAAAATCAACTGACCCCATTATCCCAGTCATCCAGAAGAATATAGAAAACATATGAAACATTACACAATACAATATTGCAAAAAAAGAAAGAACATACACTTATACATAGAAAAATCAGTGGGTTCGAATGTTAGCCTGTTGGGGTGAATACAGCACTCATATAACATAGGGTTAACTTTATCCAGAAGCAATCGGTTATTTTGACCCAAGTTTTGGCTAAAAACTGTCACAAATGTATTATTTCTCTTGCAAAACAATGTCCATTTCACATAGAAATGACACACAAGTTATTAACAATCAGTAGTTTAGTTTAAAAGGAGTCGAGTAGATTGTAACATGTTGGGTAAATAACCGAATAGTAAAACAAAAAAAATACACTAAAACCATCCTTTGTTTCTCAGTAACATTAATCCAGTTGAGTGTCAATTCTATATTTACCTAAACTGGGTAAAATTTGAACCCAGTAGGTGTGTATAGCTTGTGTATAACAGAAACCTTCAGTAATTTAAGCTGACATCAACACGGGAATTGTGTATTAAATGAATATATGGAGCTTTGTGTGATGAAGACACCCAGAAATCAGCTCAACCAAAGACAAAGATGAGGAAACTGGAGATGGATGTACTTTACATGGATTATGTGTGACTATATCACTCACTGTTCTTTTAGCCACAGATAGGTTTCTATATATACATACTTTTTTACAGCAGCAGAAGCAGCAGCAGTGAAGAGTCAGTCAACACAGTTTCTCAGGATTCCATTGCCCTATGATGGTCTACAGGCCACACATTTCCAATCAATCGCAAATGACCAGTCGCACGAAATATATCATCATAAAACAAATCTATGTTCATACAAAAATATAACATCTTGGTGTCATTTACAGCCTTTTTGATTGATTTTTACTTTTCTCTGTGCTGTTTTCCATCACAGTCCAATGTTGATTTTCATTTACATAAAACAAATACAAGATTAAACCAACTGTTAAACTACAAGTGTTTTAAAAGGACAACTGCTTCACATTAGTGAGGGGAAAAGTACTTTCAGAGGGAGAGATGTCACGTTAGCTCTGGATGAAAATGGTGCTGTGTTGTGTCAACAGCTCCCTTCAAGTCAATGAAGCACCTTCTGGCAGAGCTCTCTTTATCACCAGGTCTTTATCAGGATAAAGCAGGTCGTTCTTAAATGGGTCATGATTTTGAGGGATATTTGTCCTTATATGGGAATGTAGGAAGCACAGAGTTTTTGTGTCTGGACTCTGGACAGCTGCCTTCTCTGCAACCCCCCTACAACTCTCCTCCTCCTTCTCCTCCGCCTCCAACACACACACACATGCACACACTTCAGCTGTTAGCAACAATTGTTCTTTAACAGTCACTCCTTCCTCGACAGTGGTTTGTTTACCATTCTACACTATGTGTTTTTGCAGAGTCTGGTGTGTTTTGTACCACATTCTGTACATTTAGCACATCAAATCTGTTCTTTAAAGGCCATTTATTCAATCTTTGTGTTAAAACCTAAGATATTGTGCATTTGTTTTCTTTTTAACAAACCTTATTACCTTCTATCAGATCACTGCCACAAAGATAAATGTCCAAACAATACAACCTTCAGAGTATGAAATATTATAGCTCTAAATTTTACTTGTATTGTTTCTTTCCAATTTCTTTCTCTAGTTATTTCTCTTGTTGTCACACTTCTCTATGTTATAGTAGTAGATCATTAATCATAAACTTCATCACTGCAGAGGAGTGAATTTCACAAGTAGCCAGTGACTGTGAACAATCCTGTTGTGCAGCGTCGTCCTTGGCACTAACAGCCGTCATCCTAATGTGTGACATTCCTAGTGTAAACAGCTGCTGGATCAGCAGCACTTGACAAACTGCATGCTGGTTGACATGTTAATCAAAACAATCACATCGGAATCCATTTTGCATTTGTAAATCATTACACAATGAGGATGAGAGGATACAGAAGTGAGACATCAGATATACAGCTATAGTTACTTCAATGCATTTAAGCCCAAATGCTGTCATTACCCCAAAATGATGTTCTGCTCTGGTTTGTTTGGATGAATTACTATATCTGCTTTCTATGCATATTAAATGAATGTGTGAATACATCTTGTGGACAACCTGAATGTTGTAAAAAAAACACTTGAAGTAGTTGATTAATCAATTAACCCTTACATACTGTAAAATTTGACCAATTTTGGTATCAGAGAGGTTTAAAAATACTTTTCTTTTAGCATGAAATTTGATGTATTCCCCTAATGTCAGCTACAATAAACAAAAAAGAAATGTATCTGACCCATATTCATCCAAAATTTCCAGAATATTTATTCTTCACATTTGATATAATTTGTGGAAATAGTTCTGTTTTATATAATATCAGAACATAGTATAGTGTTTTTATATAGTTTTTTTAAATAATAAAAACTAAAGAATAAACTCTCTGAAAGCTTCATTAAGGATACATCATGTTCATCTGTGACTGATGAGGTCTTTATGAATGATTTGTGGTTTGGAAGTATGGTATAGAGACTAATTATGTGAGGAAATACTGTGATGAGTGAGAATATGAACAGTATGTGAGGGTTAACTGGAATAATTTTGATGATCCACACATCTTTTATTCATTAAAATAAAATATTTCAGAGTTTTGGATTGCTGGTCGGACAAAACAGGATACAGGGCTGTGATGGACTTTTTTTTTTGTTTTAACATTGAATAGATGTTAATTAGATGATACATTGAAAAAAATGTAATCCATGATGAAAATCATCATAATTTGCAGCCGTAAAATACATTTTTCTACTTTTTCTAAAAAGTGATCCATGGTATTCCAGGAATTACAGGAATACCATCACCTTGATGAACCATATCGTACAACTATCAGCTAAATGGTCAACACTGCTAAAAAAACAACTCGCTAACATATATTCAGAGGTTTACTATACATGGCAAGGACCAACCAAACATTCTCTGAGCGGCTTTTCTCAGTATCTCTGTACTTTGATTATATGACAGGGTGTGTTTTACTGAGTGCTGAGACCTGTGTAGAGCAGACACTGTCAAGCACTGCCAGCAGTTTGTCAGATAATGTCAGCTCTATAAATATATGGAGTGCTTTGAAAGTTTCCATGTCAGCGCTCTATTGTCCTGTGCCGTGAGGGGATCTACAGGCCCACAGGTGTGTGTCTATGTGTGTGTGTGTGTGTGTGTGTGTGTGTGTGTGTGTGTGTGGGCTGGTGCACTGGCAGTTCTTATTGGAGAATTACAACAGCATTACAGGAATACTATTGTGACACTGTCTAAAATAAGCACAATAAGGGATACACTGATGGTACACAGACCACATGTAGTTCATATTTTAGGCTCTTATGCCATAGTTTTATTTAAGTTAGTAGATATATCAAGATTACAAATAATATATAAATAATATATATATAAATAAATCACATTAGACTCAGTATGAAGAAACTACGATTATACTGTGGGACAAAAACAGCACACCAAGTAGTATTTGTCTCAAATAATAAAATTAAAACTACTGAGTATACTGAATCTGAACTCTACAACAGTCCAATGTTGACGTAACAGTTCAGTTGTTAGGAGTGGCAAAGCAGGTGGACTAAGCCGAGCAGATGTTCCAACGAAACTGAACTGAAAACAAGGATTTAAATAACTGTACTGATGAGAGGATGGAGTGTAGGTGCAACAGGAGAGCAAGAAAGTGAATTGATTGGCTGGGAAGTAACAAAGGGGAGTGGCTTGCATTTTAATATTCTAACATAAACTGGACTGAAAGTCAGTTGCAGCTCTGAATTACATTTGTAATATTTCAGCTCACTTCAGCACTCAGTTCTTATGAGTCAATGTAGCAAGCACCAGTATCTCAAATGGTCTTTAAATATAATCTACAATCTCTGTTATCTGTCATTCTTCCCGCTCTGTCCTGTCTTAAAAAACAGGCAGAAAAGTCTGAGGGCATCTGGTGGACTGGTGGAGGGACATCGAGCCGGAGACAGAACCATGACATCAGTGCATAAAGTGCCACAGTATATGAATTGTAATGCTTAGTTAAACAATATAACACCTTCCATTTCTTATTAAAGTATTCTATCCACTGATAAATGAAACAAAAGTTGATTCATGTGTAATAAGTATAGTATAATATAATTATTATCATTATCAGAACTGGCAGACTGGCTGTCCTTCCTTGACATGTGTGCCTCTTATTGTGGTGGAACGTAACTAAGTACATTTATTCAAGCACTGTGCTTAAGTACAATTTTGAGCTGTTGGTATTTTACTTGAGTAATTACATTTCATACTTTATACCTCTACTCCACTATTCAGATCCTTTACATAAATAAAAGTTGAAACAATGTAAAAATCATCCATTACAAGTCAAAGTCCTGAGTTCAAAAGTATACCAGTATTATCAGCAAATGTACTTACACTTATACACACTTACACTTACTGACCAGGTCATGTGACAAAAATAGCTTTCTACCCCAAATTGTAATATATGTCCAGTAATTAACTGGTTAAAAATGATTAAAAAACATTTTGATTAAATTTAAACCGTGAAACTTTTCAAAAGTTTTTTGCCATTAAGTACCATGATATGTTTAATATTTTTATTGTCATTTTCTGTACTATGAAATGTTGGAGAGTGTTGAAAAATATATACAAGAAACATTTTTGCTTTTTTTTATATTTAATGACTGAAAAGTCAGACACACACACACACAATGGAGTTAGGTGGTGTGGTGGTAGAGAGGTGCTGGCTGGAGATATCAGGTGCGTCTGAAGAGCTGGAGGAATTTTTTCCTCAGAGACTTCCTCTTGGGCTTCTTGGGCTCTTGGGCTGCCATCTGATCCATCTGTATCTCCAGATCAGACATTCTGTCCATTGATGCAGTGTCAGCAACCTTCTTCTCCTCATGGACCATGTTGTCTTTATTGAGAGACTCCAGAAAACAGGACTTTTCCTCCATCCACTGGCGTCTCTCATTCTCGAGGTCCTCCTTCGCCTGGTTCAGTGCTGCCACTAAACCGGCATTTTCGCTCTCCTTCTCGATCAGGAGACGGGACTTGTGCTGCAAGTCCTCATTTTTCTGGCTCATGGAAGTTTCCATATTTATATTGTCCTCCAATAGCTCAGCCATGACCATTGCCATCTCTTCACACTGGTTCCTCTTAGTCACCAGAGCCATTTCAAACATCTGGATCTTAAGGGTAGCTTCCTTTTGGATTCCAGTCTGCTTGGCAAGCTCAGCCTGAAGGAACCCCTTCTGGAGGTTTGCGTCATTCTTTTGTACCTGCAGCAATTGTTTTAATTGTTCGACCTCCTCCAGCAGGGCTCTTTTCTCCTTCTCCAGTTTTGCTGTCTGCTCCTCCTTCTCTCCTAAAATCCTGTGAAACTCAAGTTCAGGGATCATGAGCATAATGTGGTTGGTCTGCTCACAATATTCATCCAAACCCTGTCCCTGTCCTGGATTTGCAGGCTGTTGCTCTGCTGTCTCAGTGAGTTCTTGTTGGTGGACATGAGGAATCAGTTTCTTGATCCACTTGTTCATACCTTTGTTGTTCGTTTTGTTGAAAGTAGTCTCCATCTTGAGATTGACTAGATTAGATTGAATGCACAGATTCAATGTAAGACTGGTGTCAGTATCACACTGCTGGCTGTTTGAAATGTTAAATTCAGATTGTGGAAGGCTATATGAAAGAATATGATGTCATAATGTTTTTTTTATTCATTATGACATCAACAAATGTGATGTCATAATATTTTTTAATCCGTTATGACATCATCAAAACTGATGATGTCATAATTGATAAAAAACATTGTTTCATATAGCCTCCCAAAATCTGAACTTAACATTTCAAACAGCCAGCAGTGTGATACTGACACCAGTCTTACATTGAATCTGTGCATTGGATCGAATCTAGTCAATCTCAAGATGGAGACTACTTTCAACAAAACGAACAACAAAGGTATGAACAAGTGGATCAAGAAACTGATTCCTCGTGTCCACCAACAAGAACTCACTGAGACAGCAGAGCAACAGCCTGCAAGTCAAGGACAGGGACAGGGTTTGGATGAATATTGTGAGCAGACCAACCAGGCTCTGCTCATGATCCCTGAACTTGAGTTTCACAGGATTTTAGGAGAGAAGGAGGAGCAGAAAGCACAACTGGAGAAGGAGAAAGGAGCCCTGCTGGAGGAGGTCGAACAATTAAAACAATTGCTGCAGGTACAAAAGAATGACGCAAACCTCCAGAAGGGGTTCCTTCAGGCTGAGCTTGCCAAGCAGACTGGAATCGAAAAAGAAGCTTCGCTTAAGATCCAGATGTTTGAAATGGCTCTGGAGACTGAGAAGAACCAGACTGAAGAGATGGAGATGGTAATGGCTCAGCTGATGGAGGACACTTTCTACATGGAAACTTCCCTGAGCCAGAAAAACGAGGACTTACAGCACAAGTCCCGTCTCCTGGTCGAGAAGGAGAGCGAAAATGCCGGTTTAGTGGAAGCACTTAACCAGGCGAAGGAGGAACTCGAGAATGAGAGGCGCCAGTGGATGGAGGAAAAGTCCCGTCTTCTGGAGTCTCTCAATAAAGACAACATGGCCCATGAGGAGAAGAAGGTAGCTGTTACTCCATTAATGGACAGAATGTCTGATCTGGAGAGACAGATGAATCAGATGGCAACCCAAGAGCCCAAGAAGCCCAAGAGGAAGTCTCTGAGGAAAAGATTCCTCCAGCTCTTCAGACGCACCTGATATCTCCAGCCAGCACCTCTCTACCACCACACCACCTAACTCCATTATGTGTGTGTGTGTGTGTGTCTGACTTTTCAGTCATTAAATTAAAAAAAAATCATAAATGTTTTTTGTATACATTTTTCAACCCAGTTCAACATTTCACATTACAGAAAATGACATTGAAATGTGTTCAACACATCAAGCCAATGGTTGGAAAACTGTTTGTATTTGCAGATGTTTTACAGTTTAAAAATCATTTTACTAAATAATCCTTCGTAACAAATTATATACTGGTAATATACAGTCACGGGCCACTTAATTAGGTATGTCGTCGTGTATGTTGGAGTGGACAAAATATTAGGAACATTCACTATAAGGCACCTTAATACACCAATGTCACCCACTATAACCTCAGTAATAACCATGAAGTAGAATTATCACCTTCTTGACAATGTCAACAAACACTGAAAATATATAAACTTCAAAGGTAGTATTTATAGTAGAGCTGTTGCATTGGATTGCATTAGATTGCACAGGTGGACTTCATAAAGAGGCCAATGAGTGTATATCACAATTTGGGGCAGAAAGCTTATTGTTCTTCTAGTGTCACAGAAAAATAGAAGTACCACAGTGTACCTAGATAGGTACAAATGCTTGTCGCTGGGGCAGTACCCTTTAAAAGAACAATAATGTACCCATCTAGTACATTTATGTACCCCAATCAGCTGTACTCTTGGGGTACATAAGTGTACCTGAGATGACTGGAATGTACCTGTTTATACAGGTACGTTTATGTACTTCAGTCAGCTGTACCCTTTAAGGTACACAAGTGTACCTTAAAGGATACAGCTAAATATTAAACATTAAAAAGGTACAATGCCAGTGAAAATACAGTCTCAATGAAAATACACAACCAACCAACAGGTATATTCAAATATGTTTATTAAAAATCTCTGGCACTTGCCATGAATACAATGTTGCAATCATCAAATTCATCAATCTAGTTCAGGGATGTCAAACATGTGGCCCGTGGGCCAGAACCGGCCCGCCGAGGGGTCCACTCCAGCCCACTTTCCTTCCTTCCTTCCTCCCTTTCTTTCCTTCCTGTCTTCTTTTCGTTCCTTTTATCCTTCCTTCCTTTTTTCTGTCCTTCCTCCCTTTCTTCCTTCCATCATTCTGTCAGTCCATCATATCTTTCTTCCCTCCCTCCTTCCTTCCTTCCATCCTTTCTGTCTCCTTTTCATTCCTTCTAAAGCACTTGAGTGATAGGCACACAAGAAAAATGTCCAACTTTGTTCCCTGAAGCACCTCTAAGTGTATAACTAACTGGTTCAATCAAGCCCATTTTAGATTTGCAGTGATTTTTAATCATATACGGAGAACGAATTGCTTCACATGCCTTGTCAAAAAAGTCTTTAGAGGACACAAGACTATTCAGCTCTTCACATTCAGTTACATTGAAACCGTTCTTTTCAAGATGATACAAAATAAAGGCATCATAGTTTTCTTTGAAAAAACACAGAAGAAATTGTGAAAATTGTTTCTGAGGCAGGGTGTTCAAGATTTGGTTCCTGTTCTATGTCAGCTTCCTCTGTGTGAATGTTTCCTATATACATGCCGTCTAAAGGAGTGGTACTTTGAAAATGCTGGTTGACAGTCTGATAAACCACAAGTGATGTTGAAATTGGGTTTGTGGGCATGAACGAGTCCAACATGTTGTATAAGTTTTGTGAGGGTAAAAGTTCTGCGCAAACACTTAGTACACTGATGTAGTGGTGGCATGTTGTTCAGTATAGGAGGTTAATGGTGTGGAGATCTTCTCTCCCTCCAGCAATATCTGGGCAATAATCCTCTGGAAGAAAGTCATTGTGTTTTTCAGGTGGGAAGGCTATTCCATGTTGAATACGAAATACATACAAAACACAGCGTTGAATCCTTCTTCAATTCTGTTGCAGGAGCACACCTCAACACCATCAACTTTGATGACACTTTCAGATCTGCCAGCAAAAACAGTCTTCCAATCTTGGTCCTTTAGTTGAATAGTCGGGTAAGGGATGTTTGGCTCATTCTGTACAGTAAAAGAGGAAGCAAAGAAAGAAAAGAAGGAGATTGGTCAAAAGTAAAAACACCCAAGCATTCAAATGTTACACGTCCTAAACCAGTTTAATTATCTTACCTGTCCCAGAATGATCAAGTTTTCAGTATTTTCCTTGAAGATTGACGGCAGGAGGACAATAGCACCTCTGAAGTCAATGACTTGGAAAAAAACAAAACAAAAGAACAAGCAAATACAATATTAACATCAGTAATTTACAACTGTTTTGGATCACTAAACTGGGATTTGTTCAAAACCTTTACTAACAAGGAGTTAACTTCTTCGGCCCAAGAGCCCCCACCGGCGGGGACAACAGCACCACCTATAAATGGAAAACGTCTCAACCTAAAGTAAATAGAAGTAAATATTGCTCACCGAGCAACTGATTGCACCATGCACTGCGCAGGTCCTCGTGTCTTTAATTCCACGACATCCACACAAACTTCACAAATAAAAGCTGAGATTTCACTGATTCCAGCAGTGTAACTTCCATTATTGTTCGATCAAAACTCACGAAATAAACCGTCAAAGAAAAATCCAAACAAGCTTCCCATTGTAAATTTACAACTACAAATTGTGTCTTACCTTCGCTGTTTTTACGGTTAAAAGTTATGTCTGGTCGCATAACATTCCCAGTAGCAGCTACTCCAATGTCTATATCATTTTGAGTCGATTCAAGCCAGTTTCCATTTATTTACATGGCATGGGGGATGAATTGCAGATTTTTCTTTGGGGGGGGGGGGGGCTTTCTTCGTTTCGTGTACGATCCATTTGCTTCCTTATAGTTAGCCAATCATGTGTCTGGCACAAATTTCGATACTGCCCCTAAAATCTATTGGCTCTAACGGTTAAAACGAGGTGTCAGTCATCCAAATCGACCGATCCCCTGCCGAGATATTAGCCTGCATACCTTCAGGAGCTAAATCCGGTGATAGCTTCCTTTACGCATGAGTGTACACCACCCGCTTCTGCCCATTGCGGGTGGAGTGAGAGACGGTAGTAATGTTTAAGAGAGTTTGAATGGGTCTATTCTATTTTTTGTGATGCATTATTTCTATTCAGAACATTTATTATTTGTACAGTACTCATTATACTGTAATCTCAAGCAATGCCTAAACGCCTAAATGCCTATCCAGTTACAATTAAGCACAAACTGTTATATATTTACTGACAACTTTAAACATGTTTAAGTTCAAGTTAATTTGAGATGGTTGGCTACAGTTCGAGTTCTGGTGTTAGATAAGGGAAGCTAAGATGTGCCAAGGCAGTTTTGTTTCATATGCTTTAGCTTAAATTATCTTAAAACAATGTACACAATCTTACAATATCAATAACATTACAGGGTGTATACAGGTATAAACAAGTTAAATTTAAGACTTTTTAAGACCTTTTAATACCACTTCTAAATGAAATTTAAGACCAAACGTACGATGGAAATACAGTAATATTTCCAAGTAAACACACTGACAGTATGGTAAAATGACAAATGACGGTTGAGTTTAAGAACATCGGCTATGTGTGTCATGCAAAAAGATCACAAAAATGTCATCACTGTCCTAAATTAAATTACTGCGGCTGTACTAAGTGGTGGTGGTGTGACTCCTCATGTATGTTAATGGAGTGGACAAAATATTAGGAACACCTTTCAATATAATGCACCCTAATCTCTCAATAATGAACATAAAGCTGAATTTTCACCTTCTTGTCAAAAAATGTATAAACTTCATAAATGTAGAATTTATAGCAGAGCTGCTGTATTGGATTAAATTAGATTGGAAGCCAGTGAGTCTATTTTATGTAGTTAACTTATTCTCTGAACTATATTTTATAGTAATTACAAGTTATCTAGAATTATACAGTTAAGTAGTCATATTCAGCTTCAGTAGCGTCATGTTTTTTGTTAAATGCCTCACTCTCTCTCTTAAGGTCTGTTGAATGAGAAACCTCTGAGTGACTTAAAATTGATGTTGTGTAACATCAGCTGATAAAACGCGCAGCACCACAGCATAGTGTATAGTAACGTCACAGTTACCTGTCTGAGGATTAACGTTGTTAATGGTGACATCACATGGAGCTGTTTTCATTAGTTTTGCGGGCTCCGCTGTTTTTTTCTGAGCAGGTTCTTCCTCAGATGATGTAGATTTATGTTTTAACCAGCGGTCGGTGTTTGTTCCTTAAACTTAATATCACTGTTAGCTTGTCTGTGTTATGCTAGCGGGAGGTGCAGAGAGCTACAGGTGTGTTCAGGGTCGCAGTCAGACAGTCGGACACAGCGGTTCCGGCCCGCTGCAGACGTTGGTTGAACATTAATACATCGCTGTAAATGTGTGCGGGAATTTCCCGCATTATAAGTGTTGGATTTGCGGGAATCAATTAAATTGTGCGCAATACCCGCAATCCCGCGCTGAAATTCAGGCCCTGAATACACACTGCCAGGCACCGATCGTAACCAAGAGTATTCATTCCTGTCTAGCCATTTGTGATTGAACTTGCATTTCCCCATGTTTAAGTCGAGTGGCTATCAGTGCTGAATTAGGCCAGAGACATTATAATAAGAGGAGACATATCACTCCCATTGAAATGCATAGGGAAACTACGTAACGCCAAGATGGCCGGTGTTTGCACATGTCCCGCCTCTTCTGGTGCCGTTGCTCCAATCATTTTGCTGGTCCAACGCGGTCACGTTTTTGCGACACTTGGAAGTCATTTTCAACAGCGACATTTTAAAACACATGATCAGCAGTTTATACTACTTTGTGTACATATATTTTGTAATGCTTTATCCAAAATTGTGGCATGATCTGGGAAAGTTGACTGTGAGCAAACTCCTGTCTCTGCTGTGAGCGTAAGATGACGTCTTGCTGTCAGTGCCTGCCGTAAATGAAGACTGTCGTGAAGTATTGCGCATGCGCAGTCCAAGATGCCAGTAAGGAAAAAGGCTTTTAAAACGTTAATTTGATACCAAACCATCAAACCCTTTCAGCGATTATAGTTTGATTTTCATCGTGATTTCAAAACATATGTTTTTTATGTCCCTTAGACCTCGGAAAATGGAGATACAGCTCTTTCCCTATTCATTTAGATAGCCGGTTGGTCTTCCTATGGCCAAATAGCTGCCCGGAGGCGTGGCCAATTTTGCCGCCGAGTGAGATGACTTGCCTTAGAAGGACTTTGATTAGGCCCACCTGTAGATGCTTTACCCTACGCCATCAAGAGCTGCGCAATACGAGCTGCGCAGTAGACTACGCTCTGACCTAACCATAGACAACGCAGCACAACGCAGCACCGGAGAAAAAATATTCGACCTAACAAAACAGATTGCCCGCATTTTCGCGGCGACGAGACTCAAATATTTAAGACCCAAGCAATCTGAATTTAAGACAATTTAATACTTTTTAAGGCCTTATTTTCATGAAAATTGATTTACGACTTTTTAAGACTTTTTAAGGACCCGCGGCCACCCTGCATTACTTCATCTTCTCACCTCAACAGAGAATTATAGCGACCAGAACCGATGTTATCTTGTTGGAATTGATGCAAAAGTCAGTCAGTGTAATTAGCATGCTAGCGCGATTAGCTAGATAGCACCAATGTCAGTACCATAGAAGATTTGAAGAGGCATCCATTTCACTCATCCTGCAAAGAAGGGAGACACATGGCTTTAAAGGTAAGCACATTTAAGTTAAAAAAAATGTTTGCCCTCCAAAGTAAAATTTCTATGATCTGTGTTTGAACAATTATAGACAACTTTGAAAATAGTTCACACATGTTTTAGTGCTTTAGTAAGCTACAGCATGAGTCTATACAGTTAGCATGATGCTAGCTCAAAATGGGGGGTCTGGGGTAATTTGTGCCAAAGGGCCTGGGTTACAACTTATGATTATTTACTATATATTACTTAATTGTATTTTATTGTTATTGTACATTGTATTCTTACATTTGATCACTAAAACTATGTGATATTCTTAATTTTAGACCATCATGCCACGCAAATACAAACGGAAGACAGACAGGGTTTCAACTCCTCTTGAGGAGTTGGAAAGAGCAGTGAAAGAGGTGCAACAGGGGAAGACCATACGTCAGGTTGGAAAGGAGATTCAGAGCTGCAGGAAAGAAAGTGCTCTCCAGTAGCTCAGAAGAGAGTGACTTTCCAATTCCACTTAGCGATATCACTGATTATGAGAATTCAGATGTCCAGAATGATGAAGATGATGGTGACAAGGATCTGTCTGCTGGTGACTTTGTCATTGTGAAGTTTGCAGGTAAAAAATCCAAATCCTATAACTATGTTGGATTGGTGGAGAATGTTGAAGGTGACGAGATCAGTACAAAGTTTCTGAAGCAAAGCAAAAAAGAGGTCTGTTGATGGAAAGCCCATCTTCACATTTAGAGAGAATGATGAAGGAGTCATCACTAGAGCTGATGTGCTCAAGAAACTACCCACACCACAAAAACTTGGTGATACAGCCAGAAGAGAGCATAAATTCACATTCCCCTGCAGCATTGACAAGTGGGATGTTCAGTAGTAGGCCTAGTAGGCTGGATCTGTGAAGAGTAAGAGTCAGTTAGGTGTTTGCTTTTACAGTATATAGCATTATCGTTTGTGAGATTAAAATGATCTGTTTTACTTCAATTATCAATGGCACAATTTACCCTACTGTATTCTCTCTAATGGCACAACTTACCCCGTACCGGGGGCAAGTTGTGCTCTCCCTCCGGCGTAGTGAGGGAGTTACGGGAGTTACTAAAGGTCTAACGGTTGTAAGTTGTTTTATATATTTATTTTTTTTTGGGGGGGGGGGGGGAAGTTTAAAGTTTAAATGATGCCTAACGTGCTCACGTACTGACGTCATCAAGTCCACAAAAAATGGAAACGATATAAAATACATGCTCCAACTACAAAATCAGACAAGTAAAAAAAAGAAAAGAAAAAAATATCAGACAAGTTCTTATTCTCTTTTTTTTAAATAAAGCATTCAACCATGTAATGATAATTGAATCCAAACAAATTCAATGTAGACACTTTTTGGGTCATTCCTTGAAATCGGTACATTTTGCGTCCCAGAGGGATAATCTGTCATAAAATCACTATAATACCAAATACACTTTAGTCACACAGTTTAAAAAGTTGATTTAGATAAATTGCTAACATGTTTAAAAGTTATCTTGTGTGTATCATTGAGCTGATGCCCATATTATGAAATGTGGGTTACATATGAGCATTTATTACAGTACAGTACATTTGTTATATGTATCTAACATTTAATGAATTAAGGTAGTACTACTGAGGTTGCTGTCTTATTTGCTAGCTAAAGATAATGTAATATTGTTGTTCTGATTGTTTATATGTATACTTCAATACACTTTTACAGATGCTATTAGTATGCCATTAAGTGCAGCAGAAAAACAAAGGCGTTATCGCGCTCGCCGAGACAAAGATCCTGAGAGAAGGGCAAAGTACCTTGAATGGGAGAAGAAGAAATGGAGGAAGGACATAGAACAGGGGAGGAAGAAATCCAGACATGAGTGCAGTGAGAAAGCGCAGAGGTTACAGCGAAGAAAATGGAAACAAGCTCAGGCAAAGAGCAGGGCAGCAAAAAAGGCAGTTTCAGTTGCACTCAGCAGCTTATCTACACCTCCAGTGAGCCCAGAATCATTACAGGCAAATCAAGAAGAAGCTGATCCTTCAGGGTAAAAAATATGTCACTATAAGGTTTACACAATCCATACCTAGGCTACACAGATAAACAGTATAGTGCAGGTGTATACAGGTGTACATATAAGATACATAGATAAAGAGTATTAGAAGCAGTACAACTCCGCATGGAAGAACATACCCAGAACAAGTACACTACAAAATGTATGTATTCCAGATGAGTCTGAGTAGCATTATCAAGACACATGTTTGTGTTTATGCTTATTTTTCAGGCAACGTAGTGCAGGAAGAAAACGTTCAAAAAGACACCAGAAAAAAGTACATTCTCTGCTGCTGCGTCTAGAAAAAAACCTGCAAAGGGAATGTAAAGAGAAGGAGAAATTCAAGAAAAGATACCAAAGACTACTAAAAAAGAACCTGTCTCCAAGATCCAAGATAAACTGTGAGTTCCAACCTTTGTCCAAAGTGATCAGAAAACGTCTCCTTTTCCACACTGCCTTTACTAAAGACCTCAGTGACCGGTATCGCAAAGCCAATGGTGAAAAAGAGAAACAATTAATTGCAAAAATATGTGCAGGGGTAAGGATAGTACGGAAGTACAGGCTCATGCCCAAACACTTTTGGGCTTCTCAAGAAGAAGGTGGAAACACTCTGACAAAGATCCACTCACGTTCAACAGAAAAAAAACACTCGGACAGCTGATGAATTTAAAAATTGTGTTAAACTGTTCTTTGAACAGGATGACGTGAGCCGTTTAACAACTGGGAGGAAACGGACAAGGACAAAATACAAAATTAAAAAGCAGAAAAGATTCCTTATGGACACAATTAGAAATGTACACAGAAAGTTCCTGTCTGAATATCCAGACAGAAGAATTTCATATTCATCATTTTGTCACTTACGTCCATTTTGGGTGGTGACCCCAACCCTGTCTGAAAGAAAGACTTGTTTGTGCAAGATGCTTATTGTTCTCCTAGTGATTACCTAGTGTAAACCAGTGATTCCCAACCTGTGGGCCGCAGGTATTGCAAGTGGGCCGTCAAATCATTTTCAAAATAGTATGATTTTTGTGGGGGGGAAAAAATAAATAAATAAAAAGGTAATTATGTAAAAATAAAATAATATATGAATAATGTGTCAGATATTAAAATGAAATTGCTTTTAAAATATATTAAAATGTTTAAATTATTATTATTATTATTATTGTTATTTTATTTATTTTTTACCGCCTGAACTCCACGGTCCTGATGCAACAGTCACACAGCCCAATCCCTCCGCTCCTCTCACCCAGCTGCAGTATCAAAATGGATCGCTGGTTAGCAACGGGGAGAATTAAAAGAAAGGAGAATCAAGATGCCGATGGTGAGTCAACAAGTGATCTCCCTGCTGCCAAATAAAAAAGAAGATGTTGGAGAAAGTATAGTGCTGAGTATTTAGGTCTGGGATTTTTTTGGACAGGCTCAGAGACTGAACTGTTACCGGTGTGCCTGGTGTGCTGAGAGACACTGTCAAATGAAGCCTTGAAGCCATGTAAACTGCACCGTCACCTCGAAACAAAGCATGGACAGTATGTGACCAAGCCACTTCAGTTTTTTGAGAACAAGCTCAGGGAATATCAGAGTAAAAAAAAAAAAAAAAGAATGTATGGGCAGCGAGAACACAAAGGCTGTGGAAGCATCATATCGGGTCTCCCAGCTCATCGCTAAGGTGGGAAAACCACACACTGTCGGGGAGAATTTAATTCTTCCCGCAGCAAAACAAATAGTTGAGGTGATGTTGGGAGAGAAGGCAGTACAGTCTATCAACCTCATTTCATTGTCAGACAACACTGTAAAACGCAGAATTGATGACATGGCAGATAATGTGTCAGAGCAGCTGATACAAAGCATAAGAGAGAGCCGGTTTTATGCCCTCCAACTGGATGAATCCACCGATATTGCAAATGTATCAAACCTGCTTGCCTACGTCAGATACAAAAAAAATGCCAAGATAAAAGAAGAATTTTTATTTTGTAGATCTCTGCCCACCCGTTCAACTGCTGAGGCCATTTTTGACATTCTGAACGCTTTCATTGTTTCCAACGGGATTGAATGGTCCAAATGTGTTGGAGTGAGCACTGATGGAGCCCGTGCGATGCTGGGGCAGCACAGCGGAGTTGTCAGGCGTGTGAAAGCAGTGGCTCCTCAAGCAACATCTGTCCACTGCAGCATACACCGCGAAGCACTGGCTGCAAAGAAAATGCCTCCGGATCTTAAGACTGTTTTAGGCGAGGTGGTCAAAGCAGTAAACTTTATCAAGAGCCGTCCACTGCAAACACGTTTGTTTGCTGTGTTATGTGGAGAGGTGGGCAGTGATCATCAGCAGCTGTTGTGTGAGTGTTTTTTCTGGACAAAAAGTTTGAACTGGCACACCGCTTCACTGATTTTGAGTGGCTGGCTAAATTAGGTTACCTGGCTGATATTTTAAGCCACTTAAATGGACTTAATCTAGCTCTTCAGGGAATAGCTGTGAACATGTTCAATGTCCAGAACAAAGTGGAGGGAACCATAAGAAAACTGGCGCTGTGGGATAAGCGAGTCGACCAGTCAATCTATGACTCCTTTGAAAATTTGTCAGATTTTCTGACAAAGGAACAGATCCAGTTGCCCATCACTGTGACCAACGCAGTCAAAGAGCACCTGCAGGGTTTGAAGACACAGCTGCGCGAATACTTCCCCATCCCAGATGTGCAGTGCAGCTGGATAGAAAACCCATTCGCCACGCACACTGACGAGGCCCTTGCTGTCCTGAACGCAAAAGAGCAAGACAGTCTTCTGGATCTCTCTTTTGACACCGCGTTGAAGCTGGTCTTCTCGCAGAAGCACCTGATACATTTTTGGCTTCATGTTGCTTCTGAGTATCCCGATCTGGCGGACAGAGCTGTGAGATTTCTGATGCCTTTCCCGACGACGTACCTCTGTGAGACTGGATTTTCTGCACTTGTGGCATTAAAAACTAAATACAGAAATAAACTGAATGTTGAGCCAGATCTTCGACTGACACTGTCATCCATTGTGCCATTAAGCATCTGGTTGCCGCCATGCAACATCAGCCGTCACATTAGGCGAGTCAGCATATTGGCCTATTGCACCGGAGCTTTATAAAAATCAATGTTCTAATTTTGCTTTGTTCTAATTTTGTTTCGTTGCAATTATTGCTTTACCTTTATTTAAATAGTTTTCTTCAGTTTGATTAGGAGTTGTTTGTACGCTGGCTCACTGTTTTTACTGGTCAAATAAGTAATTTTGGACAGTATCAGGATATGCTCTCTGTGTGTGAGTGTGTATGAAGGACAAAAAAATGAATAAATAAATATATAAATAAATAAATGTAGAAATAAATAAATAAATACATAAATACACGTAGAAATGTAAAATGAGCCTTTTTCACAACTAAAAAAAATATATTTATTTATTTATGCATTTATATATTTATATGTGTATTTATTTATTGTTATGTAATTTTTTGTCCTTCGTGTGTGTGTGTGTGTGGTTGACAGATCCATCTCTCCATGCCCATTCACACAGAGCTCTGCTGTCTCTGCATTACACTTCAACAAGTGCTCTCTGCACTGTGGAGCTTCTTACATGTTCCATGTGCTTTCAGTTCAGTCCTGAATGTTCCATATTTCTCATCAAAATGAAAAAAGTGGTTTGAGAACACATTATTTGGCCTCTGTATTGTTTATTGGGTCAGAGGTGGGCCGCGAACATTTATGAGATTTTCAAGTGGGCCCTGAGCTGGAAAAGGTTCGGAACCCCTGATGTAAACAATATAATTCTAATAATATAATATCTAATAATAATATAATAATAATCCCCAAGTTTGAAGTTAAAAATTCATCACCAATCTTTCAAACTTCAAGACATGCACTACTTCCTTTTCTTTTATTATACTTAAACAGACAGTAACATATTGATGGCAACAGGACAGCTCTATTGTAAACCACACAGGAATGCTGGCCAACAATACATCAGTGAATTTAATTATTTGTCAATCAACAGACCATTAACACGATGTGCTGTGATCACCAAAGATCAAGATAAGGAACCCCTCAACCTGGACAGAAACAGTTTCAAGAACAATGTTCAGAAGGGTGCACACAGACATATAGAAAGAGTGAAATCTTCAGTCAGACGATACATCGATATGTATACAAAAGGTGATTGAAAAGTGTAGCCTAAATTTTGGAAAGCTATTAGTAAGAATTATATTTCTAAATAATCTCTTAAATTATTCAAAGTTCTGTTTGAGTTTTGAAGTTAATTTTGATATCCCTTCTCAATGGTATAAATTCAACATTAAGCAAAAAAGAAAATCTCATATTTTGTTTGTTATAAATGTTAAGTTTAGTTTAGTTTAGTTTGCGCAACTTAAAATATATAATAAACAGCAAAGGGACCATGCACAAACCATTCAATAACTCACATGAACACAACGTAAAGTCACAATGAGCACACACAGCAAAAGAAACTTCAGCAGCTGTTGATATAAACATGAATAGATCAGTCTGTATGGTGGAGCAGCTTGCATTTTAACATTCTAACATAAACTGGACTAAAAGTCAGTTGCAGCTCTGAATTACATTTGTAATATTTCAGTTCACTTCAGCACTCAGTTCTTATGAGTCAATGTAGCAAGCACCAGTATCTCAAACGGTCTTTATAATCTACAATCTCTGTTATCTGTCATTCTTCCCGCTCTGTCCTGTCTTAAAAAACAGGCAGAAAAGTCTGAGGGCATCTGGTGGACTGCCGGAGGGACATACACGGACACAGAACTATGACATCAGTGCATAAAGTGCCACAGTATATGAATTGTAATGCTTAGTTAAACAATATAACACCTTCCATTTCTTATTAAAGTATTCTATCCACTGATAAATGAAAGAAAAGTTGATTCATGTGTAATAAGTACAGTAAGTTATATAATTATTATCATTATCAGAACTGGCAGACTGGCTGTCCTTCCTTGACCTTTGTGCCTCTTATTGTGGTGGAACTTATTCAAGCACTGTGCTTAAGTACAATTTTGAGCTGTTGGTATTTTACTTGAGTAATTACATTTTATACTTTATACCTCTACTCCACTATTCAGATCCTTTACATAAATAAAAGTTGAAACAATGTAAAAATCATCCATTACAAGTCAAAGTCCTGAGTTCAAAAGTATACCAGTATTATCAGCAAATGTACTTACACTTATACACACTTACACTTACTGACCAGGTCATGTGACAAAAATAGCTTTCTGCCCCAAATTGTAATATATGTCCAGTAATTAACTGGTTAAAAATGATTAAAAAACATTTTGATTGAATTTAAACCGTGAAACTTTTCAAAAGTTTTTTGCCATTAAGTGCCATGATATGTTTAATATTTTTATTGTCATCTTCTGTACTATGAAATGTTGGAGAGTGTTGAAAAATATATACAAGAAACATTTTAGCTTTTTTTTTAATTTAATGACTGAAAAGTCAGACACACACACACACAATGGAGTTAGGTGGTGTGGTGGTAGAGAGGTGCTGGCTGGAGATATCAGGTGCGTCTGAAGAGCTGGAGGAATCTTTTCCTCAGAGACTTCCTCTTGGGCTTCTTGGGCTCTTGGGCTGCCATCTGATCCATCTGTCTCTCCAGATCAGACATTCTGTCCATTGAGGCAGTGTCAGCTACCTTCTTCTCCTCATGGGCCATGTTGTCTTTATTGAGAGACTCTAGAAGACAGGACTTTTCCTCCATCCACTGGCGCCTCTCATTCTCGAGGTCCTCCTTCGCCTGGTTAAGTGCTTCCACTAAACCGGCATTTTCGCTCTCCTTCTCGACCAGGAGACGGGACTTGTGCTGCAAGTCCTCATTTTTCTGGCTCAGGGAAGTTTCCATATCTATATTGTCCTCCAATAGCTCAGCCATGACCATTGCCATCTCTTCACACTGGTTCCTCTTAGTCGCCAGAGCCATTTCAAACATCTGGATCTTAAGGGAAGCTTCCTTTTTGATTCCAGTCTGCTTGGCAAGCTCAGCCTGAAGGAACCCCATCTGGAGGTTTGTGTCATTCTTTTGTACCTGCAGCAATTGTTTTAATTGCTCGACCTCCTCCAGCAGGGCTCCTTTCTCCTTCTCCAGTTTTGCTGTCTGCTCCTCCTTCTCTCCTAAAATCCTGTGAAACTCAAGTTCAGGGATCATGAGCAGAACCTGGTTGGTCTGCTCACAATATTCATCCAAACCCTGTCCCTGTCCTGGACTTGCAGGCTGTTGCTCTGCTGTCTCAGTGAGTTCTTGTTGGTGGACACGAGGAATCAGTTTCTTGATCCACTTGTTCATACCTTTGTTGTTCATTTTGTTGAAAGTAGTCTCCATCTTGAGATTGACTAGATTCGATTCAATGCACAGATTCAATGTAAGACTGGTGTCAGTATCACACTGCTGGCTGTTTGAAATGTTAAATTCAGATTGTGGAAGGCTATATGAAAGAATGCTTTTTTCAAATGTGATGATGTCATAATGGTTTTTTATTCATTATGACATCATCAAAACTGATGATGTCATAATTGATAAAAAGCATTCTTTCATATAGCCTTCCACAATCTGAACATAACACTTCAAACAGCCAGCAGTGTGATACTGACACCAGTCTTACATTGAATCTGTGCATTGAATCGAATCTAGTCAATCTCAAGATGGAGACTACTTTCAACAAAATGAACAACAAAGGTATGAACAAGTGGATCAAGAAACTGATTCCTCGTGTCCACCAACAAGAACTCACTGAGACAGCAGACCAACAGCCTGCAAGTCAAGGACAGGGACAGGGTTTGGATGAATATTGTGAGCAGACCAACCATGCTCTGCTCATGATCCCTGAACTTGAGTTTCACAGGATTTTAGGAGAGAAGGAGGAGCAGAAAGCACAACTGGAGAAGGAGAAAGGAGCCCTGCTGGAGGAGGTCGAGCAATTAAAACAATTGCTGCAGGTACAAAAGAATGACACAAACCTCCAGATGGGGTTCCTTCAGGCTGAGCTTGCCAAGCAGACTGGAATCGAAAAAGAAGCTTTGCTTAAAATCCAGATGTTTGAAATGGCTCTGGAGACTGAGAGGAACCAGTGTGAAGAAATGGAGATGGTAATGGCTCAGCTGATGGAGGACACTTTCTACATGGAAACTTCCCTGAGCCAGAAAAACGAGGACTTACAGCACAAGTCCCGTCTCCTGGTCGAGAAGGAGAGCGAAAATGCCGGTTTAGTGGAAGCACTTAACCAGGCGAAGGAGGACCTCGAGAATGAGAGGCGTCAGTGGATGGAGGAAAAGTCCTGTCTTCTGGAGTCTTTCAATAAAGACAACATGGCTCATGAGGAGAAGAAGGTAGCTGATACTGCATTAATGGACAGAATGTCTGATCTGGAGAGACAGATGGATCAGATGGCAGCCCAAGAGCCCAAGAGGAAGTCTCTGAGGAAAAGATTCCTCCAGCTCTTCAGACGCACCTGATATCTCCAGCCAGCACCTCTCTACCACCACACCACCTAACTCCATTGTGTGTGTGTCTGACTTTTCAGTCATTAAATTAAAAAAAAAATCATAAATGTTTTTTGTATACATGTTTCAACCCAGTTCAACATTTCACATTACAGAAAATGACATTCAAATGTTTTCAACACATCATGCCAATGGTTGGAAAACTGTTTGTATTTGCAGATGTTTGTACTGTGTGTTTGTATTGTCTTGGTTTTACAGTTTAAATACAGTATAAAAAAATAATTTTTACTAATTAATCCTCCTTAACAAATTATATACTGGTAATATACAGTCACCGGCCACGTCATTAGGTACACCAGTGCAATCTAATTCAATCCAGTACAACAGCTCTTCCAATATTTTGCTCCCCTCATGTATGTTGGAGTGGACAAAATATTAGGAACATTCACTATAAGGCACCTTAATACACCACTGTCACCCACTATAACCTCAGTAATAACCATGAAGTAGAATTATCACCTTCTTGACAATGTCAATAAACACTGAAAATATATAAACTTCAAAGGTAGTATTTATAGTAGAGCTGTTGCATTGGATTGCATTAGATTGCACAGGTGGACTTCATAAAGAGGCCAATGAGTGTATATCACAATTTGGGGCAGAAAGCTTATTGTTCTCCTAGTTTTACATGATCTGGTCAGGAAGTGTTAGTGTAACAACACTGAGGGATATCATGTAAACAATATAATTCTAATAATATAATATCTAATAATAATATCATAATAATTCCCTGTGTTTGAAGTTAAAAATTCATCACCAATCTTTCAAACTTCAAGACATGCACTACTTCCTTTTCTTTTATTATACTTAAACAGACAGTAACATATTGATGGCAACAGGACAGCTCTATTGTAAACCACACAGGAATGCTGGCCAACAATACATCAGTGAAATTAATTATTTGTCATTCAACAGACCATTAACACGATGCGCTGTGATCACCAAAGATCAAGGTAAGGAACCCCTCAACCTGGACAGAAACAGTTTCAAGAACAATGTTCAGAAGGGTGCACACAGACATATAGAAAGAGTGAAATCTTCAGTCAGACGATACATCGATATGTATACAAAAGGTGATTGAAAAGAGTAGTCTAAATTTTGGAAAGCTATTAGTAAGAATTATATTTCTAAATAATCTCTTAAATTATTTAAAGTTCTGCTTGAGTTTTGAGGTTAATTTTGATATCCCTTCTCAATGGTATAAATTCAACATTAAGCAAAAAAGAAAATCTCATATTTTGTTTGTTATAAATGTTAAGTTTAGTTTGCGCAACTTAAAATATATAATAAACAGCAAAGGGACCATGCACAAACCATTCAATAACTCACATGAACACAACGTAAAGTCACAATGAGCACACACAGCAAAAGAAACTTCAGCAGCTGTTGATATAAACATGAATAGATCAGTATGTCAATGTAGCAAGCAACAGTATCTCAAGTGATTTTTAAACATGATCTGAGATCTTTATTATCTGTCCCTATTCCCCCTCTATGTTCAGTCCTAACAAACAGGCACTGAAAAACTCGTTTTATGGGAAAAAACTCTACAAAAACAGATTATGTAAAAAATACGTCAAAACCGTAATCATGTTTACAGAACAGCCTGTAACAGTAACAGTTAATTATTTTACTGTAATTTTTCTGGAAATTCCCCTCAAAAGTTGTGTTAAAGGTTGAATATGTAGAGTATTTATTAAAAGCTTTTTTTTTTTGCTTTAAATAATGTTTGAGTTGCTTGGTGTTTGAGTTGTGTGTGGTGTGTGTAAAAATGACGTGCTTGTAGCGAAGTTTCTCCTATTTAATTTGATGTGCAGTATGACTGTATTGCTACATAATTAGGGGATCATCCCTATGTTCCCCGCTTTGTATATGACCGGGGAACATAGGGATGATCCCGTCTACAGTTAGCCAGTTAGCTGTGTTAGCCGCCGAGTTAGCAGATGAGTTAGCATAGGCTACCATTGACAGCCGTTATAGCTGTATAATCGTTGTTACGGTTACGGATGAAAATGCCTTAAAGGTTGTATATATTATTATTTTATTATTTTAATCATGTTCACATACATTTATATTTTTGTAGATGCCTTTGATTGAACGTTGTTTTTTCCATTTGTTAATCAATATCTCGACCGTGTAACCGTTGACAACAGCTATAACGGCTGTCAACGGTAGCCGTTATGGCAGTTTTAGCGTTCATAGGGCTTTGACTTTTGTCCAAAACCAGTCACTCGTTTGAACATCCATCCACATATTATGGAGGTAAAATCACTCACTTCCTTACCTCCTTTCTACTTTGGGCAACTGTGGCATAATGGTTAAAGGTTATTGTTTGGTCATCTCACTAAACACACCTTGTGCATTTCCAATCTGTACAACAGAGTTTACCAGCCAGGCACCACCACAACATCCATCCACCTCGCTCACGCCTCTGCTTGTATCATCTTTCCACGGAGGTAAATACATGCTATGGCAGATTTGCTTCATTAACCCTGTTTTGGCAGCGTTGTGTACTTGAATCTATATTCCATTTGACACCCTGCCTTCTGTTGCTTTGCTCATCATCTATTTTATAAGTTGCTGTGTACAAAGGTGTTAATACCTTAATACTAATGCAGCAATCATCTCACTGAACACACCTTCTGCATTTCATAAACTCTGTTTGTATGTCATGTCTTCTCAAATCTAATGCTGTGCCATGTACGTTCATTTTTATAAACAGAATCCAGCAGGGTCTCCACCACACCCTCACCTGTGCCTTCTGGTCACTCTGAGGGTAATATATCTATACAAAATATCAATGCTCACTTGTTATACCTGTAAGTGGAAACCAAGCAACTGAATTCCTACATCTTTACTTTTTGTCTTTTGAATTGGATTTTTACAGACTTGTGCTGCAGCATCTCCGCATAATTGAAGAGGAGGTGAAGGAGGTGAAGGAGGTGAAGCAGCAGGTGGCTGTAAATACAGCTTTGCTGCAAAGGTTAGGTGGTGGTGGTGTGGCGGCAGACCTTTGCCTTTTGGAGGATACTGATCTGCCATTAAATGACGCCGAGCAGCTGGAAGACCTGGAGAGGCGGCTTGCTTCTGACAGCGATTCAAAGAATAAACTGGTATGTCTGGTTTTTGAAATGCTGTTGCAATAAGATTATTGAAGGCATACAATAGGCTATATGCACACATCCACTACTTCCTGAATTTGAGGTTGCTCCTGGTTTCCTGTCTTACATTATTGGACAAACTGATTAATCCAGGTGTGTCTGACCATAGCTGTGAGATTAGACACACCTGGATTAATCAGTTTGTCCAATAATGTAAGACAGGAAACCAGGAGCAACCTCAAATTCAGAGAGTAGTGGATGTGTGCATATAGCCTATTCCTTGAGCGTTGTTAAAGTTAGGTCCCATTCCCAAGTGGAGCGTTGTCTGCTCAATAAATCATTTGTTGTCCAATTTTTGTCGTCATATATACCCTATGTATTTAAAGGTTGTACATGAAATATCAAAACAGCTAAAGCTGAAAACAGCTAAGATGTTTGACTGAAAGTTATGGCTTTGTAATTTTGGTCTTTGTATTGCAGGTGAACATACTTGCTGTTTTAGGGGGGGGGGGGGCACCAGAGATGCAGTAAAGAGGATGTTGGGCAGTCATGAAGAGATCAGTGGCACTGAAACTGAACTGGACTGGTGCTGGAGGAAAGGTGGCGTTTAAGTCCCTACACTTTAAGAATGTGTTACACAGTAAGCTAAAAAACTTTTAATTTTGAACTGCTATTGTGAAGTGTTCAAGCATACAAAGATTTTCATTTGTCATACATTGAGTTACTTGTTAACCACTGGCCCCATTATGCCATACATCATACCTTTCATTCTGCCCCTCCATCTGCCACCACTAGAATAATTCACAATTTCTCTGCATACTTTATGTCTCACACATACAAACCACCATCCCTACAAATGTAATGGATGCCAGTGAGCACAGCTCGATATAGACCATCAGCAAACCTTTGTTCTGAGGGGGCGGGTTCAAGGCTAGGTCGACTGCACAGGATGACCTCCAGTTACAAAGACACACACTGTCCCACACAAACATTTTTTCTTACTTACTCCTTCTTTTACTGCAGGAGCTGTGAGGAGAGTAGTGAACACTGCAACAGAGGAAGATCTGCAAAAAGAAGTTGCACTCTACTTAAAGGGGGCAGCTGATAGAGAGGGAGGGAGAAAAGAAAGGCAGAAAAATGTGGGGAATGGGGATGGGGAGTTTGTGAATTAATAATTTTGTATTTATTTGATCCTATCTTTTTTGACCACTGCAACAGACCATGCTCACACTACACTTTTCTTTCTTTCCACATTACTGACATTTTCATGTATTAATATGTGTATTGTATATATGTATATATAACTTTGACTTTTTTGTGAACACAAAAAAATAAACAAATGTACTGAACCTTATACTGCGGTCAGTCTGTGTAACAGTTGTTTAAGATTTGAGTTTTTATACTAACTTTCCATTTCCTAGAAAGGTATTGTGTTTGGTATACATGGCATGATCTTCATACATTCTCTTGTTGCATATGAAAGATTGCTGAATTATTTATAAATTACAGAATACATTTATAGGTTTCTTATCAGCAGGCACTCTCTTCACCTTAGTAAACTTGGTAACTTTGGTAAACCCTGTAAATAACTATACATTGTTCTGATTGAGAGAAAATGTAATGTGTTAAGTTGGTATTTTAGTACCCAATTTGAATTATATGGCCATAATAAGGCTAATAAGATATTGGTGGGAAACGAGCGGCAAAAGGGCGGCCCTTTATCTGAAACCGCTTGTGAGCCGCTGGCAGACCGCCAGAGAACCGATGAGCAAAACGCCAGTGGGCCACTGGTGGGAACCGCCGTTGGACCGACAACTCTGCCGCTGGTGGGCCGACAGTGGGCCGCTGACCTATTGCTAGCTGGGAAGCTTTAGCTCTTCTCTTTGATTCAATTGAATCTGGTAAGAGTTAATATTTCTTCGATTTTCTGGACACTAAATGTAATTTCAGTCAATCAAAGGGATTATGAACTGTGTATTTAAACTTGAAATCACATTTTTTGCTACAAGATAATGAAGTAGCTGGCTAACACTCTGCCGGCGGGGGAAACAGCGCCCCCTATAAATGAAAAACGTCTCAGGGCAGCTAAACAAGCACCAATATAGTCATATGACACACCATTTTGTTCAGAAGAAACCATTTACAGCTCAACAAAACACAAGTCAAACACAAAAACACTACTCCATCTCAGCACTGCGCATGCCACCGCGGTCCTCGTATCTTTAATTTCACAATATCCACACAAACTACACATCAAATAAAAGCTGAGATTTCACTGATTCCAGCAGTGTAACTGTCCGATCAAAACTCGCGGAATAAACCGTCAAAGAAAAATCCAAACAAACTTCCCATTGTAAATTTACAACTACAAATTGTGTCTTACCTTCGCTGGTGGCATATTATTCCCAGTAACAGCTACTCCAATGTCTCTGGATCATTTTGAGTCGATTCAAGCCAGTTTCCATTTATTTACATGGCATGGGGGATGAACTGCAGATCGCTGCGTCCTCGTCCTCAATACAATTTTGGTTATGTTTGCATTTATATACGAGAAAAAATGCCTAAGTCATGGCATATTCTGCCTAAGTCACTTTTTATTTGTTAGGAAATTCATGATAGGTCTTTTTCTTTTTGCATACTTGTTCACACATCTGGTTGAATGTACTGTTACAATATCAATAAAAAATACCAATGTTATTTCTAAAAAATGTGTTTTTTCTTGTTTCCCAAAAACATTGAAATATGACTTAGGCAATTATGCTATGAGGCTAACGAATTGCAAATGTATTTATATTGGAGCTATAATGCAGTATGCAGTTATGGGCTAATTAAAAGTGCTGGATATCGTCTGGGGGAAAAGCACGGGAACAGGACAGGACTGGGAGTCACTCTGCTGGGAGTGGAGCAGGACAAAATCTTTTTTTTTATCTGTCACGGGATTGGGACAGGAGTGTAAATCCATTCCCGTGCCACCTTCTAGAGAGAAAGAGGAGCAGACAGCAAAACTGCAAAGGGAGAAAAGAGCCTTGCTGGAGGAGGTCAAGCTATTGAAACAATTGCTCCAGATACAAACAGATGACACAAACTTCCAGAGGGATTTCCTTCAGGCTGAGCTCGCCAAGCAGGCCGGGTTCCAAAAGGAAGCTTCCCTTAAGATCCAAATGTTAGAAATGGCTCTGGCAGCTGAGAGGAACCAGTTTAAAGAGATGGTCATGGTCATGGTCATGGCTGAGCTATTGGAGGACAATATAAATATGGAAACTTCCCTGAGCCAGAAAAATGAGGACTTGCAGCACAAGTCCCATCTCCTGGTCTAGTAGGAGAGTGAAAATGTTGGTTTAGTGGCAGCACTGAACCAAGCGAGGGAGGACCTCAAGAATGAGAAGCACCAGTGGATGGAGGAAAAGTCCTCTCTCTTGGAGTCTCTCAATAAAGACAAGAAGACCCACTAGAAAACGAAGGTAGCCAAGGCCGCCTTACTGGACAGAATTTTTAATCTGGATAGAAAGCTGGATCAGATGGCAGCCCAAGAGGAACTCTCTGAGGAAAAGGTTCAGACGCACCTGATGTCTCCAGCCACCACACCACCTAACTCCATTGTGTGTATGTGTGTCTGACTTTTCTGTCATTAAATAAAAAAGAAAAGCAAAAATGTTTTTTGTAGATATTTTTCAACACAGTTCAACATTTCACGGTACAGAAAATCACAACAAAATATTAAACACATCATGGCACTTGTTGGAAAAAACTTTGAAAACTGTGCTTGTATTTTCCAATGTTTATGGGTCAAAGACGAGAAATGTAAATTAAGTGTCCGAAGACCATTAATTCACCATGAAAACATAAATATGTGTAAATGTTTTTTTTTTTCCTTTTTGCCCAGAAGTGTGGGTGAAACAAACTAAATTTTAAGTTATACTCCTCACACAATGTGCAGAGGAATAGTAAAGTGCGGCTCCGTCCAACTGCAGAAATAACAGTCGTCACCTTTGGATGTCAACTTGTTGAATCATACATCCAAACGTGACCTGTATAAAAAACACAGTCGCATTGATACATAAACATCTACATCCAGCTTCCTTATCTGTTTGCTGATGTATTATACTAATATACTTTCATGAATTACATGAACAGTGTACACAAACAAACTATAAACATTTCTTAAGGGTTTCTTCTTACCAAAGGGGACAACAGGATTCTCCTGCAGCCTCGGATGACTGTGTGACCATAGAGCTTCTACAGAAAAAGTGTACAGCATTACATGATGTATTCAGATGCACACTTTTAACAATGTGTATATAACCTACATTACTTACATACAGTTACAACTGACTTAATGAAAACAACCTTTACAATTTCACATGAAAACTTGCTGAGTTAGCAGGGCTAACATTCTCCGTTAGCATATAGCTGCCAACAGTGCCGTTCTTCTCAGGTTTCTCCCGTATTTTAGACCCATCTCCTGCCAACTTCCCGTTTTGTCATTTCTCCAGGGAATCCCCCCCACAATTTAAGGCCCAAATTTATTAATGAATAATTAAATGTTTGTTTAACAAATGTTTTATTTTGAAAGCTCAGACCGAATGCTGCCACAACTCCATTAGCTTATCAGAAGCTGAGAGCCAAAACCATTTACGGTTTGGCTGTCAAATACTTATTTAAGTCTCCAAACTCAAGGACAGAATCACCACTGCTAACAAAAGGAAAACGGACAGCTTGGCCACTCCTTTTGCAACAGCAGTAACGTAAACAATAATTCTACTTTGAACAGCAACAGACAAGGTTAACTGACATAAATAAGGAGCAACCAGGCGGGGAGTTCCGGTCCTCTGAAATGCCGTCTGAATGTATGGTGGGAATTATCATGCCCTATATAGTGGACTCAGAGTATCCCACAAAGCATCACGAAAAGTAGTGTACAACTGATGGTCACTAACCAAGCAATATTTACCATCATGCATTGCACTGAGAGAAAAATGGTGGATGGAGGCAAGGACATCGCAGAGAGGGAGCTGACCCACAAATGTGAGTAATTTTGATTTTAAAATATATATATATATATACAGCTATATATATGAATAATGTTCCAATTTACTTTTGAGGATGTGTTGAAGTTTGTTAATAGTTGCTTAGTAGAATGTGCATCACGTTATTATTTTCTAATTCGTGTGTAGTGAAATTAAGTTGGAGTGTCACATAAGCACAAGAGAAAATATCAACTGTCTGTTTATTTTAATCTCTTCAGGGACTGACAATGACGTGTCGTAGCTCATCCACCTCGGCATCTGGATTGGATGTTGTTGTGTCACATTATTGTGAAGGAAGATTTTATATTAAATGTGTTAGAAAAAAATTTAAAAACATGTATATTGAAAAGACAGATGTTTGTTGATAAAATTTTCTTTACTAATATTTACAAGGCAAATTCTAACAAGACGTCTTGATAGAGTAGCAAGAGCTGCAAATCCCACTCTTCTTCATCTTGTTTGTTCTATTCTTATCCTCCTTCTAATCAGAACCATCTGGATGATGGTGAGTAAAAACACAGAAATTTATGTTGGGTGGCTTTTTGGGGAGCTCTGAGAGTTGTATATTTAAAGTCTGTGTAAAGTAAGAATTAACATGTTTTCTGAGTTTGACATACCACAGAAAAGTGTGTTGTTAACCACCCTGCCAAATTTGAATGATTAAAAAAAATGCCAAATATATGGAATTAGGCTTCAAAGTTCTGTAAAACTCAGTCTCTTTCTCTGCTCCCAAACGCTGTGGGGAGTGCCCGCCGAGTCCGCTGAAACCCTGCTCCCTACCAAGTGTCACCAGTCAATCAAAGTCTGTACCTGAAACATGGACACTACGTCTGAGAGCTTTCTGCCGCTAACTGGCTAACTATAGACTGTAGTAGTATTGTACGGCGGGTTTCACACTAAATCCTAAACACAGAGATCTTGAAACCGTTTGTGAAGCCTAGCTCCACAATTCAAATCTAATGGTTGAAATGCTTTTTACACCTTTTTTAGAACACTTATGACCTATTAAATGTGTTTAGAAGAAAATGTTTGAATTCACTTTACACTGCAAGGTAAATGGGGTCTAACTATATATAGCTCTTGATCACACGGTACGAGATAAAAGATGTACTACGAAAATGGTGTGTATACACACCTATACATATCGGGATGTGACTGATACCGTATTTTCCACACTATAAAGTTTTTCTCAAAAGCTGACAGTGCGCCTTACAATCCGGTGCGCCTTGTATATGGTTATTACAGTAATATTTCGTGGCCTCCGTAGTCAGGGGGCGTCGCCGAAGTGACAGCGTTCCACACCATTTGGCTCTATTTTGACCCCAAAATGTCTGAGCATTTTTACGGGCTTTAGGCTCTCATGTGCAAGCACCTCTGTACACACTACACATTGGGGATGTTGTATTTCATTGACAATGACGCATGTGAATCCATATTGTAAATATTCCTCTCGATACTTGCGACACTTGGAGGAAGGCTGATCCGACTGCTTATGGACCCCCTTATGGCGGGCTCCTCTTCCCGCGCCAGAGGTTGATGGCCAAGGCTCCGCTCTCCTCTGCTACCCTGTCCGCTGGCTTCTCTACCCTCTCCACTGGCTTCTCTACCCTCTCCACTGGCTTCTCTGCCCTCTCCGCCGGCCTCTCTGCCTCCTCCGTGGGCCTCTCTGCCTACTCCGCTGGCCTCTCTGTCTTTTCTTTGACTGGTATTAACCAACGTTTCATTTTGAAAAATCAGCAAAAAATCATCAATGAGCTAGTTCAGAGAAAATCTACTGGTCTGCTTTGTGATGTTAATAGCTAATAGCTTCTAGATTCTGTGCGCCTTATAATGCGGTGTGCCCTATATATTAAAAAAATTATAAAATAGGCCATTTGTTGAAGGTGCGCCTTATAGTGCGGAAAATACGGTACATTAAAATGTTTATGTTTTGACTTGGTATCAACAATGTACTTTTTAAATACTAATTTTAATATATATTTAAGTATTTACTATGAATAGTTCAGAACCAGTGTTGATGTATGACGTTTTAACTGTGCGACAGCAGTGATGTAATTAACAGTGCCAGAGTAGTGTCTGAAAGGGTTTTGTTTCTTTCTGCCAATGAGCTCCCTATATTAGTCAACTATGTTGGACTCCCTATGTAGTGACTAGGGAGTAGGGAATGAGTGATTGATTTCGGACATAGCCCATTACTTTACATGATATTTATTCGTTTGCCAGCTAGCTTTGCTTACTATCAGACAGAATTATGAGCATTGTGTCCAGGCAACTGAAATCAGTGCAGTGAGCAGATTCCATACCAAGCTAACTCTTAACCAGCTAACATTATCTAACATTTTTAAAAATGTACAGTAGGACAGCTAAAGCTAAGTAAACAATAAAGCTGCACATTAAATTGCTAAATTAAAAAAGGATGCAGCTAATAGAGTGGTTATAAATTAACCTTATTGCCAATGTTAATTAGTTACGTTAGCTACCTAACAGTCAGTAAAAAATGCAGGCTAATGTTAGGTGACATTAGTTACTGTAGTAAATATAAGATGAGAAAGACAGACAGACGCCCCACACACACACACTTAACACCTGTCATCTGCTTACTGTATTTTTAAGAGATTCAGGTATTTGGGGCAGAGCTTAATTTTCTTTGCAACAAAATCTACTAATTTTGGAAGTATGTGTGAAAAGTAGAAATTTTGGAGGTGTGTCATGTGTGTATCTGTAAATTCTTTGTCAAATGAAATGTCAAACTCCAGGTGCTCATTTGGCATCCAGATAACCAGCTTGCAGCTCTGCAGTCCTAGGCACATCATTGTCAGCTGGACCTGGAAGAATAAATGTAAAATAATATGGCTTACAGTTTGTACCTGTCACATGAATTCATAGATTATAAGTAACAATATTTACCCACCTGGAGGTAGTATCCACTTTGCCCATTGGGAAGAATGAGATACTGCCCATCTTTTAAGAATTTGATGTCACCATTTGGCCGACTTAGAAACTCTGTAAGTGACATAGCGCTCTTTAGGGCACACTTGATTTCTAGGAGCTGTGTTGAGTCTAAAATTCCGTCTGGGCTTACTCCAAACCAGGGATGGTCAGGACACACAACCAGGCCTCTCCTCTCCACATTGTGCCCTTGAGCCTCCATGATCTGGATGGCTTTGTCCTCATTTTCTTTTCCATATTTTGTTGCCGTATTGCCAGTGAAGGTGGGGTGTAAGTGTTCACTCAGGAATTGTTGTGGGTTTGTGGTGCTTCGTTTGGGCACTCTCTTTGCCGTGCTGGCAGTCAGTCGCAGCTTCCTTGCATCGTGCCATAGCTGTGATGCACTCTGTACCTGGGTCTCTTCGGTCAACTTTTTAATTTGAGCAGGGTTGAGTTGGACATAGGTTTCATAAAAAGTGAGACATTTTGTGCAGGTCAGTGTTGTGCTGTGCTCTGTATGGGGCATCTGTAGAGCACACTGGCTCTGGGAAGACTCATTCTTTACATCTAATTTTAGCACCGCTGAAGGAGACCGTCGGTCTTCAGCAGAAATATTGGGGCCAGTACAGAGGAACTGACATAATGTTTAAATTCATTATGATCCTTGAAGAGTTTGGGGGCACCCTCTGCTGATGACACACTAGGGGCATCTGATTTTGAACTGTGATGGATGTGGTCCACTTTATGGCGTTTAAAATCTATGTGCTTCACCTTTTTCAGCTCAACATTCTTCCTTGTGCCTATATTCCACTTCCTCTGCACATCAGTGCATGATGTCCCTGTCTGACTGCATTCTCAACCTGAATTGAAAAAACGTCCAACTATTAAACACAATAGTTGCACACAGTGGTGATTGCTCTGAGACAACAAGGGTAGCCCACCTTCCCCTAAAACTTCATCAAATAAATTGTCATGGAGCATAGCTCAGTGGGTAGAGCACCTGCCCCATGTGTTGAGGCTACAGTCCTTGCTGCAGACGACCTGCTCAAACCTTTTTCTGCATTCCACTCCTCATCATTGGCACTGCTGTCTGCCTTACTGTCTCAATTGGGATTTCCCTAACATGCAGATCCTTCCGTTTTCTTCCGGTATGTAAATACATATTTGAATACTGTGTGCAAATACATGTCATAATGTGATAACCCCCCACCCCCACCCCACAACAATGTTAGAAAGACATTCTATACTAAACAGAAGGAAACAGCAGTTACCTATGTAGGACTGCCATACTGCTGTGCTGGCTCCCACGTGTCAGCCCACACCTTACCACTGCAGGAAATTGAAAAGAAAAAAAAAAGCCGAAAATGGAGGTTAACAGATTAGGAGGAGGAGGCAGGGAGGCAGGGAGGAGAGAGAAGATGGAGGAGGAGGAGGAGGCAGGGAGGAGAGGGAAGATGGAGGAGGAGGAGGCAGGGAGGAGAGGGAAGATGGAGGAGGAGGAGGAGGCAGGGAGGAGAGAGAAGATGGAGGAGGAGGCAGGGAGGAGAGGGAAGATGGAGGAGGAGGAGGCAAGAAGGAGACTAGAGATGGAGGAGGCTGAAAGGAGAGAGAAGGAGGAGGCAGGGAGGAGAGGGAGGAGGAGGATAGAGCAGAGATGCCTGGATGCTCAACAGGCTGAAGTTCAAGGATGAACTCTTCTGGTCCTGGTCCAGTCTGAGTGTCCATCGGGGTAGGGGCGCAGTCCATTCCGGGAGCAGCATGAGGGGGAGGAGGAGGAGGAGGAGGAGGAGGAGTTGTCATCGGTGCTTGCAACAACTCTGCAAATATTGCAGACAAAATAACAAATAATTAAAAAATTTAAACATAATATTCTTCTCAATTTGATTTCAGGACAGAACTTAGACAACTACCAGTGAATTGATTTTGTAAATGGCTTTAACAACTTGGTTAATTTATTATATTCCATCATCATCAATGAAAATGCCATTAAAATCCACGATAACTATGCATCCAGCAAAAATTTTAAATGCAAAATGTAATACAAAAAGAAAAAGAAATGAAAACTGTAAAATAGTAGTATCAGCATAAAGTTTACATGTTCAATCACATCATATTTTTGCATACATTTTTCTCACTAAATTTCGGTATTTGATTGACACGTGAATGGAAAGACAGTCATTGATTAACAGGCTACAACAGAAGTTGTAATTTCTAAAAAGACTGAAGGTGGATAAGGTTTTAAATGTTGCAATGGGAAACCTGTATATTTACATGTGTTGAACCTAGTGACACAGAGTCAATGAAAATCTACACTATATAGGACAGTAAAGTGTGACACATTCATTTTGGATACGATGATCTCACTTTTCAGCAGGTGTTCATATAACTTCCCCATCTTCTGGAGGATGTCTTTCACCACCCCATCCGTCTGTGCCACACGATGGATGAGGTCAGCAGAAATCCTCCCATTGCGGCCCTGACGACCCATGAACAGTAATGGGCAATATCCCAGCTGATTCAGTTTAAAAACCTGCAAGAATTACAAGAAAAATATTTGCTACATCTTGGCATGACAGGAGTAGGGCTAATCAGCAACAGCTCAAGAGAAACTTCTTTGCTTTCATGAATGTGAAGTTGATTTATTTGCTTGGCTATTAGCAGCTATTGTTGGCTTTGTGCATATTGTAATATTTGTGTATACAGTACATAATATTAAGTCAACGTGTAACAATCATATTGATCAATAATAACAAATCATGGTTTGTTACAGCCGTAAGGTAGGTTTCATATTAACTAAAGAACAACATTGACTGACAAATAAAATCATTATGTAGTTGTCTGAGAATACACATCCTTTGTTAAATCGGAATCATTAAAACTCACAGATAGCTGGGCAGACTTTACAATCCTGCTGGAATTACGGCAACTTTTTGTTGCCGATGCCCACTCATTTTTTTTGAGCTCCTCTTGTTTTTTAAAAAATTTGGCGTCCGCTGGAAATGGGCTCAAACAAGCAGAACAAGTTTTTTTCCCAAGGGAATTTGGGGCCTGGCAGGAGCTGCATACTTTCACACGGGGCTTTGTCATTCTGCATATGAGAGTGAAATATAACAATTAGATATCTTTGCTGTAAGGTGATTACAGTATTAACTAATGGATAAAACCACAAGTACATACTTTTGTTCATGAGATCCTATTTCAAATGAAGTGATATGAAAAAAATATTTCATACAGTCAATATTGGGCATAGTATGTAATAGTATTTGTTCATGCACACTATTAACATGAACTCAAACAAAGATGACAAGTGAGGCTTTGGGAAATTATAATTTAACACATGACAATGCTATTTCTTTGCCGATTTACATCACAATGTTAAAACGACATTTCCTGTTCAACACACCAATATACTATACTAACATATAACAACACAATGTGTTATACATGAGTCATTCCGCCGAATCAGTACCATTTCTGTCCCCAGGAAATTACATGTATAAATGTGCACAAAAATAACTATAAAATACATTTAATTATTAAGCATAATGTCTTGTACGTTGACCTAATTGCAAATTTAAGATATATAATTAAAAACATCAATAAAAACTACCTACAACACTGAAAAATTAGCATTTGCTACTCGTACCCACTCTCTAACTATACACTTTACCATGAAATATAATTATTAAAATTCTTAAAAGATGTCATTTTTGCATTGCTTCGGCTTAGAAACCTTGTAAAAAAAAATACAATAAAGCTACCTGAGATTGACCAATGCATGTTTTGAATAGAAAATTAAAGTTTAATTTGGAAGAGTTACAACCATACGCGTAGATTACGGGGGGGACGGGTGGGATATGTCCCCACCACTATTTATAATTTGAATTTTGTCCCCACCACTTTTAAAATGTGTAAACCAATTGCGACCGAAAAAAAATCCCCACATACTCAACCGAAATCGTCGAGTCTAAATCATGCGATAGGCGCGCACTATGACATCCTCACTGCATGCACACCTGCCTGGCTGTGTGTGGAGCAAATGAGCGGGAGGGGATTGTGATCATCAGTACCTCATCCAGTGGCGTGGTGCGCCGTGCGCGCACCTGTGGGCATTCATTCCAGCAGGCCTACTACACTTGACAGTTGGCAGGCCGTCTATTTTCTGGACGGCAGCCTAATGCCTAGCAGCTAGTTGTTTTACAGACACTTTCCACCCACTTCGCAGCAGCATTGAAGACGACAAGAAAGTCGACTCCTCAAAAATGTACAAGGTAATTATTCCTAACAGTTTGTTTGTAACAATGTTTCCTCAGAGCAAAGGCAAGCTAGGCAAGACCACGTTGTAGCCAAATTGTTTGTGGTTACAGTTATCTCATTTGGAGTGAGCGAAAGTGAATAATATTAGCTGCTATCAGTTTGTGTAACAATGTTTCCTCAGAGCAAAGGCAAGCTAGGCAAGACCACGTTGTAGCCAAATTGTTTGCGGCGCCGGTTAGGCTACAGTTGACTAATTTGGAGTGAGCGAACGTGAATCATATTAGCTGCTATCAGTTTGTGTAACAATGTTTCCTCAGAGCAAAGGCTAGCTAGGCAAGACCACGTTGTAGCCAAACTGTTTGCGGTTACAGTTTAATTAATTGGGAGGGAGCCTTACACAATAGGCTGAAACAAGCCAACGGTAAAGTCACCGACCGATATTTTTGTTTATTGTTTTCCTTGCATGTTGTCGACCTTATGTCTGCTAGAACTCAGGGTGTTGCTAAAGATCATAGAATACTCTGTTTTTTCCTCTCTGGAGTAGTAGGGCGAGGCTACAGCCTTTTGACCGTTGTGTGGATTGACACCAGCTGGATGACTGAAGGGTCTATTTAAAACAGAACAAAGTGAATGACTCTTGTTTACTTATGACCAAAGACGGGTCAGTTAACGATTTTATTAATTGGATAGAATTAGGAAAACATTTAGTTATATATATATATATATATATATAGTTGAAATGGATTATTTATTAATGATTCTGAACCACACTGAAATGTTTAATTAGCCTACTGTTAAACATTACCAAAAGTATTGTGAACCAAAATTAAGAATGTGCCAGAACTGAACTTGGGCCTATATTAAGTGTGTGTGTGTGTGTGTGTGTGTGTGTGTGTGTGTGTGTGTGTGTGTGTTTCTCTCTAGGTTGGATGGAGAGCTAAAAGTGGCCAAAAACATGCACCCGCCTTTCAGATGTGCCAATGAAAGCTGTCGCTATTTCTTTTTTGTCCAAGGCCTTCAGTCTATCCCTGTGGATGTGGCAGGCTGCAGTGCTGTTGAGCCTCAACTGGGTCATTGTTGCCCTCAGCCAAGTCTTCAGCCGTCGCAGAGCACTGAAGCTCCTTTCAGCCTCACAGGATGAAACCGGGACCACAAGTAGCAGTCTCACCAGAGTCTCCACCTGTGAGAAGAGCCCTCTAACCTCTGGTGGCATGCCTTGGAGAATTTGGACAGCTTCTTTGCATGAAGTGTAGGTGTGATTGGCTTTAAACATGGCCAGTTGAATTTGAAGTGCCTGTAGGTCCAGTTCTGGGTACAAGCTCGCCACCATATTGTTTCCTGTAAGCAGGAGCTCCTCCAGCTTGACCAGATTTCCCAGGCTGACCTGATCGAAACGGTCATGAAGTTGGGTGGTCGCCATGTCAATGGCACTGAAAAACTGGACCCGGAAATACTCCTCTGGTGTGGCAGGAGTATGGTGCTTGGCAGGACCAACATATCTACTGGATGGCATTCGGACATGAGGTGGCTGTATTTGCTGGAGGTCCAAGTTTGCGGCAAAATCCACAGCTTTGTCATAGATGGCCATGAATGCAGCATCGGTCCTCAAAGACAGAAAGCCCTGCCTAACATAGTCAACGGCTTTGAGCATTCCACTGATGGTCTTCCCTCTGGCCTGCAAACTTAAGTTCAGCCCCTCCAACCTTGTGATAAGTTCTTGACCCAGGAGAAGGCCAAGAACAGTGTTTCCCTTTTCCAGCCTCTGAAGAACACCATTAGCTCGAGAGGGAGTGTTGTCAGTGACCTTTGCAGAGGCCATCTCCTCCAGCGCACTCAAGATGGCATTGTATTGGCTGAGGACTGCTCTGATGGCTGGTGCGCGCACAGTCCATCTGGTGGCACATAGAGGCTTGATGGAGGTGAAGGAGCCTGTGCTGGACATGGCAATGTTTTTGAAAATGGTCTTGCATTTTCCAGACTGGGAAAATAAGCATCCCAGCTCATGGATCCAATGCAGGGCATCCCTTATCACCGGTGTGGATGTGCATGTAGCCTGTGTGACAAGGTTTACACAGTGTGGGCCACAGTGGACAAAGTTGGCCAATGGTTGCTGTTGGCGGATCAGAGCTTGTGTCCCTGACAAGTGCCCCGACATGTTGGCTGCGCCATCGTAGGTCTGCCCACGAAGACCAGAGAACGGCAGGTTTAGACGGAGCAGCACATCAGAGGCAATTCTAAAAAGGTGCTCACCGGTCGTTGACGAGGCCTCGTACAGACCAACAAAGTCCTCCCTTGGCTCAAGGTCAGCATCCACATACCGCAGGCAAATTGAAATCTGTTCCGTGCCAGATATATCCTGTGTTCCATCCATTATCAAGGAGTACTGCAGTACAGGTAAAGAATGGATGTTTTTAGCTATTTGTCTGATAATGGTGTTGCTCATTAACTGCAGTATCTCATTCTGACACTCAGGACTTGTGTAGGCATGGTTTCTCAGCAACCAGCTTGCCAGATTTGGGTCACTCTCAGCCTTCTCCTCCAGATGCTGCTTGAAGTTTCCCTCGTCATTGTCATGGCCTCTGAGAGCTAATCCCTGTCTAGCAAGGTACCTAACTGAACTCACAATCTGTACCAGTGCTGACCTGGCTGCCTCTTGTGAACTTTCTGAGATGCTGCAAAGTTGCATCCTGACTGAGTTGTGTGTATGTGTGTGTGTGTTTACAGCAACAATGTGTGCCTTACTGTTGGTGTGCTTGTCGAACCCCTCCCTACCCTTCTTCCAGTTCCTGAACCCCAAGGAAATGAAGGTTTGTTCTGCATTTCTGGCCATTGTTGATACATTATGTTTAAAGGCATTTACACAGTAGAAACACACAACTCCCTTAATTGCAGGACTGTAATGTAGCCAGGGGTAGTCTTTGAACCAGCTCTCCTGGAATCGGAGAGTGCGGTTGGGCAGAGTTTGTGGCTCGATTAGCTGTGCAGCTGGTTGGTATGGGGAAACTAAAATATCCTCAGGGGTATTGAGCTCTTCCTCTCTTTGGGAAGGGTTATCCTGTTGTCCCTCCTGGTGAGGCACCTCCTCCTGTAATGTAGTCAGTGACATGCATGATAATTTGGTAGTATTTCTGTAAATAGTTCTCTGAAATATTTTTTTTTTGTTTTAAATTGTTCATTATTGCCATTGATTTTACATCTACAACTTACTATTTTTATGTTTTTATTTGTAGTTGTAGCCCTGGCCACTTCACTATAATTGTCTGTAGTGTATGTTTTAAATTGTGCTATAGCATCTTTTTTTTTTTTTAGAAACCTCACCTGCTGAACCTCTACATTCTCAACCCCCTGTTCCTGTGCTTCTGTGTTTAGTTCTGTTCCACTCAGTTCCTGTTCCTTATGAAAAATGTTGAACTTTGTTAGTAATGTTTCATGTTATAGTTTCTGAATGTTCAAGTTTTCCTTATGTGACCCTCACCTCCACAGCTCCCGGTCCCTGCACTTCTTTGTTTTGTCTTTCTTTGTTTTGCTCTGTTGCACTTGGCTCCTTTTCCTGATGACGGATGGTTCATAAATAAAATAAACATTTATTAGCACTTGTGTTTGGTTTTTATTTAACGTTTTTGCATAGATTTGGGGTAAATTGTACTTGTTTTTGCATAGATTTAGGGTAAATTCTGTGTTTTTTTTATGTACAGTATTGATGATAATATAGGGACATCTAGTGGTAAATCCGCAGGTTGCAAACATGTGAAAAACGCAATTTGGTATCTAGTCTTTTGATTTGCCGACTGTGAGCCACTGTAGAAACATGACGTTGTAAATTGACAGCGGAGTCGGTGCATTCCAATGGAGGCGCATTCAGATCGAACATTGTGACTTGAGAGAATGTGAACTTGGAAGGCTAGCTTTCCTAGCCTAGCTTTTATGACTTCTAGTACTAGCAAAGGCTAACGCTATATCGTGGAATTAACTTGAGATGTATATGGAACACTAGAAACCATCGCTACTACTGTACAAAAGGTATTCCACTCAACCAATAAAAGTGGAATACAGAAATTTGTAGTAGCCAAAGCTAAAGCCGGTATGTAGCTAACTGCAGTGTTACTGCTAGCTAACCGTTAACGTTAGCGATAGATGAGAACTAGCAGTTAACGGAGTTAATATCAAACATCGTAAAACAAGGTAATTTGTAGGTTTCTCTGCACTTACAGCGCATTTTTGCTTGCTGAAAAAGGATCTGATATCCGTTCCGGCTTTTCTCTTGGACATTATGGATCCAGTTAAATAGCTTTGCGACTTGCCTTTATTTTTGTTTGTAAAATTTATGAAATAAGAAATATTTAACGTCATAGCAAGGGGGAGGGGGGAGGGGGAGGAGGGTAAACGTGTGCTGTCTGTACACGGCGTTATAATGGAGAAGTGGCTTAAATCATTTTCAAGACAAACAGACAAAATTGACATTTTTATTCAGAAAATAGCCGGTCCTTTTGCTTCCTGTAAAAAGCATGCTTGTGACCCTGGATAACGATATGGATACATCATCTAGCCTGCATGTGGACTGCCACATAAGGTAAGAAATTGGTTTACGTAATTTTGCTGCTGGTTTTGTTTGCTCGTGATGACCTGGCCAAAGGTAACCCATGGTCCTAAGCTACGATTGTGATCTGATTCTGGCTGGTGGTCAGCTAACAAGCTACACACAGTGGGATTGCTATACCAATGTGGTTATAGTTGTTTTGTCTGATTGAGATATGTGACGTTAGACTTGAAGCCTGGTAGGCCTATCAATATGTTCTCGCATAACCTATGTGATTATCCTAAACTGTAGGATTTTATTTGCGGGCAATTTGCTTATGATGTAACGAGTGAAGTCTACATTGGTCCTTCGCAAGTGTTTACTGGTGGTCAGGATTTGACAGATGCAATTCTCGTCTGGGTGCTTTTTTCTTCTGTTTTTTTTAATGCAGTATAACATAAGCTGCCAGCAGCCCTGGCTCTCAGAAGGCTGATGCTCAGTACCTCGTTTCATTTCGTACCCCCTTTACAGTCTGGCATTGTTTGTCTGGTAAACTTTGTTGATGTCAAGAGAAGTGTTAAATTGCCAACACTGTTCTTTGTCCTATGTGTATTAGTATTACATATCCCGAGCCAATACACTGGTGTTTCCAACGCCGTTTTGCAAAACAAGCCAAAACACAATCTGTGGTTTTCAACTTTTATTGTTCGAATACAATTTTCAACACCTGACAATACACTGTAGAGCAGGGATTCCCAAACTGTGGTAGGCCTACGCGTACTCCCGGTGGTACGCGAGCTGCTTCTAGGGGGTACGTGCGCGAGATGAAAAGGGCTATGGCGGACAGGTGTTAAAATTAACTTTTTAAATCTTTTGTAATTAATTCATGAATAAATACATAATTTCGAATCGGATCATAACGATATGGAAACATGAAATTAAAGGATATCACTTATAAACTGTGTAGGTGTTCATCAAAAAAAGGGCAGCTTATTAAACATGACGCTGGAATAGCTACATCAATAGAATGCGTTACTTTTGTGTCGGATGGTGGGTGGTCGTGGGGCAACAGTTTTGGAACCGCTGCACTAATTCAAGACTCATTGTGGATATAACAAGTTTTTTTTTTTAAAACAACAAAAACGGAAAGGAGGGGGGGGGGGGGGGGGGCGTTACGTTTTCTGTCCCCACCACTTCTAAAACCAAACTGACGCCCTTGGTTACAACAAGCAAATGGCACCCATTCGGTGGAATCAGTCACATACTCATTCATTTTATTACCAGATAAGATTTTTTTCTACTGCAACGGTTTTTTAACGATTTACGTTACTACTACATAATTCATTCTACACTGACGTTGTAAGCTAACCTTTGCTAAGTTAGCCAAACAAAAAAAGGTGAATAACTTGTACATTTTACATTTAAATGATGTGGAGTGTTTCTGGCCACTTACCTGGGTCCGGTGTGTAACTTTAGTGCATCCCCCCCCTCCCACGTACCGACTCAGACGCAGATGCATGTAAAAAAAAAACCGACCAATTACCGAGCTTGAAAGGAGCAGTTGACCTATCACTCACAGCGAACTGAAATTAAACAATATTAGCTCTATTTATTATGAATTTTAACCGATTCGTGTTTTAGTTTTATTTTATTTCGAGATGAATTATGTGAAAACGTTTTTTATATTAAATTTATGATCTTTTGAGGAATTGTGGGTAGTGTAGTTCATGTAAGTTGATCATGAAACTCCTTGTTTCTCAGAATCGAATGGGAAAACATCAATATTGGTTCTCAGTGAATTATACCAATGATGTTATGCAATAAAAAAATAGACTGGTGTTTCTGTTTTGAATAATATTGTAAATATCGAAAAAACTATTTCCGGGTCTTTGGTTGTCATGGTGATCACTTGCTCTGGGCGTCAGGTAATGCCGCAGAGGGGATTACGTTGGTAGATTGGGAGATCCCCATGCGTCGGAAGAAAACGCGAAAGGAGACCTTGAGCGTCAGTCATCAACGCAAATGGGTCCTGCCAAAAGCGTCCTTTGTGGACGCGTCGGGGGTATAAAGCGGAAAGGTGGGGGGATACAGCTGGACGACGGCTACTACTTCCCTATTTAAGTTTTTAAAATATATATATACATCTCCCAAAAATGTCAGACAACTAGTACAGTCACAGAATATATGGGAATTATAAACGCATGCATGCAATGCATTAAATTAAAAATATATTTTTTAAAAAGGCTGCTGTCGTTTATTGGTGCCGAACATCCCCATGTCACTCTGGCCAAATCCGAAGTGGAAAAATGCTTCTTAATAACTGATAAACCATGCACGATATACACTCACTGAAGAGAGATTGTGGGAAAAAAATGCACATTTCTCGCTAGAAAAGTCATCAAACCACACTTTTAAATTGAAGTATATGCATTTTTTTTCAAAGAGGAATGAGGATCCGCTCGCGGTGATCACCTGCTCTGAGCGTCACATATAGCCGCAGACGGGATTACATTGGAGTCAATTGTATTCTACTTGCGTCTGAAAGAGACGCAGAAGGGTACCTTTTGCGTCAGTATGTGTCGCTAAAGGGTCCTGACCAAGCGTCGGTTTTTGACGAGTCGGGAGTGAGACTGTGTTGACACGTTACGTGACGGCTGCGCCCTTAGCAACCGTAGGGAGTCCATAGCAACGGAGAAGACAAACAACAAGGAAAAAGTTCTGATATGTTTTTTCACCTGAAAGCCGGCAGTTATTTCTACTAATGCAATTAGACTATTAGTATCACATACCCACTTGATTGTGACACGTATATATTTTAGAGAACTGGGAGTTTTACTGGCACTCTTCTTTTCGATTTAGTGTTTCATTTCAAAGTATTACCGCTTTTAAAATGGGGGACAAAACCAAACAAAGTCGCCCCAAACGTATTTTTATCAACGACGTCGACAGGTATTCCTCCAAGCACATCGCTAAGGTAAAGTCAAAGTATGTAGATTATGCTGTCCGTTTAAAATGAGCGAGGAGTCTTCTGCTAAAACTTCAGTATGTCTTCCACAGTTTTTATCAACATGCGTAGAGACGTCTGAAGATGCTGAAGCAGAGGAGATGTCTGCCTCCCCTGCTGGTCCACCTGCTTTTCACATAGTCGCAACGGTGTCCTCTTCCTCCAAACACGAGACAGCTAGATTTCTGCTGGAACAATACAAGGTGTGTAAAAGAGTAAAAATCTCATATAAAACTATAAACACTTCAGCTACTTTAACAAACTGAATTATTGAACCACCACAGCGCCTCTTCATGTAACATACTGCATCACTACACAGGTGTATCTGTTCTGTCTCTAAACTGGGAATTGTTAATTTATATACTGTGCATACCTATGTATTATCAACTATAGTCATTTCACGTTGTTCATCATAACCTGTGTATATATTTAAATACATTAGCACTCACTGTTTGTTTGCAACCTGTATAGGCTATATTAATATTGTACACATTAGCTATTTTTAACGTTCATTTATAATCTGTATATTTATATTTCATACACCAGCATCATATCACCTGCTCACAGTATATCACATGCATACATATGTCTGCACAGGCTACTACTACTAGAACTACTACTTTAATCTGCCCACTTCTCCTTTACTTTACTAATATTGCACTTCATGCCTAAATTGCAGACCTAGTTATATGCCAGTCACATTTCATTGTTAAGTGCTCAATAAAGTCTAATCTAATCTAATCTAAAACATTTCCATGATTCCATGTATGTATAGCTGAATATTTCCACTTTACTGACAAATACAGGCAGAGATAAAGAGTGCGGTTACATTAATCACTTCATTTTAGTTGTTAGTTGTGCAAATTTACTCAACTACCAAGTTAAAATTTAGAAACATTTGTTATTTACTTGAATGTACCATTTTATGCCACTTTGTACTTCAACTCCTCTGAATTTCACAAGCAAATGAATATTGCTCTTTTTTCAACTCCACCAGCTGTCTTGGGAGATTGAGTTTTATATCACACAAAAAAGCACTCAGTAGTATATAAAGTAGTTAATTTTGGCACCAAAATGACCTAATTAACTATTAACATGATACTAAGAGGTGAATGCATCAGTAATAAAGGATAATATAATAAAATAAGATTTAAAAAGGAGCTAGTCAGCATAATAAGGACTTTTGAATTATTGAGTACTTTTACTCAAGTAAATATAAATGCAGGACTTTTACTTGTAGTTAAGTATTTTTATAATGTGGTATTGCTACTTTTACTTTAAGTAAAGTGTCTGAATACTTGTCACCACTCCATACAGGTACTGCAGTATATCAGTTGAGTTATTTATGTCTGTCTTTAGAAGATCCAAATAAAAGACAGTGCTTAATAGGTTATACTTTGCAGTCACCATCCCGAGATGAACTTCTTGAGCGCCTGCTGGAGTGTGATGTGGTTGTGTACAACATCTCAGAAAATACAACACAACAGCAGGTTGAAGAGGCAACATGGGCACTCACAGGTAAGGGAATGAGGTCAACTTATAACATAGTTTTTAGAGGTTGATGTTGTCTTCAAATGATGCCATGTCCAACCTAATGATACAGGTGTATTACTGTTTCCTTTATCCTCCCTGTACTTTGTTTTCCTTCTTTAATAAACAGCCCTTCAGGCTCAGATGGAGAACTTCAAGAGTCGGAAAATGTTCATCTTAGTCTCGACAGTGATGACGTGGGCTGCGACCAAGCCACAGAATCCCGTAAGCCTGGAGAAAATTCAGGCTAACTGTCCAGTCCATAAAACGCCACCAGCATCATTATAGTTTCTCTCCTCAGGATGAACCAGATGTTCTGTTAACAGAGGAAGAGTTCAGAAGAAGAAGGCCTCATCCCAGTTTTAAAAACCACAATAATCTGGAGAAACTTGTGCTCAAACTGGGCAGAGGTGTAAGTAGATTATTGTGATATATACTCGAACACACAGTGCAGGAATGGAAATCTACCCCATCATAATTTTTTTGTGCAGTCCCAACTTCATCACCACAAAATGAATTAAGCTTCTGTTCTTTGATTTTTACAATCTTACAGAAAAAATCCAAGCTTATCGGCTTTGTTGTAGCTGCCGGTCTTCAGTATGGAAAGGGAGAAAACCTCTTTCACTTCTTTTTCAAGGTAGATATTAACCTAAGTAATCAATGTGACACACGTAAGTCTTTTTGTACTATAATTAGCTTTTTCTATTTTCTAACAGGTGTCTTGGCTGATGCTGTGTCCAAAAGTCCCTTTATTTGGAAATGGCACAAATTTCATCCCCATGATTCACATAAATGACCTCGCAGGGTGATCTTGCTTTACTGTACTTCAACATATATATTTGTTTATTGAGATAATAAGTGCAGCACTGGACTGACTGTGATCCTTTTTCAGGGTGATACAGAACATCATTCAACACAAGCCAAAGTCAAAGTATATTCTTGCTGTCAATGATGCCAAGAACACTTTGGAGGAGATTGTCAAGGTAACCTCATCATAAATAAGAATGTACATGAATAAAATAGTGGATTTATTTGTCGTTAAATACTACTGTATGTTACTCCACATACTTCTCGTCACTCTGTGAACTTCCTTCTGTGAACTAACAAGCAAAATTACAAAAAATTAGACAGAATTGATAAACAAATAACTCTTTCTCACTCTTGACCCTTTAGATGATAAGCGATGTGCTTGGGCCTGGGCAAATGGACAAGCTACCAGAACATGAAGCCGTCACTATGAAGGCTTTTAAGGTACAGTATGTGATTTTTTTTCTTACTTTGTGCAACCTAAAATCTAGTCTAGGTTATCATTCAATATGCATATTCAAGTATTTTGTCATTTATGATTTTTTTTCATGCTCAGTTAATTATTATTACCATGATCAAGCACCTCCAAAAGTGAAATCCAACTTAGAGATGCTGAAAAGTACCCTATTATCAAACAATTAAATACGACTTTGTACAAGGCTTCTTTTCTTTTAATTTGAATATCCAACCAAGCTGTAGTACAGTCTAAACTATTACTGTAAGTTTTAAATGGAAAATTATGCTCAATCCATTTGCTAGATTTTTTATCCAGGATGACATTTCTGGCCCAGGACTCAGAGTTTTTCTCTGGCTATGAGTGAGAGTTGGTCCGAGTCACAAACATGAAGTCTGTGTTTCTCATTTCAAGCCAGAGGAACTGGAATACCTGAGTATAAACCTCCGCTTGGATGCTTTTATTATCAAAGACTCCTTCAACATCCGCTGGACGTCTGAAACTGGGATGGTTGACAACATGGAGAGCATTGTGGAAGAATACAAAAACACCAGGCAGCTACTTGTGAGTGTCCAACTTCATCAAATGAAGAATTTAATTAGTATTAGATATGTACAAGACTAAATAGCAGCCACTGTTACACTGGAAAACCTGTTGGGCATACAGTAAGAGATGTCCCAATACTGATACTGCTGTCTCATTGTTTCATCATTATAAGATTTGAATAGAATAAAAATAAAAGATAATTAATCTAGACCTGAATTCAGCATTCAGTTATCTTGTTGATACACAATAACAAGTTCCCATGATTCATGCATAAAACAGGATATCTGCTTTTTCATTTACTGAACATCTGTAGCCAATCAGGATCTGCCTTGTTGGACCTCCAGCTGTGGGTAAAACCACCATTGCAGAGATGCTCTGCATACATTACCAAATACACCACATCAAGATCCAAGAGGTCATAGATGGAAAGATCACACAACTGGTTAGTGGATGCAAAGATTTTCATTTGCCTCTCATTGCTGTAACATGACAAAAGGAAATATGCTGCCCTCTTGTGGAAATGAGTTACCTTCTTTTAAAACTAGATGCATTTCATATTTGACTGCATGATATCGTGATGAAAATAAACACTCATGGCCCATTTTTTTGTTTCTCTCTTTACACCACAGAATGAAATAGTGAATGGAGCTGACACTGAGTATGTCAGTGAAGATGTGCTGGCTTCTGCACAGAGACAACTGGAAAATATCAACAGAAGCATGGAAGTGAATGAAGGTTAGATGTAAAAACACAGAGTAGTGTTATCCTTCTCACCTCAGCTCATCTGTTGTCTCTCCATGCTCCTCTCCATTATTCTGCCAGACTCAAAAAACTACAAAGAAGTTTTCATTTTGGTTCGAAAACAGTATTTAACAACTTGTCATTTGGCTGTTTGTCTACAGATTAAAAATTTTAGTTCTCATAATTGCTCTCCTTTTCATGCTTTAATTACATCATCAGTTTGTGTTGGGTTTTCTGTTTGAGTGTCTCTCTGTTTTGGCCCTTTAGGTCGACTGCCTGACCATCTGGTTTTTGACATTTTACAAGAAAAGCTCAGTTCAAAGACATGTAGGAACCATGGATTTGTTCTCGATGGCTTCCCTAAGACTTATGAGGAAGCAAAGCTGATTTTCTCTGGTGAGTTGAATCCATTTATTTACTTATTTAATAATATTTACTGCCCTAATGTGTATGCACCAATTTTTTTGTTCAGATGAGGACATGGAGAACCAAGATTCAACGTCCAAAGCTCCTCTGTACAACAAGAAAATCACTCCAGGTTGTTGATTTAATCTAATTTGTTTACCACAAATACTCTCCGCATAATTTAATAATGCAAAACATTTTGGTTGAGACATTTTTTCTTATCCCCATTGTTCTATGTTTTGCAGAGCATGTTTTTGCACTAAATGCCTCTGATGATTTCCTGACAAAAAGAGTACAAGGACTTCCAGAGAATGTAGCAGAGGAAATGTGCTACACTGAGGACAAATTTATCTCCCGTCTGCAGAGATACAAACAACTCAGTGAGGCTGAGGAAACCCTGCTGGACTTCTTTGACGAGCTTGAGATTCACCCAGAACATATTGGTACTGTCCTTAACGCCACGTTGTACATATCAGAACAAAATGGGAATCCAGACTGCAATAAAGAAACTTATTATTACAAAATGCATAAATAGCATTTAAACAATCTTTAAAAGTATCTCAGATTTAGAAAATGAAATTGGAGAAAAGGTTACAGTGTGATCACAGAGTATGTTGTTGGCCTTGAAATGACTAGATAAGACTTTCCATAAACCTGTTTTATGATTTAAAGATCATGTTGCTTCTTAGGTCAGCATTTCCTGTTAAAGATGATAAACATGTTGGAAGTGATTATTCTGACAGTCAACTTCTTCCAGAGTCTGGCATATTATGATTAAACATTGATGAAGATTATTAGTGTGTCTTGTTCCTCTCCAGAGGTCGACACAGATGATCCAGAGTACACAGACGTTATGAAGATGATCACTGAGATGGTGGGGGTCCCCAAGAACTACGGCCTCAGCCCGGAGGAACAGGAGGAGGAGGACAGACGGCAAGAGGAAGAGAGGAAGCAGAAAGTGGCTACTGAAGCAGCTGAGAAGAAACGCAGGAACGAGGCTACGCTGGCTGAAATGGCTGCTCAGTATGAGGAGTGGGTAAGTGGAAGGGAAACAAATAGAGAGGCTGTGTGTGTGTTGCAGGGTACAATCACAGATGGAACCGATTGCTGTGCGTCATCTTAAAGTTATCTGCAACACAATAGTGAGAAGATGAGTAATCCAGAAGAAGAGGAGAAAGAACAGATGCATTCTTTACTGCTTAGCTATGGTAGAAGGCAATTTCTTGAATTACAGTCACTTGTGGAAGAAAAAAAAAACAAATACACAAAAGATATACTCCACTCTGATTTAGTTAACCATTGGGGTAAAATTATTCTGTTAGATTCAGTTATATAAATGTGAAAATATGCAGGGGTTCAAGACCACACAGTAAGAAACAAATACATCTAAAACAATGAAAATACACATATTTATCATAACATAAGTATTATATTTATCAATGTTACTTATTACACTTATTACGCGTGCTTTTCCTACTGTGACATGTCCAAAGTCTCTTCTGTTCTTTTATTATATTTCATTAGCAGAAGAATTTGTCCGAGGTGAAGAGGCAGGAATATGAGCTGCTGGAAGCTCACTGTGTTCCCCTGAGGAACTACCTGATGAAGTATGTGATGCCCTCGCTCACTGAGGCCATGTTAGAGTGCTCAAAGATCAAACCAGAGGACCCTGTTGACTTTTTGGTATTAATACACTTTCTAATATATCGTCAGCTCATATTGAAACAAACTGTCTCTTTTAAACATCAGTGAATTCATACAGCTGTTTTTCTGTTTTTGCAGGCTGAGCATCTTCTTCGAAACAACCAACAAGATTAAAAATCGTCCCTGAAAAACATGATCCAACCCAAATATTGATTTCCAGCATTTGAGGCTTGTTTTTTATTCCAGTTATTATAATCAAGAGATAATTGTATCACACATTGTTATGTAAAATAAGTGCTGCATCAGTGTGACAGGCTTACAGTAAATAAGAGGATATTTAAACTAATGTGTTTTTTTATTATTCTATCATTTAAGCAATTGATTTCATAGTTTTATTGCCAGATAGTTTTTTCCTTTATGACCCCAACTCCAACCAAACCTACTAAAGCAGAGCACATCTTTTGCCAAGTTGTAAAACACAACATCCTGTACAATAAGTGGACTGCGCAGTGTGGATAAATAGTTTCACCAAGTAAATTGGATTAAAAAATACCCTTATAATTACTTGAAAAATTACATTACATTAGTCATTATAAATAACTAATTTAAAGCATATACTCTACAACTGTACTTAGCATTGCATTGTAGGTAGACTGTAATATAATAGAAATATATTTAAGACACTTCCTATACTTAAAACTACACTTGCAGTATGAAATATGTCACTTTGCGTGGGACTTGGCTGAGCCGGGTGTGTGTTAGAGCTCCATAGTTAAGCCAGGTTTCCTCTCATCACAGATTTTGACCTTTTAGGCCCTCCATCTGGGTTATGACTCAGCACCCTGCTGTGGAGTCAGCATTTCCTGGAAGAACGACACTCATACTGGTCTTATTCCAGCAATAATACAAACACAGCACCCTTCACAGTGTGCACTCTCTCTTCTGCTGCACAAGATATTACTGAATAATGAATCAATATATTAAAATATATAATCATAATAATGTGTTTCTTTTGTGGATTAATGAAGAAAATAATTGTATTGTGATATTTTATTCAAACTTAAAAGAAAATCTGATGTCTGATGCTACATACATTTGTAAGATTAATCATTAACAAACACTTTTTACTCATATATAATAGAAATACCAAACTTAAAAACCTACATACATATGTAACGATTATGTAAGGTAACAAGTTAATTTTGCAGAGATGAGCAGAATTTGAATCTTGGTGTTCAGTCTAGTCATCTTATTTTCTTTTTTTTCTTTCTAAGGAAAGTCTGGTCTTTCAACACTAGGTGGTGCAGGGAGTCCTTCTATAAAACTTTATAGATGAACAAAAGGGACCAGCACTTGAATTTAGATGTTTGGGTGTTTTTGTAACTGAATGTATTTTTCTCATTCAGTCAAAGGCAACAGAGTGTACTCTTTATAAAATTGAATTGAAATCCAAGTGTTTTGCATTGTTAGGTAAATTAGTCTGGCCTTTGTTCTGATATTGTTATAAAGTTTTTTATTAATTTGGGAATGTGTCGCTCCAGTTGTTGTGGATATTAAAGACAAACTGATGTCTGCAGTTTGCTTTGTAGTTTGTTTGTGACTGAGGAACTTTGAACTTCTCCAGCTAATTAGATGCTGTCTGCACTCTCCAACATACGGAAAGTAAATCACAACATCAAATACTTTCAGTCACACTGCAATGCTCTAGGCTTTTATTTTACACTGCAAGAATAGTTCATGACAGCTGCCACAAAATATACTGTAAAACTATAGAATTGTTCTTTTGAGACCTCTTTGTACATTTTAAAATAATAAACATGTATTTATACACATCTTAAATTCTTAGCTTGTCTTTACTATGTCGAATTATTTGTTTTTCATTCGTTCAGGGCCAGAATATCTTACCTAAAGCAACTACCGACACTGCACACCTACGGCTCACCCACACAGGTGTTAACACTTATTTTTCCTGGTTCTTCTTCCCAGAACTCCTGTTGTACCTGTTAAAGCAGATACAACTTCCAGTTTTTATTGATATGAGTTTGGTGACATCACATAATTCAAATCTTGGCTCAGCCGATCATTACTGTGATTAGAGGTGTAATCAGAATAACAGAAAACACTTGTGTGGGTATGCAGGACCTTCAATTTATTCAGTAAGAGATAAAGAAATTAAAGAAAATATTTCTGCATCATCGTTGTCCTATCGTTGTTTATTTGGGGGGAAACTAATGTTACTTGTCTAAATGTGATGATTGTCTGAATTCTACAGCTGAACTTGGACAAAAGTACTAAAACCTTTAATGCATGATGGTCTGTTTGTTGATATTAGATTAATTTTATAAATCGCCGTGGAGGATTCAAGATTCAGGCAACAATCAAAACAGACAAGCTTGCAAACATGAAAGGTGAAAAACATTATGAACTGGCTCTTGTCATGTCCTCTGCATTGGGACCAAATTTGCTTCTGAGGCCAGGTCAACTAGACTTGAGTGTTTGAAAGGTACAACATTTCTAATGTATAAATGAGTAGCCCAGAGAGGCGACACCCCACACTCCTTATTTGGAAGATCCTGGCTCCAAACAGAAAAGATGGCACCGTCCATAAGCTGCAACACTGGGCTTCAAACCGACTCAAAACTAACAGGTGATGTCACACCCCATTATGTACATCCTCGCTATACAGTACAGTCGATGCTTTGAACTTCTTTGTTAAGAAAACTGCATACATTACAGTTACTTTAAAATACCAGTGACAGCAGTAACTCTTACAGTAACGCCTGCTTTTTATCAACTGTTCAATATGGTGAAAAATGTGTTATGCAGTGTGTGTTTGATGGAGGGTAAAATATTGGCAAATGATGCTGTAACGTGCAGGAGGGCAAAAGGTCGACCCATTCAGCCATAATAACAATGTTAGCAATGACACTGAGGGCGCCAGAGCAGTCTGGCAGAACAAATTAGTACAGACTTCCACTGCAGGGAGCGGTTCCAGCTCTGTCACTGACATTCAATTTCATATTTATGGGGAGAAATGACAGGATGTTCTGCCAAACACCCACGATTCCTATAACTTATGTATTCAAAGTTTTGCAAAGTTCAGCTTTTACTGGACCCCAAACTCAGACAGCCCCTTCCTCACTTCCTCACTTCACTGCTGGAAGAGTGAGACTGCATATTAAAGGTTATTTTCCTAGTTATGCACTGGAACAGGATAGAAGAAGAAAACATTAGAAGTGGTAACAGCATATAAATTAAAAGTAACAGTCGTGGTGGTGGAATATATTTGATAACCTTATTATGAACTGATCCTCACAATATTAACACATGCTTGTCAGGAGCAGATTGAAACGGCCATATCAGAAATATGTCAAAGCAATAAACTCCACCTGTCTGTCCAAAAAGTTTAGGAGTAATGTCAAGAATTCATTGTAAATCGCCAAAGCTGAATTTGCTTTCAAATCTGTTTGGAAAACATGAGTCATCCTCCCAGATGGTCCAGCTTCCGGTGTTGTGTTGAAACTTCTCATGTGCTCCAAAGCATGCTGGGAAAAAGACAGATGAACAGGCTCAAAACTGTAACCCTCCTAGAGTCTTCTGGTCCGACTATATTATATCACTTCTATTAACTTTTCCACCACTTCTATTACTGCTAATACTTTTGCATTACTGAAAGTATGATGATCGCTGCTGCCTCATCCTTCTACTTAATATAGTACTAGATAATATTGGCAAATAGTGAGATGTGATATAATAATTGTGATAAACTGTTGTAAGTTGTAATTATTGGGTTTTACCCTTTACTAAATGGTGGACAAAATATTGATTCATTATTTTGATGAAGTCAATCATCATCAATCAAGTCATGTCAATTACATTTTTATTTGTATGGCCCAACATCATAAATCACTTTTTCTCAGGGGATTTTACAATTGTTGGACTCTCAATTCACATAAGGCAAAACTCGGCCCAAAACATAGACTATTTTTTTTGTCTGTGCACCTTAAAGACCATAACATACTATATAACTAATGCTGCATGATAGCATGCATTTAGCTGTCCACAGGGACTGATTTATTAAGGAGACCCATATAAAGACCATATTATTATTTTTTAACCCTTATTTATCCAGAGAAGTTTCTCTGAGAGGAAGCCTCTCTTTTGAAGGAACACCCTGATCACATTCACACCTGGAAGCTACCCAGTATAACCACAGTTTGCTCTGCTGGCCACTGAGAGACTTCACTGTAGCCGTTCGCGATTAAGGGCCTTGCTCAAGGGCACCTCAGTGATGGTAATGAAGGTGGGGCAAGTGCTACTTTTTCACTTTCCCCAACCAGATTTATCCAATAATGTGCGTTAATGATCCTTTAAATTGTGTTAACCACATTCACAGGAGGCTGCTGTCACTGTTCTCATAGACTGTACAGATAGCATAATTCCTGAATAGTTTCTCAACTTTTTGCTATGCTATTGCTGGCCGACACATCCTGGGCAAGGTAAGCTGGAAGTTGTCAGACAAGAATATGAAACCCTGTTACTTGTACTAATTTTGCTCTTCCTGTCTTTCAGGGTCATAGATACTAAGTGGTGGATCTCATCATCATGAACAAAGCTTTAATAAAGATCTTCTCAAATGCTCTGGCTTCAGACTGATACCTTTCCAAAAGGCATTTTACAAAAAATTAAGAAGAAGTTGTGTGAAGATGTATCCAGGAAAGCTGTCTTGTGCCAATTTTAAATGATCTCTGGCTTAATATAGGGCACACTCTCTATACAGGCCAGTTGTACAGATGGCATCATTCCTGAATAGTTTCTCAGTTTTTGCTATCCTAAGATGTTTCTGAGAAAGGAATGTGAATTGATGATTATTAAAATAGAGTGTCCGATCATCACATTTCTAATAGATCAATTTCTAGATTTACCAGTGGATCGTTTTAGACAATGCACAGCAGGTTAGCTTTAATGGAGCAGCTCTTTCACAGACATATTTTCACTTTAACTTGTCACAAATTATATAGTTTTTCCCCCCAGAAAACCTCCAGGAATTTATTAGGAAATAACTGGAAAACTGTAACTGTAACTGTAAAATCAATTTTTTATGTTTCGTACACAAACGTTCCTAATCGTCAGACATACATCACATAGACAATTGATGAATACCATCCACCTTATACAATATGTTTAAATACACTATGACTCACTGAAAATGTATTAGCTGGTGAATGCCCTCTGTACCCCTTCCTCCAACTAAATACCATAAATGCACAATGAAATAAAAACCCTTCAATATTGGACTCTAAACTTCCACATTGGTCACAACCAGAGGTTGCTGTCTGGTCTACCATAATGGCCGGTCTCCAAATGAGAACCTTTAATCCACGATGCCAGAAATAATGTAACAGTGAAGACTTTCACCTGAACAAGTGAGGAACAAAGAAGAAAAGGTCTCTTTCTGTGGTGCAAGGCATATAGTGAAAATATAGTCTTGTCTTTCTGTTTTATTTAATTCATCTGTTCAGGAGTTTCCCTTCTGGTGTTTTCTTCTCCTCATCTTGTCGCAAATGAAAGAAACAACAGTTGGAATGGAGAGGCAAAAGACAACTCCCAAAAAGGGAAATGGTTTTACATGTGGTGGTCACCGACAGTTGCTCTCTTCTTATCCTTGCTGACTGATTATTTTTTAGTTTTGTGTTCTGCTAGTGTCCTTGTCACTACTGGTACCATGAAGTGGTACCTGCAGTCCAATCAGGTTGCACAGGTAGTCCAGCTCCTCCAGGATGGCATCCATACGCACAAGTGGCGAGAAGTTTTGCTGTGTTTACTAGTACAGTCTCAAGAGCATGAAGGAGATACCAGGTATTACATGAGGATAGCTTGGTCGGGCCGTAGAAGGGGGTAATCTTTTTTAACTGTGATTTTGCTGCTCATCCACATGCTATACATCCATAATCTATTATTGACCTAATCAAATCAATATATATTGTTTTCATTGATTTTTGGTTTGGTCCTCACTCCTTACTGCCAATGCATTTCATAATATTTATTACTTTTTTCGCGTATCAGTCATCTGTTCTATCTGTATTTGTCATGCTTCTGGAATCAAACCAAATTCCCAGGAACTAAACAACCTTTACTCTTTCTAAACTTTTACCAAATCATTTAAATTTGAATTCCTCTGCTACATGTTTTTGGGTAAAGAACCTTTGTCTTTTCCACAGAAAACCTAAATCCCCAATTTGATGAGCATGACTCAACTATATCTGTGGCATATTGCAAACTTTTAATGAAGTGATACATTTTTGCACTGCCTCCCCATCATCAGCAAATAAAGATCATCCTCTCATTCATATGTGCCATTTATCATAATCAAAACTGAAATTGGACTAATCATACTCTCCCGAGGTATCCCATTACATACTGTCACACATTCTGAGGATGGTCTCTATTCATTCTTACTCCTTAGTTTCTTAAGTTTAATTAATACACCTGATTTCCACAATAGATCTTAAGCTTTCTCCACATCAGACTGAGAGTCATTCACCAGCAGCTGTCCATCATTAACTCGTTAGGCTCTGATTGGTCGGGGCTGGTCTTTGGCAACATTTATAACCCTTCACATATGACTGTTTCTTTACTCTTGGCCTTCAACATGATGACTGCTCGGTTCTTCTCAGGGTAAGTAGCTGTCTTTTCAACAAGTCTCCTGAATGTTTGAGAAGTATTTGTTGATGGGTTGTCTTTTTAAACCTATCACAGGGCTTCCCTCTTTGCTTTGCTGATTGTGGATGTATGCTGCCTCCCTGTTAAGAAAGGTAAGCTATTGCCACAGTATACACTACAGGAAACTGTTGCATGTTTTCAGTTGACCTCTCCTAATCTACTTGTCTCCAGGCTTCAATCCCAGTGCCTCCAACAATGCTGCTGCCCTTAATGTTGGGGTTCAGAGAGCACCAGAAGCACATTTAAGCTCTAGTTCCTCTTCTGGTCCTGCTCTGTTTGGACACTGGGGTCATTCTTCAGGTGCTGGCAGTTCAGCACACTCGGGAGCTGGAGTAGGAGCTGGAGCTGCACTGCAACCTTACGCAGGAGCTGGAGTAGGAGCTGGAGCTGCACTGCAACCTTATGCAGGAGCTGGAGCTGGAGCTGGTGCTGGTGCTGCACTTCAACCTTACTCAGGAGGTAACAAATCTTGTGGCTCTTAATGTGTTAAATCTGTGATAGGAAACTGCTGCTCACTGTATCTTCTCTGTTCAGACATGAACTGGGCTGTTGCACCTCTCACCTCCTTCTCTGCGGGTGAGGGAAGGTCAGCTGGTGCTTATGGTGTTGGTTCCAGTGGACCTGTGAATGTGAGCCCACCTGTTTATCCTGCGTACCAGGCAGGAGAGCTGTCTAATCTTGAGGAAGCCTTTGAGCATGGCAACTATGAGACGGAGACTGAGGACCAAGGCTTCTATCCTTCTGGTGCAGGAGGTGCTCCTATGCAAGCATCTGCTGGACTAGCCTTCACCAGCCAACCTCAGCCAGGGCCCAGCATGGCTGGTCACTGGGGCCCTTACCCTTACTATGACTACATGTTCATAACAGGCCAGTATCCTCCAGGCACGTACACTGACTTTAGTGCGAGCTACGAGCAGGGGCATGACAACTGGGAAGATGCTCACTACAGAAGATACTACCCTGCACAGGAGACCTCAGCAGTCCCCCAGATATTTGAACCTGTGAAGGCTCCTCATGGAAAAGGTGTGGCAGCACCTGGCCAACACAACCTGGGCAAGGTAAGCTGGAAGTTGACAGACAAGAGTAAGAAATCCAGTTACTTGTACTAATTTTGCTCTTGTTTTTCAGGGCCGTAAATACTAAGTGGTGGATCTCATCAACATGAACAGACTTAATAAAGGTCTTCTAAAATACTCTGGCTTCAGACTTACCTTTTTTACAAAATTGAGTAGCCAAAAGGCAATGAAGCTGTGTTGTGCCAATTTTAAATGCTCTCTGGCTTAATATAGGGCACACTCTCTATAGGTCAGTTGTACAGATGGCATAATTCCTGAATAGTTTTGCAACTTTCTGCTAAGATGTCTGAGAAAGGAATGTGACTTGATTATTGCACAGGGAAAGCATTTCTAATTTGGATTACTGATTTACAATGGGTAATTTAGACAATGTACAGCAGGCTAGCTTTAATGGAGCAGCTCTGCAACAGAATTTTACTGTAATTTGTCTCTTTCCAGAAAACATAGCAATTACAACATTGAATCTGTAAAATCAAGTGTTCTAAACCTCAGGCCCACATCACAGATGACATGAAATATTTCAACTTCAGTATGTTGAAACTCTCTGACAACACTGCTACTGAATGCCCTCAGTACTACTCCTCCCACTAAATGCACACTGAAATTTAAAAACCTTCAGTATTACTCTAAACTTCCACATTGGTCACAGCCAGAGGTTGCTGTCCAAATGAGAACCTTTAATCCACAATGCCAGAAATAATGTAACAGAAGATTTTCACTTGAGCAAGGAAAAGGTATCTTCAGTGCAGGGTGGATACTCCAACAGCTTAAAAACCAAACAGTGTCTTAATCTGTGAGTTTCCCTACTGTTTGCTTTTGGATATGTGCCCTACACACTTTTTTTTTTTTTTTTTTTTTGCTGCTCATCCAGCACTTTAGCAGGTTCATATGCATGGTCACATGTTAAGGAAATATGTCCTCTCCATAGTTGCCATACAACGGTTTGTTTGAAGGACTCATGTCAAAGAAAAGGGAAACACATTTTCCTTGGTTAAACTCTAAAGGTACCAAATGGTCTGCACTATGCATGTTTGGGGACTTGGCTTCCTTTTTGAGGACAAAACAAGTCCCCATAATGTAAGTCAAATTCAAGAATGAAACTTAAGGGATATAAATCTGTCCATTTAGGAAGCAGATTGTGAATTTAATCTGCTTTGATGCAAATGAAGGACAACCCCCAAAAAGGGGATGTTTTACATGTGGTTAGACAGTAGCTTTCTCATTATCCTTTAATTTTGTGTTCTGCTAGTGTCCTTGTCACTAACTTGTCATTTCCACAGAAACTCCGTGGAAATGACATGACCATGACTCAACTATCAATGGCTTTTTGTAAACTCTGCTTCTGTATTGCTCCATCAGCAAATATACATCATCCTATTGATGTATCAACTGATTCATATATGCCATTTATCATCAAAACTAAAATTGGACTGATCACACTCTCCTGAGCAGGGCCGGAGTGGCACTCATTTTCAGCCCTGGAGTTTCATGCCTCAGACCGGCCCACTTTATGTGGATGTAGATTATGTATGTATATCCTGTGACTGTGGGTGAGCAAAGTAGTCACAACTATCAACAGACTCATCTTCATCTGTCTCATACCGAACTTGTGGTTCAGGGTTCTGCTGCTGAACTGCTGCCTCTGTAACCAGTCCCTGACTAGACTCTGCTCTCCCTTTCACACTTCCTCCAGTTTCCCTAGACTCACCTGCACCTGTATCACAATAAAAAAAACAATAGTCTCTAAGGCTTTAGCATATTTGACTTGGAAAACACATTTTTACTGAACCAATTAAGATTTTTTTTCAATGGCAAAATATGCAGGCTTATTCCATATTACTTTCATCCTATTCACTTTAAATTGTGTGCTTTGTTTACTATCTTACTTTTAATGATAAAAAGTATATTGGGCCACTACTATCATTTGGGCATAGAAAGTGATTATATTGTAACTGAAACTTGCTTGTTCTCACTAGAGGTAAGATCGGGCCTAAAAAATCCAGCCCGACCCGACCCAGGCCCGCGGGTATTAAAGCCCGACCCGGCCCGAGCCCGATCAATTACCTTGATTTGCAGGCCCGAGCCCGAAAAAAACCCGAAATTTTATATTTTATTTGTGAGGACTCAGGAGGAGGAGGAAAGGGAGGGGATGCGTCAGTCAGAGCCGGACAGAGCACTGCTCCGGGAAAAGGGACTGGTTGCGATTTGTGTGATCCCATTTGTGACGATGCCTGTGCATAATGATAACAAATTAAAGCCTGTCTTTTGTAATGAATTCTTCCAGTTAAACAAGACTGTAAGATGCATATTCTCTGACAAGGAGAGGAACAGCAGCAGGAGCAGGTCTCTGGGCTTCATTGTAGATCACAAGGAAGGGCATCTGAGATACACGGGGTAAAGCCTCCAGAGCGCAGCAGGTTCACTATAGTCTTCGTTACTAAAGGCGGAAACAAACAGACTTTAAAAATCCTCCGCTGGAGACTGAGGAGGATTTTTTTTTAAAAGTTAGCGAGAGAGAAGCCCGGCCCGACCCGAACGTAATAATTGACATTTTGGGCTCGGACTCGAGCGGACTACCTCTAGTTCACACACTAGCTTACCTGTTCCTTCCATGACAGCAGCTATCACCTCCTCACCACTGGCTCCTGGTTGTGCCTCTGACACTAAATCACATTTTAAAAATGGTCATAATTCTCAATACAAATCTTCCATTTTTACAAAGCCTTCTGATCATTTCAAGTCAGTTTCATTATTGTAGTGCTAAATCATGTATCATCATCAATTATCTCAGGGCATTTTTCATATAGAGCAGGTCTACACGATACTCTTCGTTATATTAATTCTAAAAATATTCAGTCAATGAGCAATCCTACCTGCCCACTCTGGACCTGTGGTGGACTCATGGCTGGTTCTTGGTGCTGCATCTTGCTTCTGTGGGGCTACAAGACAAAATTTCCCAGCTATGTGGCGTCGCATCATACTATTATTTAAATTATGCAATGTTAGGTCAGGCAGGCTATATGTTACAATGCCACGCAATTCATTGACTTGATAGGCTAATTAATTAACTTGAATGGTGCATGTGAAGTTGCATTTTGGTCAACATCTTGCCTTACCCGTTTCATCATCCTTATTTGTCGTTTCAGACCGCAAGCTCATTTTACTGAAAACGCTCTTGATTTTTGCACATTTGGCTACATCTGTGTCCTGAGGTATCATATTACTTACTATCATACATTCGGAGTATAATTTCTATTAATTTTTACTCGTTAGTTTCTTAAGTTTAATTAATACACTTGATTTCCACAATAGACACATCATTCTGAGAGTCATTCACCAGCAGCTGTCCACCATTAACTCGTTAGGCTCTGATTGGTCGTTGCTGGTCTTTGGTAACATTTATAACCCTTCACATTTGACAGTTTCTTTACTCTTGGCCTTCAACATGATGACTGCTCGGTTCTTCTCAGGGTAAGTAGCTGTCTTTTCAACAAGTCTCCTGAATGTTTGAGAAGTATTTGTTGATGGGTTGTCTTTTTTGTTTTTTAACCTATCACAGGGCTTCCCTCTTTGCTTTGCTGATTGTGGATATATGCTGCCTCCCTGTTAAGAAAGGTAAGCTATTGCTACAGTATACACTACAGGAAACTGTTGCATGTTTTCAGTTGACCTCTCTCTCTCTCTCTCTCGTACCCAGGCTTTAATCCCAGTGCTTCCCACACCAATAGTGCTGCTGCCCCTAATGTTGGGGTTCAGAGAGCACCAGAAGCACATTTAAGCTCTAGTTCCTCTTCTGGTCCTGCTCTGTTTGGACACTGGGGTCATTCTTCAGGTGCTGGCAGTTCAGCAGGAGCTGGAGCTGCAGCTGCATTTCAACCCTATGCAGGTGCTGGAGCTGGAGCTGCACTTCAACCTTCCGCAGGAGCAGGACTTCAACCTTACTCAGGAGGTAACAAATCTTGTGGCTCTTAATGTGTTAAATCTGTGATAAACTGCTGCTCACTCTATCTTCTCTGTTCAGACATGAACTGGGCTGTTGCACCTCTCACCTCCTTCTCTGCCGGTGAGGGAAGGTCAGCTGGTGCTTATGGTGTTGGTTCCAGTGGACCTGTGAATGTGAGCCCACCCATTTATCCTGCATACCAGGCAGGAGAGCTGTCTAATCTTGAGGAAGCCTTTGAGCATGGCAACTATGAGACGGAGACTGAGGACCAAGGCTTCTATCCTTCTGGTGCAGGAGGTGCTCCCATGCAAGCATCTGCTGGACTAGCCTTCACCAGCCAACCTCAGCCAGGGCCCAGCATGGCTGGTCACTGGGGCCCTTACCCTTACTATGACTACATGTTCATAACAGGCCAGTATCCTCCAGGCACATACACTCACTTTAGTGCCAGCAATGAGCAGGGACTTGACAGCTGGGAAGATGCTCACTACAGAAGATACTACCCTGCACAGGAGACCTCAGCAGTCCCCCAGATATTTGAACCTGTGAAGGCTCCTCATGGCAAAGGTGTGGCAGCACCTGGCCAACACAACCTGGGCAAGGTAAGCTGGAAGTTGTCAGACAAGAATATGTAACATGTTACTTTGTTCTAATTTTGCTCATCTTTCAGGGCCGTAAATACTAAGTGGTGGATCTCATCATGAACAAAGACGTAATAAAGATCTTCTAAAATACTCTGGCTTCAGACTATTTTTACAAAATTGAGTAGCTGAAATGGCAATGAAGATGTCTCCAGGAAAGCTGTCTTGTTCAATTAAATGATCTCTTGCTTAAAATAGGGTGCACTACAGGCCAGTTGTACAGATGCCTGAATAGTTTCTCAACTTTCTGCAATGCAAGATCTTTCTGAGAAAATGTGAATTATTGCACAGGGGAAGTGTCATTTCTAACTTAAACTACTAGATTTACCAGTCTATCATTTTAGACAATGCACAGGAGGCTAGGTTTAATGGAGCACCCTTTAACTAACTTGTCAAAAGCTAGCTGGGGTTTTTTCCAGGAAACTCCAAGCAATTAGGACACTGGACTTGTAAAATGAAGTGTCAGCCAATTTGTTCCATACAAACACTTCTAAACCCCACTCAGACCTAGATCAGACAATCAATACATCTGCTTCAGTGTGTTTAAACACACTGACAACATAGCTGCTGAATGCCCTCAGTACCCCTCCCACTAAATGCACACTGAAATAAAAACCTTCAGTATTAGACTCTAAACTTCCACATTGATCACAGCCAGAGGTTGCTGTCTGGTCTACCATAATGGCCACTCAATGAAAACCTTTAATCCACAATGCCAAAAATAATGTAACAGTGAAGACTTTCACACAGAAGGAAAGTCTCTTCTGTGGTGCTGGGTGGCAGCTCCAACAGCTAAATACCAGTGTCTTAATCTGTTAAGGAGTTCTCATGTCTCTTTGCCTTTGGCAAACCCTGCTTTTGGATATGTGCCCTGTTTCTGGAGTTATTGGTGACAACAATGCTAGTTGTAGCTGATCAGTAGTAATTAGCACTTGCTCACTGCTCATCATGCCAATTTTGTTTTCATTGCTATGCATGGTCACATGTTAAGGAAATATGTCCTCTCCATAGTTCACCTACAACAGTTTGTGTGAGGACTCAAAGAAAAGGGAAACACACTTTCCTCCTTGGTTGACAATATTAAACAGTAAAGTTACCAATAGTACCAAATGGTCTGCACTCAGCTACCATGTTTGTACCAGGTATTGTTTTGGAGACTTTATTCTGCACAATCATATATGGGGACTTGGCTCTGTTTTTGAGAACAAAAATCAAGTCTCCATAATGTAAATCATAAAATTCTAGAGTGAAACTTAAGGGATATAAATCTGTTCACTTAGGAAGCACAGCTGATTGTGAATTAATTTAATCTGCTTTGATGCAAATGAAAGACAACAGTTGGAATGGAGAGGCAAGAGGCAAAAGACAACCCCCCAAAAGGGCAATGGTTTTACATGTGGTGGTCACAGACAGTAGCTTTCTCCTTATCCTTCCTGACTGCTTCTTCTCTAATGGTGTGCTCTGCTAGTGTCCTTGTCACTATAACTTGTCATTTCCACAGAAAAACTTAATCCCCAATTTTTCCAGTTTTTTTTATTGAAATTCAAGCAGTTCAAGTCCAATGAATAGCTTGAAATGATACAAAGGTAAGTAGTGAACTGCCAGAGGTTAAAAAAAGGTAAGGCTACCCAAAACTGAAAATAATACAAAAACATTTAAATATAGATCTTTCCTACAGAGAAAATGTAAAGAAAGTCAAGGTGTCAGTGAGTACAGTTTCCTTCACCAACAAAAAGCACTCAGAAACTGGGGGGAAACTCTGACAGGAAGAGGTCTAGCAGACCCAAAGCCACAACAGAGTCAGAAGACGAGAGTCAACAGCTTGCGTGATAGGTGGTTCACAAGACATCAGCTTCAAGCACAGCTTCATAGCAGTAGTAGTAAGCAAGTCTCAGTTTCAACTGTGAAGAGAAGACTTGGAGTTGCAGGTTTGACAGGTCGAGTTGCAGCAACAAAGCTATTTCTAAGACGTCAGAATAAGAAGAGGCTTTCGTGGGCCATGAAACACCACCAATGGACTACTGAAGACTGGAAGAAGGTGTTATGGACTGATTAATCAAAATTTCAAGTATTCTGTTCATCACACAGGAGTTTTGTACGCTGTTGAGTAGGCGAAAGGATGGTTCCTCAGTGTGTGATATTAACTATCAAATATGGAGGAGGAAGCATGATGGTCTGGGGCTGTTTTTCTGGATACAGGGTCAGCTACCACAGCATTCTGCAGCGTCATGCAGTACCCTCTAGTATGAATGTAGTTGGTCAGGGGTTCATCCTACAGCCATACAATGACCCAAAACATAAGTTCAAGCTATGCCAGAACTACCTTAGGAAAAAAGACCAAGATGGTAACCTTGAAAACATTTTTTCAATAAAAAACTTTTGACCGGTAGTGTATATCAATGGCTTATTGTAATCTCTGCTTCCATATTGCTCCATCATCATCAGCAAATAAACATCATCCTATTGATGTATCAACTGATTCATATGTGACATTTATCATAATCAAAACTAAAATTGGACTAATCACACTCTCCTGAGGTACAATAGATCTTAAGCTTTCTCCACATCAGACATTGGGTCTGTTCGAAACCGCATACTTTCCTACTACTCGTACTAACTGTGACGTCATTTGAAGTATGTAGTATGTTTCAACTGCGTAGTATGCGATTTAGAGTATGCGAGAAGTTCCCGGATGATATTCGCCAGAAATGCGGAGTATGCATCAAGAGCTGACTATTCACACTCAAATTACCCAAGATGCAACGTAACTTCTGAAAAACAAAAACAAAATACAAACGTCACAGATCACCACCTCAGTGATTTCAAGTTAGCTACAGCGAGGGTATGTTCGCTTCCTTTTTTCAAAATAAAAGCACCAATTCTATCGTTATGGTTTTCTTGATAATAAAAGGTAACAGGTGTTTTATTTATTTATTATTTACCAGAAGTGCGTTACTCGCTACAGCCAACTTGAGTGGCTCAGAATTTGCAGGAACAAATTAGCGTCACATTGTGGATCTAAAGGGCTACTTTACTTTCTTGCCTAAAAAGGTTAGAAATGTGGATAAAGTGGTATATTTACAGAGTTAGAGCTAAAATGAAATCAGCTTCAGCCTGATGATTTCAGCTCGGGTAGCAACCAAATGCATTGTGGGTTATCATGGAGTTTACTACAGTGTAAACAGTCTGCTTACTATCTGGTCGTTTAGTGTGTAGTGTGTAGAATGGAAGTATGTAGTATAGAAGTATGTAGTATGTAGTATGTAGTATGCGGTTTCGAACACAGACTGAGAGTCATTCACCAGCAGCTGTCCACCATTAACTCGTTAGGCTCTGATTGGCCGGGGCTGGTCTTTGGCAACATTTATAACCCTTCACATATGACAATTTCTTTACTCTTGGCCTTCAACATGATGACTGCTCGGTTCTTCTCAGGGTAAGTGGCTGTCTTTTCAACAAGTCTCCTGAATGTGTGAGAAGTGTTTGTTGATGTGTTGTCTTTTTAAACCTATCACAGGGCTTCCCTCTTTGCTTTGCTGATTGTGGATATATGCTGCCTCCCTGTTAAGAAAGGTAAGCTATTGCTACAGTATACACTACAGGAAACTATTGCATGTTTTCAGTTGACCTCTCCTAATCTACTTGTCTCCAGGCTTCAATCCCAGTGCTTCCCACACAAACAATGCTGCTGCCCCTAATGTTGGGGTTCAGAGAGCACCAGAAGCACATTTAAGCTCTAGTTCCTCTTCTGGTCCTGCTCTGTTTGGACACTGGGGTCATTCTTCAGGTGTTGGCAGTTCAGCAGGAGCTGGAGCTGCAGCTGCATTTCAACCTTATGCAGGAGCTGGAGCTGGAGCTGCACTTCAACCTGCCTCAGGAGCAGGAGCAGGAGCTGGTGCTGCACTTCAACCTTACTCAGGAGGTAACAAATCTTGTGGCTCTTAATGTGTTAAATCTGTGATAGAAAACTGCTGCTCACTCTATCCTCTGTTCAGACATGAACTGGGCTGTTGCACCTCTCACCTCCTTCTCTGCGGGTGAGGGAAGGTCAGCTGGTGCTTATGGTGTTGGTTCCAGTGGAACTGTGAATGTGAGCCCACCCGTTTATCCTGCATACCAGGCAGGAGAGATGTCTAATCTTGAGGAAGCCTTTGAGCATGGCAACTATGAGACGGAGACTGAAGACCAAGGCTTCTATCCTTCTGGTGCAGGAGGTGCTCCTATGCAAGCATCTGCTGGACTAGCCTTCACCAGCCAACCTCAGCCAGGGCCCAGCATGGCTGGTCGCTGGGGCCCTTACCCTTACTATGACTACATGTTCATAACAGGCCAGTATCCTCCAGGCACGTACACTGACTTTAGTGCGAGCTACGAGCAGGGGCATGACAACTGGGAAGATGCTCACTACAGAAGATACTACCCTGCACAGGAGACCTCAGCAGTCCCCCAGAGATTTGAACCTGTGAAGGCTCCTCATGGAAAAGGTGTGGCAGCACCTGGCCAACACAACCTGGGCAAGGTAAGCTGGAAGTTGTCAGACAAGAATATGAAATCCTGTTACTTTACTAATTTTCTCGTTCTAAACTCTTGTTTTTCAGGGCCGTAGATACTAAGTGGTGGATCTCATCAACAAAGAATGAACAAAGACTTCAATAAATATTTTCAAATACTCTGGCTTCAGACTGACCTTTCCAGAACGTACTTTACAAAATTGAGTGGCCAAAATGGCAATGAAGATGTATCAACTTTTTTTTAATGCTCTCTGGCTTATTATAGGGCACAGCTCTGTATGGGCCAGGGATGTCATGGTGGTGACATAAGGCCATCCAGGTGAAGGCTGTCATGCATGTACTGATAAAACAAGCCACTGATGCCCCTTACTGTACATCACGTGAGGTGAAGGGCAACATTGTGCACATGCTGGACTCAGGAACAGTGCTGCGGACAGCTTTGGAGCCACTTTGAGCTCTGCAGATGAGAGGGCAGGGGAAGTGTCTAATCAGGATTTTTTTGTAAATCAAGAGGAATCAACTTGTATTAATGCACATGTCTAAGTCATTGCAGTGATCATTCCAGATCAAAGTGTGGCAGTTATGCACTAACAGACTGCTACCAGTCTAAAAGAATATCAAATGGGCTGTATCTGTCCTACTCCATCCCTCCATGGTCCAGTCACAAGAGCCCACCTATGACTGTTTGTACTTGAGAGCTTGCTGTAGTTAAACATGGAGCAAAGGAGATGCTGAGATTTAGATTTCATTTCAAGAACACTTTAATGACCATGTGATACTGGAAATGCTAGTGCCTTGCTTTGTAAAGGGACCATTCTTGTGCCTTGCTCCTGAGAATAGATGTCTTGCAAAGAAAATGCCACTTGCTATAAAAGTAAATGATGGCCTTGGCCCAAGATGTGTTCTTTGCACAAAAGAGATTTTCTGAAGTGGAGAGTTCTTACTTGGACCAAGTAAAGTTATGGACTAGGGTTCACACAATTGAAATAGCCTCCCATGGTGGTCACCCCAACATCTGCTGGAGGTTGGAAAGGACCACACACCATGTTATGGCTCTAAGACAGGGTAGTGAACCATCTCACTGTTTCCCATTGTGATCACACACAAATACCATGGATCTCAAACAGAACATGGTGTCACGTGTTAATGTGTGCACTAACATACTTTACCAAACTGTGTTAACAGCAATGTTTCCTTATGTTGGATAATGAACCTGACGAGTTGGACTAAAGTGTGTGACCTTGCATACATGCTTTACTGTGCATGCAAACCAGTCAACCAACAAGGGGTCCAAAAGGTTAACCCAAATTATTTCAAACACTTTGAAGGCCAACCTGCTGAGTCTGTGTTGCTGTGGTTCAAGACATTTTCCACATGTTATCCATATCAAGACAGGTCTGCAACCTGGTAACAACAATCACTTTTACCTTGTGAACAGTCCAGAAAAGGACAATGTAATATAACATCATGTGACCTTATAATTGTCTGAAACTCCAAAAACAAAAAACAGTTGTGTTGAAAAGCGAGTCAATTTGGATGAAATGGTGGAAAGACACACAATGGCAAACATAGAGACTGTCCTAAGAAAAACGACACAGTATGTCAATAGGTCAGAGGAGGGGTGGACGGACAATATAACCCAACAGTGGACTTCACAACAGGAGAACACTGTTTCTTTCCTGTTTCTAATCATGGATTGGGACACTCTTTTAAAAACCGTAACTACAATCACCCTTTAGCCACGTTCCCCTCATTACCTCTGTCGTTCTTTGGTCACATGGTCAAACAACATATTATTTAGGACTTGTGGCAACCAGGAGTGTGAATATCAGAGAGGGCTGGAGGAGGGTGAACATCAAAGAGTCTTTATTTGGCAGAAAGGGAGAAAATGTGATCAATAGTATCTTTACTGCTCTAGATACAAATTCAGCCACGTTCCCCACCTATTACGTGTTGATAAATACTGTTTTAATAAAGTTTATGAAAAGAATGTCCTAAAATAAAGGTGCTAAAGAAACTGACTTAATTCCTTCAACAGCTTAATATTTAGTTAAAGTAGCACCTCATACTTTTAACTGTATCATCCACTTTATATCCATTATTGCTGTATAAATGAAACATTTAAAGAGCAACATCACCCTCTTAAAAAATAGCTCAAACATTATGTCTACAGGATTCGTGGCATTCTCCTCATTTTTTCGCTTTAACTACAGTTACTTTCCTTTCCATGTTTATGATCAGTTGACCGTTATTAATAACTTGCAGCTAACACATACCAGGTGATGTTCTGTGAGATCATTCGTCTTTCCAGCATGTGGACTCCTGCTGATCAATCTGTGGAACATTTGTGTTTGTGTGTGTTTGCCTGTATATGTGAGTTTTGCAATATGTTTATGATCATGTGCATATTTACGGTAAGAGATGCCGAACACGAATGAGGCCATGGGGATGTTGGAGAAATTAAATGCATACAAACAGCATTTGCCATAAATTCTGTTGCTTCCCCTTGCAAATCAGATATTGTTGTGGCACTTGAACGTCTAGGAGTGACAAAAAAATAACAGTTAAATGTAATGAATGGCTGTATGTTTAGAAAAAAAATCTCAAAACAGTGCACCAAAAACTACTGTTCTGATATCCAAATACTGAATGTGTTATGAATGTCTGTGTTTCCATCTCAAAATATTCCCTCTTTCTGCTTCCATATCTCTTCCTCTCTGGATCTTGTGAATGTGTGCTGTAAGCCAGTTAGTGTTGTGTATCTTCAATATGACTAAAATCATACACTCATTTACTTTGTGACAGCTAAATAAAGCCTCTGTGGGTCAGGTAGGGGCTAAAAATCTCTCTCGGAGCATTAATTAGAGTAGAGGAAGTGTCAGCAGTTTTACTCGTGACTTCTCAGCAGGCTCCAGGGTAAACAGGCCCTCTCGATCAATCACAAATAGCTGAAGGGTTTCCAAATGCTAATGTGAGCCAGGTCGGCTCAAACCCTGCCTGATGGGGGAGAGATTCCTGTGAGTCTGAGAAAGGAATGTTTGGACAGTGAGACGATGCTGTTAGAATATAAAGTAGAGCGATGTGATACAATGCAGAAATAATTACCTGTAGAAAAAAGTTTCCACTGGCCATTCTGAACAGTGGATTTTCAATGGAAATCCATCATCTGGAAGAATGAAATCCTCTTATGGATATGAATACTTTAAGCTCTTAAGAATCTTGAGGACTTAGACTCTAAATGCTCTAAAAACCATTTGAGATTTTTCCTGAAAGGTAGGCTCTGACTCCAATATTATGTCATTTGGTCCGTGTTTACATGACTGTGTGTGCACAGGAATGTGTTGTGTAGGTAGGTGCTTGCTTGTTTGAGGCAATGACATTATAAACATCCCATAATTATCTCTGATTGCCTCAGGGACCCCGAAACTCCTACAAACCCCTGTCTCTTGTCTATTTGGCACCCAAACTTTTCTTTATGTTGGAAGTGTTGCATTTGAAATACTACGATGCATCACCATCATGCTATGCAGTACATTGCTGTTCTGACATCGACACACAGTGAACATCACATCTGGTTCCACTGAAGATTATATACTGTAGGCTACTACTTACAAATAAACACACATCTACACAGTAGGGTCCAAAAGTCTGAGACCATTTTCCCATGAATGGGGAAGTGGTCTTAGACTTTTGGACCCTATAGCCTACATATGAAAATACAGAATCCTCCACAAGAACAATACTTAAAGCCGAAATTAGTTACTTGAGAATTGTTATTGATTACTGATTACATATTACTATTATTATTTAACAAGCATGCAGCACACAGTTGGAAGGATGCTAACAGCTAGCATTAGCATAGCTTCTGTGATTTCACTCGGCACTTCGGAAGTCATGAACTCAGCTGCACAAATCACACACCCTCCAATTCTGAACAAAACAAGCAACAGGTGCACACACACACACGGTTGACAGATTGTTCAGCAGGAGCTGTGCTGGAAAGGTGCTGAAAAGACGAATGATCTCACAGGACCAGTACAGAACATCACCTGGTATGTGTTAGCTGCAAGTTATAATGGCCATCTGATCATAAACATGGAAAGGAAAGTAACTGAAGTGAAAAAAATAAGGAGAATGCTATACAGATACTGGCTATTTTTAAGATGGCGATTATGTAGTTATGAGCTGCTGAAGGAATTAAGTCAGTCTCTTATGCACATTTTATTTTAGGATATTCATTTAATGAACTTTAATAAAATAGAATTTATCAAAAGGTAATAGAAGGGGAACATGGCTGAATTTGTATCCAGACCATGAAGATGTGGTGTACGAAGTACACAGACCACGTACTTGAGTAGAAGTTGAGATACCTAGTGTAAAATATTACTCCAGTAAAAGTGAAAGTGCTCCCTTTAAATGTCGACTTGAGTAAAAGTATAAAAGTACTTGGCTTCAAATGTACTTAAGTATCAAAAGTAAAAGTAATTTGGTGTAATGTAGTTCCAATGTCTTGGTATGTCCTTTATACACTCAATCAAGTCATTTAAGGTTAAAAAGCCCACTAACACCACCCTGAAAACAAAATGTTTTCCATTTGTGATATCTGGTATTGATATCTTTTGAAATTATCATAAGCACATCATACTAAATGGAAATCACCTGATTAGGAATTAATAGGGAGGGGGAAAACCACACTAGACACATATTTCTTTAACTTCCATGTGTTGGCAGGGCAGGCTACTGGACAGCGAAACTTTGTCAAATGAATGCTAATAGAGATATGGATGGAGGAGAAGGCAAGTTGGGACAAGTAGCCAGGTAGGGGGCCGGGCCAAAACTGCTCGACACACGATGTGTTCTGATTGGTACACTTGCGGTGCACGTTCATTTGGACCTGTCACAGCAGCTGGTCATGCATGCATGTTGTGGAAAGGAACATTGAAAGGAACGACAGGTTTTTGGAAAGTAGTTGAGTAAAAAGTAAGATTTTCCTCTTCCAAATGTAGTTGAGTCAAAGTATAAAGTCTCACAAAACAATGATACTCAAGTAAAGTACAGATCCGCTAAAAAGTTACTTAAGTACAGTAACGAATTACTTGTACTTCGTTACTGTCCACCACTGGTCATTGATCACATTTTTGCCCCCTTTCTGTTAAAGAAACGACCTCCAGTTTGACCCTGTTGACAGTGTGGAAATCAGGACCATCATCATGTGTGAGCAGGAGAGATTACAATTTTAATACCAATAAAATAGCGATATGTGCTGTGAGTGAAAATCTGTAATCCACCTCATCAGGTTTTAATAGTTACATCTTAACTGAAGTTGTGCTATACCTCTTCATAGAATAATCATAAGACACCCAAAAGTGATTGTACCTTGGTGGAAATTGTAGCACTGTAGGTTTCAATGTCCTAAAATCCTTATGTTCAGTTTTCAGCTTATAGTATATTTTTAACTTCAAGCCTCTGACAAAATTCAAAGCGAAGTGTGGAATTTTAGACATTAGGTCACATGACATTTACATTGTGTCCTTTTCAGGACTGTACAAGGTAACTGTTGTAACCAGGTTGCAGACCTCTAGTCTGTCTTGATGTGGAAAATGTCTTGACAGACTCAGCAGGTTGGCCTACAAAATGTTTGAAATAATTGGGGGTTAACCTTTTGCACCCCTTGTGGTTGACTGGTTTGCATGCACAGTAAAGCATGTCTGTATGCATGGTCACACTCTAGGCCAACTTGTCAGGTTCATTATCCAACATAAACATCTGTGTTAGCACACACATTAACATGTGACATCATGTTCTGGTGTGAGGTAGGTCAATGTGGCCAACACATGGGTTGGCTATGCAGAAATGCTTGTGGTATCCATGGTGGGTGGGGGTGTGATCACAAAGAGAAGGTTCACTAACTTGTCTTACAGCCATAACATGGGGTGAGGGTGTGTGGGGTCCTTTTCAGCCACTAGCAGATGTTAGGGTGACATCAAGTGGAATGAACCCATTTCCATTTTGTGTTGTCCAAAAATCACTTTTCCATGGGGGAAAAAAAAAGTCCCAGTGGGGCCTAGTCAGGTCTTGATTTCAAGACAAAATCCCCATGAAGCAGATTTTCACAGGTATTGGTCTGAATTTGCACCCCATGTAAGCCTTACTTTAATAGTAAGTTACAGTGATGAGAGAAATTAGTTTCTCTAGAACTCAATAGGGAATCCATTTAATCATGAAACTTCAGATTTGTTTTGTTCAGAAAAAGAATTTGTAAAGTTTAAGGAAACTGGCCTAAAGTTTAATTTTAGAGTAAACACTTCAGTACTGTAGAGTTTGTCACCATGAGATTCCTTGACAAGACCAATTGTGTCCAAGCATGCACTGTAAAGTTTAGCCAAGATACCAAATTTGACCAGTGCAGTTGTGTAGTGGCGTTTGCCCTATAATAAGCCAGAGATTTAAAAGACAGCTTTCTTAGAAGCTCATTTTGTAATATGCCTTCTGGAAAGGTAATAGTCTGAAGCTGGAGTATTTGAAAAAATCTTTATTGCTTTGTTCATGATGAGATCCACCACTTAGTATTTACGGCCCTAAAGACAAGAGCAAAATTAGTACAATTAACTGGATTTCATATCCTTGTCTGACAACTTCCAGCTTACCTTGCCCAGGTTGTGTTGGCCAGGTGCTGCCACACCTTTTCCATGAGGAGCCTTCACAGGTTCAAATATCTGGGGGACTGCTGAGGTCTCCTGTGCAGGGTAGTATCTTCTGTAGTGAGCATCTTCCCAGTTGTCATGCCCCTGCTCGTAGCTCGCACTAAAGTCAGTGTACGTGCCTGGAGGATACTGGCCTGTTATGAACATGTAGTCATAGTAAGGGTAAGGGCCCCAGTGACCAGCCATGCTGGGCCCTGGCTGAGGTTGGCTGGTGAAGGCTAGTCCAGCAGATGCTTGCATAGGAGCACCTCCCGCACCAGAAGGATAGAAGCCTTGGTCCTCAGTCTCGGTCTCATAGTTGCCATGTTCAAAGGCTTCCTCAAGATTAGACAGCTCTCCGGCCTGGTATGCAGGATAAACAGGTGGGCTCACATTCACAGGTCCACTGGAACCAACACCATAAGCACCAGCTGACCTTCCCTCACCGGCAGAGAAGGAGGTGAGAGGTGCAACAGCCCAGTTCATGTCTGAACAGAGAAGATACAGTGAGCAGCAGTTTCCCCATCACAGATTTAACATTAAGAGCCACAAGATTTGTTACCTCCTGAGTAAGGTTGCAGTGCAGCTCCAGCTCCTACTCCTGCATAAGGTTGCAGTGCAGCGCCACCTCCTACTCCAGCTCCTGCTCCAGAGTGTGCTGAACTGCCAGCACCTGAAGAATGACCCCAGTGTCCAAACAGAGCAGGACCAGAAGAGGAACTAGAGCTTAAATGTGCTTCTGGTGCTCTCTGAACCCCAACATTAGGGGCAGCAGCATTGTTTGTGTGGGAAACACTGGGATTAAAGCCTGGGTGCCAAAAAAAAAAAAAATTATGAGTATACAACTGAAACACATTTTCCTGTAGTGTATAGCAATAGCTTACCTTTCTTAACAGGGAGGCAGCATATATCCACAATCAGCAAAGCAAAGAGGGAAGCCCTGTGATAGGTTTAAAAAGACAACCCATCAACAAATACTTCTCAAACATTCAGGAGACTTGTTGAAAAGACAGCTACTTACCCTGAGAAGAACCGAGCAGTCATCATGTTGAAGGCCAAGAGTAAAGAAACTGTCAAATGTGAAGGGTTATAAATGTTGCCAAAGGCCAGCAACGACCAATCAGAGCCTAACGAGTTAATGGTGGACAGCTGCTGGTGAATGACTCTCAGTCTGATGTGGAGAAACCTTAAGATCTATTGTGGAAATCAGGTGTATTAATTAAACTTAAGAAACTAACAAGTGAGAATGAATTGAAATTATTCTCAGAATGTGACAGTAGGTATGACAGTAGGTAATGGGATACCTCAGGAGAGTTAGTCCAATTTTAGTTTTGATTATGACAAATGGCATATATGAATCAGGTGATATGGGACAATCTTTATTTGCTGATGACGGAGCATTACGGCAGCTGAGTTAACAAAAAGCCATTTATATAGTTGAGTCATGGTCAACAAATTGAGGATTTAGGTTTTCTGTGGAAAAGTTTCAGAAAGTTCTTCTTCTTCTTCTTTACACAAAGGAACATAGTAGAGGTTCAAATTTAAATGATTTGGTAAAAGTTTAGAAAGAGTAAAGGTTGTTAAGTTCTTGAGAATTCAGTTTGATTCCACAACATGAGGAATACCTGCTACACACACAAAGACACACACACACACAAGTTTTCACTGGAGAGCACAACTTTCGCGAGTGCACACAAACAACAAGAGGCAAGCTTGAGTGCAGGAAATCCCTGTGAGCAGCATAAGTATGAGTGCAAGCACACAGTTGGAGCACAAGCAAAGCAAATTTAAGCACAAGCAGTGGTTACTTGAGTTTGAGGGCAAAGTTTTGAGAGACATTATCTTTCAATAAATAATGCTCTCAAATCGATATACCATATATATATATACTCTAGTCTCGAATTAAGATAGGGTAAAACCTCCATAAGTGCAGACCATTTGGCACCATTGGTAACTTTACTGTTTAACATTTTCAGCCACACACGCACACACACACAGAAACACAGATACACACTCTCCAAACTGGGGGTGTGTCGACTGTCAACTACTGTAGGTAATACACTGACTATGGATAACTACCTCATACAACCCTACCTCAAAAATTTAAAACTAACCCTAATTGGTCCCATTGAAGTTACTGAATGACCCGTAGCTGACATACACACACATACACACATACACATGGACTTCAAACATTTGGATGACTCTGGTATCAATTTTGGGGAATTTTGTTTTCTGTGAGTGTGTGTTGAGCCACATGGATGCGTGAGTATGGGCTTAAATATGCATGAACTATGTTGATTATGAAATGACATTGTAATCAAAGGCCGGTGACTTCATGATCAAAGACCAGCTGAGTCCCGTTTGTCATTGAAAGCCCCTAATGAACTCCTTGTTTCTATTTATTATAGCTTCCAGAGTGAAGGATGTGGCCTCAAAAGGGCCTTATTCACTCTTGGTTACGGTTGCTATGGTGATGCAATACAAAATAATTTGGCAGCTCTGAAATGTCCTGATACAAGTAATCACTGCAAATAATGTCCTGAGGGATATTAGGACTTTTGGTACTTTAAAGTGTTTATTGATATAGTTTTTCTTGATTGGTTGACCATGATGTCAGCATGATGTATTTATAAAGTTGTGCCTGTGTGATGATTTTACTTCATCATGTTAGCCATTTGCCTGAGGAAGAAGGACCTTTTGTACCACTTGAAGTTTTACTACATGCAGGGTTTACTGTATGAGGAGACTCAGCAGTTATTAATGAAACATATGCTAATGTTTTATAGACCTGTAATGAGTCATTCGTGAGAAAAATCCCTTTGACCGTTGTGTATAGTCCTCCAGCTTTAGGCTCAAGGGGATAAACTCATTAAACTTTAATTAATCCTTATTTTCCTTGTTGTCTTTATTATGATCTATCACTACTCCATGATTTAATTTATGATCCATTGACCATTTATAAAGCCAGACATTATAGCATATAAAGTCTTGTGAAGTATCCTTATTAAAAAGTGGTATTATGGGTATTTACTGTAGATAGAGCAAATACAACAACATTGACTATCTGACAAGGGGTGAATGAATCTGGGCAGGTGTGTATGCTAGTGTGGATATTATGATAATGAACAGCAGATTGGGATGGTTTGTGAAGGAGGAGCACATGAGCAGCATCAGATGACTGGGATAGGTGGAGGGTCTGGGGGCGTCTGGTGGGCGGGTCTGGAAAGTTCTTAATAAACGAACAGGCCAGATTGGCAGCAGCTGGACACTGGGACAGAGGGCCAGACTGAACAATAACAAGAGGACAGAGAGAATCTTTGTGACAGAATCAACCTTGTTTTCATAACTGCTGTTTCCTACGTCAGAAATGATCTCTGAACTCTAGCTTGTGAGCCAACATGGAAGATAAATGTTTAAAGTGCCTGGAAAAATAAAAATGTGAGAATCTAAAATTTCATGACCCTTGGCCATCTCCGCATCAAAAGATCCAGATCCACCAATCAATAGACCGGCTAACTTTTGACATTTATTATTGTGCATGCTCATTCACTGGCATGGCTTACTGGAACAATTAATGGAAAGGAGCCATCATTAATGTTATTATTTACATCTGTGCTTTTCCTGCTTTGTCAACTAAACATGTCTGCTGTGAAAAAGGATTTATTGGCCATGTGGTAAGACTGTTTTATCAACTCAATGATGTGTTTCATATGAAGTAAATGAGTCATAAATGAGAAATTTTCAAACAAATGACATAGAAGAAACTATAAAGTTATGCTGATCCAACAACAAGCAAAACAGATTTTAAGCACAAGTATACTTTTGATGCACTAAAACAATAAATACTGAAATGTCATTATTTTACAAGAATAAGCTTAAAGAAAGAGGCAACACTTTACACTGAAAATATGAAATAGTTCAACTGGAGAAATAGTCTGTTTTTAAAGCCTACCCACAAACACATGTATGTGGTCACATTGCACATGTACATGCATGTCCATACATATACTTCTACATCTACTTGCCGACACATGTGGTCATGCATACATATACAGTATAGATCTCAACATACAATGGTATTTAAAACTCTTATTTAGTACATCATAACCATATCCAGGTGTCACAGCGAGTGCAGGAGAGGAAATATAGGAGCTGAAAATCCACAATGCCAGACAGCCGCTGGAGCTGCTTCGTCAGCTGGACGGCCGGATGCGTGTGTTGGTGCAAGAGTTACACCTGCTGTAAGTCTGAGACACTGGTAGTCGAGGTTAGCGGGAGCACTGAGGAGAGTGCAAACTGGTGCCAGCTAGGGATTATAGCTTTGACATGTGTCTGTGTGTGTTTGTGTGTAGGTGTGTGTTCACAGAAAACTATTTCCTGTCTTGCAGGCCAAGGCCACAGATATTCAAGGTGCTCACTCCATGATGTTAAAACATTTGTTAGCAATTAGCCTCAGCCACAAAACTGACTCTCAACAAAACACATGGACCTTCCCTCCCTCTCTCTACCCCTCCCTTTTCTTGTTTTTTTCTCATCCTGTCCCTTTCCCAGTCCCTCCCTCATTTTCCAGTTTCTTTGTTCCCCTCCCATCTTTCTCTCTACCTCTCTCCCTCTCTCTCTCACTTTCTTTCTTGCCACCCTTCTTCCTTTTCTTCATCCCTCCTTGCTCCATTTCTCTCTCACTCCCTCCCTTCTCTAGAGTTGGACATGGTTTCCGTCTGAGGAGGTTTATTTTCCTCAGGCTATGGAACGGAGTGGGATGATGCCAGAGAGCTGCAGGCAGACACAAACACAGGTTAAAAACTTTGACTAGTTTTCAGCACAAGAAGATTTTAATTCATCTAGAAATTAGTCTGTCTTCTGAAGTTGCAGAAGTGCAGCTTTTGCTCATACAGGCTGGTAACAAATGCAGCTGGATCCTGCATTCATGAGCTGAGCTGAGGTGCTGCTCCTCTCTCTTCCTTTGCTTTTCAGATCTGTGGAAGTAAGACATTTTGGGACTTTTTTCATCTTGGAGATTTGCAGACAACTGGGAAATGAATGCTGACACCTCAAACATAAATTGCTGACTACTTTAGCTGTTACTGGGGAGAAAAGGTGAAGAAGACTGCAACATCACCACCATCATTACTGCAACAATCAAGCTGAGCATCAGCAAACTGGACAAGTTGTTCATACAGAATACTTGAGCAAGGAATCATGAAAGGTAAAGTGAGTTTCTCTTTTTTCAGTGTTATTTCATCCATAGCACCAGCACATTTCCTACTACATCTTCCTTCTCACCAAAACCTCAAAAACAATTTAAGAGTGTATACAGGAACAGTATCTGTCATGGTGGCATGCAGTCAGGCACCTGCACAGGGTACCAGAGACCACATATGCTTCTCATCTGCATTCTGCACCAAAACTTGGCAGCGTGGATCCTGAGAAAGCGTTGGTTTGTTGTTCTTGGATGTGAGACTTTGATCAGTCAGCTTTAAATCTCTATATATGTGTGTCTGTGTATGTCAATGTGTGTGCATATGTATCTATGTGTGCACACCACAGCCCGTTTAATAAAACATAAAATGTTCTCTAGCCCTGCCAATCTGCCATAGATTGACTTAATACCCCCGTTAAAAAAAGGTTGAGGGTGAAAACATAACATTTGAATTTGAGCGTTCTCATAACATGGCATGAAACGAGAGCTGTCGGTGACTTTGAAGAGGGGCAGGGGCTCTTACATGGTTTCTGGGCTTACTGTAGAGTGTGCAGAGCTGCAGAGGTATGAGGAGTGAAAGGTTGACAGAGATGGGGGGGGGGGTTGGCAGTGGGAAAGTGGTGATAACAGAGAGGGAATGAGAGGGAGGTGGAAGAAATCCCAACAGCTTGAAAATATGTTAAGAAGTGACATGATGTATTTATTACCAACGGTAATTAGAATAGGATGGATTGATTTACTTCTTTGTGTTTATTGTAAACTGCCTTGCATTCATTGGTGTGGTGCTAAACTGCTGCCTTTCCTGCAGACACTATGGCATCTATGTGATTTCATCAAGATCTTGTTTTGTTTTGATAACCCTCTGGCACCTTGGTGGCGCTTCTTACTGTGGCCATTGTAATATGTTAGTGACTATCACTGCTCATGTTATGTTTTATCTACTGTTTCTTCCATTTTTAGCCAATTTGATGAGCTAGAGGAGTTTTCTGAGAAAAGCATTGTGTATCACTGTTCATACTGATAAAATAGTAGTAAATTGTCCAAACATAATGCTAATGAGTGGGGATAATGCTTAATTCTACCATCCAGTGGTACCTACAACTAGGCATAATCCTACAAGGCTGCATATTTTCAGACAGTGTCTTTTGAATGGTACTCATAGATTTGCTCTCAGTTCTACAGATGAAAAGTGAAAGAAATAGTTGTGTGAAACAGAGACCAAGAGAGAGAAACTGGCTAATCATGAAGTGTGTGGGTGTTAATATGGAATGGTCCGTTCTGGCCCTACACAGCCTCTTCTAGTCCAATGTTAAAAAGGTGTGAAGGAGAGGGGGTTTCTGAAGCTATTCGACTACCCAAAAAGCAGTTCTGATGGAGTATTCTGGCCCTTTAACCCAGGCTGTCTTTGGATCATGAATTATGTCAACAGAAGCAGTGGCCAAGAAAGATCATCATTTTATTTACATCAAAACTGTGTGCCCTAATCACAAAGTATTGCAGTTTACTTAATTTTGGATTTTGGATGTGCTTGTTTCAGTGTGTTTAAAGTAGGCTAATAATTCAACAATTTGTGCAATATGCTTATTCACTCCCTGTCCAAGAGTTATACAGTTAGATACCATAATCAATGTCATGTTGGTACACTAAATGTAGGGCTAGCACATGACTCGCTTAATTAAGCCTAGCATACAGACTGAGTAAAGGGAAGTCTGGCTCTCTCCAAAGTTCAGAATATGACTCAAATTTAATCTATTCTTTATTTATTCCATTCACAAACTGATTTTTGTATGGATTAGATAAACACAATATAATGTTTTTTTCTTTTTGAACAACACCAGCCTAGATATTTCTCCCTGCATCCAATCTTAATGCTAAGCTAAGCTAACCGTTTCCTTGCAGTAGCTTCATTCTTGGCACACACAATGATATCAATCTTCTCATCTTGATCTTGGCAAAAGTGAATAATGAGAACGTGCATAACAAATAAACACAAAAATCAGACCATTACATTTAAGCTAGCAACTCAATTGAGTGTATTATTACAATTAGTGACATTTACTTTATATTGTAATTGTATTTCAGTAGCCTGATATGGTTTCTAATCATTGATGGAAAATCTGGATTTGTACCATGTTTCACATTGATGACTGTGTTTGGATTTTACCAGTGTTACATTACGAATGAAGGGAAATCACAGTAAACTTAGCAATAAAAACTCCAACCCAAATCACCATGTTGTCTTTTCTCTTGAAAGGTCTGGGGGAGTGAAACTGGTTTGAGCCATGAAGCTATACAGCAAATTAACTCCAAAAACATATACAGTTTACTTCTCAGCCAAACAGTACAGGAGGTCTGTTAATGTGGTTTCCAGTCTCGCAGAGAATGAGTCCAACCAGCCTGATCAGAACAAAACATGCTGCCTCATACATTCCTACCAGGGCCGGGAAGGGTGCTGAGAGGGGGAATTGGGAGGATGAGAGACAGGTGTACAGTTGGCAAAACATAAGGAAAGACTGAGCAAAGAAGAGAAGGGAAAGCAAATTTTGTTTGTTTCAAAAACAATTTCTGCTGTGGCAGCATTTTAAATTTATAGTCAAGGCATTTTGAATTTGGATTAAAAGGAGACGCTTTCGTATTGTGACACTAACTCTAGCACTATACACAAACATGCTGCTTTTTCTTCAATTTAATCTTCATCTAATCTTTATAGATGAGTTGAATTATACTACATGTACATGGCCAAAGGTATGTGGGCATTCCTGTCATTTAGGACAATCAATAATATAAATAGGAAATCACTGCAGTATTACAAACTTTAACATCAAAAAACAATTTCTTCATTCTGAACAGGAAATACTGTATATTAGCAAGCTCACATTAATTTTGGCAGTTGGTTCTATTAGCTGTTATGTAACTACACTTGGCACTTACTAAGTGTATTTTTTAGTGACATAGCTAACTTTACATAAGCATGTGTGTGGGGCAACCAACATTAATTCTGTGATATGTAAACACTACTGATTTAACTTAACTCTTTTTGAACTGCACAGCTAGCTAGTGCAACTGGCTAACATAAGGGTTTTCTAAGTGGAGATTTCACATCTTTCAATTAAAACGGGCTGTGACCAAATATTTACAACTACTACCTGTCAGGTGTAACTGTTGTGTAAGCTAGCTGAATGAACCCATTGACAAAACTAACGTTAACTTGCTAATATCTAACCAGTTAAGACCAAAGAGTAAACAAAGCACTAAATTTCAAATTACAAAACGTTATGCTGCTAACATAAGACCAAATGACAACAGTTAGTTCAATATTGAACTGTCACTGTAAATCAATTCTAAAACACATATTTCTCAACATAACACATTTCACAAAAAATTCTCCAGGTATGCAGATATAAACAACGTCATACCTACATTTAGAAAGGATTCGTCTGAGGTTTTAATGGTGCAACATTAGTAAATAAGTAGCTTAAAACTAGCTAACTACAACCTTAGGAAGGACTTACAAAAGAATTTACTAATAGTTTTCCCAGTCGTGTAGAATAACTAGGTGTCCATATTCTTAATTCAGGTGTCCATATATTTTAACTTCCTTTCAGGAAGCTTTTCCCATTCTTATGTCATCTCTCTGTGGAAAGTTCCTCAGAGATGGTGATCATCTAAAACTCAAAAGCAAGTGAAAAGCACAAGCTGAGCAGCCCTCAATTAAAGCATTAGGGCTTACAATATTGTACACACCCTTTGGCCTCACAACCCCATAAACCTAACCACCTCTGTGTCTCAGCTTTGCTGTCCCAAGCAATTTAGTCCTGAGAAAACATGATGTGTTTATGGGTTTGTGACTACAAATCTCCTGTTCCAGTGCTGAACCACAATAAAAGAACATTCTCTTGTAATGGCTCGACTATAACTTCAGCTTTGCAATCTGCAGCAACACACACCAGGCGTTTATAGTTTTGTGAGGAGACCACACATTCCAGTCACAGGGCACCTAAATGACTTGGATGTCAGCAGAGGTTTGGAAAGAGATTCATTTGGCTTTACGAGTCATGGTCAAGACCTTCACTCTGATCTGGAGAAGAGCCCATCTTGTGACTCCTGGTTTCATTTAAGGCTGAGATTTTCTGAGGTTCTTGAGGGGGATTTTGTGGTTAGAATAATTTAACTCAAGCTAAGTGAAGGAAAGGACCATCGAAAAGTACTCGTGTTATATCTATGCAGCTTCATTCTATTTGCATGTTAAGTCACATCATGTAGTGATGTGGTGAAGTTAGAGGACACTCTGGGTATGCTACTCACCAAGGATAATATTTTGCAAAACCTGGCAAAAGCAAAGTCCAGAGGAGGAATAAAGGGTGGAGGAGGGTGGGGAATGGGTTTGGAAAGTCCAAAGCCCCCTGAGAGGAACCACCACTGAGGAACCACAAACACGGAGTGGCACTGTCGGTTTGCTGACTCAAGAACAGGCCTGGCGCCATGCACGCAAACACCAAAGGTTCAATGGTTGATTGACTCCATGTGGATGAAGACTAACATCCTGAAAATATTATTTTGAATTTTAGAATGTTTATCTTCAAGCTGTGTTTTCACTCACCCATAACTGTGTGGATAACTTTATGATATCCAAATTCACCTGCAGATATATTCTTACGGAACTGGTTAGAAACCATCAGAAATATGTTTTAAAAGCTTTGTAAAGTGGCCTGTAACGCATATCTCTCATGTCCTGTATGTGCGCTGTTTTAAGTTGCTGCTAGCCTTGCTATTTTCAAAAGTGTAGAGGTTAGCCACTGTACAGCATCTGGACCTGAGGAACATGTACAGTAACACAGAGAATAATAACTGGGAAATCACACTGACATTCACAGAAAACTCAGAAAACTCCTATGTGTTTAAGAAGATAATGTTGTCTTTTAAGGCTGAACTAATTGTCTTGTGTAGGAACATTGTAGCCTGCTGTTTAAACCATTTCATACAGTAGCTTTTAAAGGCTCACTAAGGTGCAAAGTTTGTTGTGCACACTGTATCATCAACCTTGAGAGATTGATGTATTGGTAAATGTTTAGTTTTAGTAGATTTTATTTCAAGACATTTTTTGAGCGCCTGCTGCCAATACACACCCTTACACTATATTTGCTTCTTGTCAAAGGTAAGTGAATACTTCTTGGTCTGTCTGGCTGTGCAATCAAAATTTTCCATCCTCAGTCTGCTAACATTCAGAATAAACAACCCCCCCCTCCGTCACATTTAATATGACCTCGAAGAGCAGTTGCATCAAAGCATTTTAATATATTTCTCTGTTTTCCTATAACTCAATTAACTTCTATGTATGTGCTTCTATTCACAGTATTACACAAATGCATTGCACCTTACTGTCCATTGCTTGTTTGTCCATTGCTGAAGACAGTTCAGTTCAAATCAAGTTTGTCTTGTACCTTTAGGGTTGTTTATTTACCAAACCATGGAATTCCCTTTTACATGTAGGACATGGACATTGCACACTCCAAGACATGCTTACATTAGGATCGGTCAAACATCAGAGATATTATTCATCCAATTTAAGGCATGATAGCTATATCACTTTTCCAGTCCAGTATAAACTGGAATTATGGCAATGTAGGAAATAGCAAAGCTGAAAGTAAGGGTGGGAAGGTCATGGTGGTGGATGGGTGTAGCACATCTGACTTTCATACAGGGGATCAGACCTGACATTAATGTTGGATGTTGGCATTTTTATGAGCGAAAACTTTAAAAACATTGAAAAATATGCCACTGAAATTAATCCAGGGTTATTGCAAAGTCGTCAAACCTCAACGTTCTTGTTTTTAGCTTAAGAATGACTTTGTACACAGTTATTTCTGCTGTGATTGAAAGATGTTATAAATTTGAAAAGGAGCACTCTTTAATTAAGTGTATCCTATTGTTTCCCATCCAATTTGGCTTGTGACTTATTGTGTTTTTGTGTTCAATAGACTAATATTTGTTCCTTCTTTATTTAAATGATTTTTAGGGTAATCATCCAATATTTACAAAAATGTAAGCAAACTGTATTTTGCTGTATTTTGTATATTTGTTTTCTATATTGCAAGCCCTAAACCTTTCTTGCACACCTTATGTAGGTCCTAACCCTCAAATTGGAAATGATAAACGCACCTAGAAGTTATTTCAAAAGTGGTTTTCTTGCTGTTTGTTTAGAGCAAGCTGAACAGAGAAATCCAAACCTTTTGGACTGAGGAGTTATTTGATCCCATCCTTTTACAGAAAACAAAGCTTATTATCTCTTAAACAGGATATGTAGGATTAATGCAGATGCTTGTTTAATCTGGGAAAAACATCCCGTGCTGCCACGTGCTGACCAATGCGGTTGTAGAAGTATGATTCACTTGATTTCCAAACACGTAAATCAACGTGTACATTTAACAAAGAAACTGTCTACGGATTCACACTTTTCAGTGGTTATACAGTGTCTGTGTCATGTCCTGACTACTTACAGAACTGTGTGTGACCTGGTAGAGCATTGTTGTGCTGCTGACAGCTTAGTTCTGCTCTGTGTGTGTTGGACAGGTCGGCTTCCTCACTAACGAGGCAGACATGAGGGTTTTTCGACAGACAGCAAGGAAACCATGAGGAGAGAAAAGAACAACAAACATGAGGAGGGAAAAACAGGGAGGGAGATGAAACAGGCCAGACAAGAAGGAGATGGATGATCAGGGCAATTAATCAATGGGTGGAACCAATGAGTAGACAGATACTTGAGGGTTGATATTTTGGATTTCAGCTTGCAATAGTAAATAATGTGCTGACACTCAAACCTCAAATATGATCATTTCATGCTTCAGAAGTCCAAAAAATGTTAAGAATTTTGTTTTTCCACCAAAAATGCATCTTAATCAGGGTGGGGTAGTGTGTGAAACAGAATCAGAATGAAAACATTCCTCTGAAACTGAGTATAATGATGGTCCATAATGTTAGAACACCTACTATACTCCTGTACAACTCTACAACTACAGCTTTCAAATTGAGGTCATGAGTTTACAAGGAAATACTGTTGTTGGGCAACTGACACAAAATGGATACTTGTTCTCTTGTAAAAATGGTGAACAATGTGTTCCAATTAATTTCATGAGCCTCCAGTAGCAGTGGAGCACATTAGAATCATCTTATTAAGTCGTTGTGGTGAACATGTTAGAAAACAGTTAGCCCATTAACACATCAAGCAGGTATGGAACATTTGCATTTAAGTCAGTTTGTATCCCCCTTACAAATGTAAGACCCAAAATCTATTTCCTTTTAGCACTGTTTTAGTCTCCACCGACTACAGAGGGAACAAATGTTTTGAGTTTTAGCTGCTATATGCTCCATGAGCTTGTCACTAATGTTGTCTTTTTATCCTATTGGGTTGGCCACACAGCATTGGATTTAGTTCTGCTGGAAATAGGTAGAGTACTGAGTCTGAGCCAAAACAGTAAAGCTGCAGGCCATAAAACCAAAACGATGAGTTGAGAGACACTTAAATGTTGGGGAACCACAAAGTTGAGTGATAATCCTCTGTGTGCACAGCTGTGAGTTACCCTATTCACATTATACATAGTCATTTGATCTGTTGGATAATCTAAAATAGATTTGAGCAGCTTTCAGGCCAAGAGCAATACAGTAGGCCACTGTATACAACCAATAATAAATGTTGGTTTCTATTCCATGCCCACAATCCTCCTAATCATAACCAAGCAGTTTTTTGTACCTAAACTTCACCAAGTTTTTAAGATGGCAGATGAAAGAAATAACCTTACATCATAGTCAAATGCAATAATGTGCTCCTTGTAGTGCGTGAGCCAGCTCGTTAATCTTGTAATAATTCTAATTCTCTCTGGCTCAACATATGAGCAAACCAACACTCCAGTTTGTGCAGGTGAGGTCTGGGTTTTTAGTTCTTTGGATATGGTCGTCTCCACCTCTCCTTCGGTTTTTCCTCTCCCTCCTCTCTCCTTCCTCCATCATTATATCAGCCTCAGTGTCCACCCAGACCTGACCTCAGCTGTTCCACTGCTACTTCACATAAACATTCACCTCATCATCGCTTTTGCAAGCCAAGCGTGTTGCTTTGGTCTCTCAAAACTTTTAATTCACTTGTGGAAAGCCTAATATTAAAATCTTAAACTTCCTTCTCAGTGCTACTCTTGTTTGTGTTACCACCTATTCCATTATGGTATTTGCACTGCCATTTGCTTCTCTCAGTCAATGAATGGAGGTAAGGTGTTCACTGGAGAAAGAGGACCACTTCCTGCTACTCTTAGCAGCAGGAATGGAGAAAAGAGCAGTTGCTGGATGGATGGATGGAGAAAGAGAGCGAGAGCAGAGAGCTCTTGTTTTGCTGTCCTTGGTCAATTGGGTGAAGTGCAAACAACCAAGAACTGTGGGAAGTTGTGTTTCTTGAGGACTCTCTTTGTTAGAGTCTTGAAACATGTGGTCATCTGGTTAGACACAACATGCTTCTTAGCCAGAATTTTTAAATTCTGAGTGAGGAAAGCAATGGTCACCATTGCAGGAGCTCTTTTCCAGCCTTATTCTGACTATGCCTCAAAACAAGTTAAGGGTTATTCTGAAACTCACCTTGACCCTTCTCACCTCGAGAGCCTTGGATAGTAGAAAGCACAAGAAAGAGTCCCTCAGATCAAGTTGTACATGGTACATAACATTGTGCATGGTGTTATCCCTCAATATGTAAAAAGTGTTTTCATCCAGGTGAGGGATATTAACAGTTATAACCACTATAGGGGAAGTCCCACTGACTTTGTTGCTCCCAGGTTTAAGAGTAACTTGAGAAAGGAAACTTATATACTGTACAGTACATGGCAGTACATCTACGGAATAGATTGATTTATAATCTTATAATCATAAGCAACTTCGGAGGTCTCAAGCTGGCACATAAGACTTGACTTAGAAGTTATTTATAGTCGCATGTTATGTCTGGTCATAGGTTGTCTTTCTAAATAATGTTTTCTTGGTTTGCTTTAATGTAGCTTATTAATTTGAATTATTATGCACAGACTCAGACTTGTATTTAATCTGCTAAAGGGACTGTGAAGTTATGTTGATATACTGATCTGTGATGTACAGAGTTTTTAATTTGTTTTATGAACTGAATGGTTATTAGGGCCATGCATTGTCCAATTCAATTGATGTTGTTAATTCAATGAATAACTTGTTGAATGTATTGTCTTTTTGTTTCGATTAATGTGTTTATGCTATTCTTGCCATGTCAGATCATCCACATGTGGACAGTCACAAGCCACATATGGTGATGCATGCATAAAGTAGTTGATGCCAATCAGCTGATACCTACATTAACGCTATATCCCATTGAATGCAAAAGGGAGAACTCTAGAAACCTTTCAGAGTCACATTTTAAGCCTAGAGTGCTGAGTATTAGTACATAACCTTTTGGTGTAGTATTCCCTTAAAACGCACCACATCTGTCTAGAGTCAGTCAACATATTTTGCGCATTGTCATTTCCACAATCGGAAACATCACAAAGTCAAACATGTCTATAATGTGACTACATACATTATATTATGTAGCAGGGTTTCAGCAGTTTGACAACTCAGTCTGAAACTCTTTGCTCCTTTAGCTGCATCAACATCGGAGCATGGTAGAGTGTCCAACTGTCTCTCTTCAGCTAGTCAGCGACCTGCCAAACTCTCTTTTCCTGTGTATGAGTGTTTGTGTCTTTTCCAGCTCTTTCCCCTCAGTGACAGCCTCCTCTGCAGCTCCACTCAATGTTTTAGTTTCCTGACATTCAGTGTCACGCCCGCACCGCCTCTGGTGTGGGGTTGGGTAGCACTTTGGGTGGTGACGTGCGGTATATGGCCCACATGTAATTGCTGTTACATACAGTTATTAAAACATAAAGCTGAAGTCTGGGATTTTATAGTAAACTGGCCTTGTGTGGTTTATTAGACTCTGTGGTTATAATCTGTGGAGGTTGCTTGCATGCTTCTTACTTTAGCCAGAGTATGTGGTGACAGCCTCCACAGACACACAATACTCCCCCTCAGAATTAACACATAAAACCAACATCTCTTCTCATGCTTTGTATACCACTATGGGACTGTTTCTCCTGAGTGTGCAACAGCTCAGAGAAAATATTTGAGCAGAGCAAAAACATGCAGTTTAGTTGAGCTATGCTAAGCATGAACATGCTGAGTACAATAGAGGGGGACTGTGGAGGATTGTGGGGCAGCTGGTTTGTATGATTTATGACAGCATTAATAACACTTGTTGGTGGCTCCAGAAGAATTGGTTTAAGTCATCTTTATTTCTGAAAATGTCTTCTTTATGTCACTTCGTTTCTTTTCCAGACAACTATGGAGGATACGAGAACCATCTTTTCAAAGGTAATAGCCAAACTGTTCTATTCAGTATACATGATGTATTTCACATGATGAATATGGCATTGTCTATTGATTGCAAAGTCTGCAGGTGAATTTGGAAAAGATGTATGATTACATTTCCACAATGTAAGGCTTAATATTATTTGTTTTAAAGATTCGTCTGAATTGGGTTAAAAGAAAAACTTAATGAGGCTGTTTATGCTTTCAAGGTTCATCTTAATATACGTACAAGGAATTCAAAGAAAATAGTTGAGTTCATGATGAATTAGTGTTTTTCTGTTTTTTCCATGATCCTAAAAAAACATCACATGACACTAAAAACTACTATGTTACTTGATCAGTAGTAGAACATGTTTTGTATATCTCATGTTTGCATTTTATCCTTGTCTTGTATTTCAGAGGAGGATCTCACTGGCGAGGAGGAGGAAATACCTTCATTTAGAGGTGAGTTCACATGCACACTCTCATAAGTCTTAACAACAACAAAACAAGCATGGGCATCTGTATTATGTTTTTTAAACCAGAGAGACTGTGTACAAGCATGGCTTGTGTATGAATGCCTGAGCACGACTGTGTGTGTGTGTGTGTGTGTGTGTGTGTGTGTGTGTCTGTGTCTGTGTGTGTGTGTCTGTGTGTACATCTGCCAATGACAACATTGTTATTTATCAATTCCACATCTGCTCCATGTCTCACCACATTCAGCCTCTCAGTTTTAACCCTTTGGCTGACCCCAAGTATAGTACTTAAATGATCATTTCAGTTGTATACAACTTGTGTCTTACTTTTGTAGTTTCAGCCATCATTTATATCACTTATGATGATATTACACACACCAAAGTCACTACAACAAGGTCTAATTGAGTAAAAACAGGAGAGGTCATATTATCCAGAGAGATTTTAAACAAATCAGCAATCATCATCGCACATATTATTTCATAGTTTAACAAAGAGTCAGTCTGTAAACTGTGATGGATGTTTACAACAGACAGTTCAGATAATAATTTTGTCCTATGAATTTAATTAGTCCAATAATGGATATCATCATGTTGCCCCATTAGCCCTCTTTTAAGTAATTTTGTTGCATTCCTAATGTTTGTATTCAGTAATTCACTCACACATTCTCATTGTGTGCATCCATCCATTCACTGTGTGTCCAGGTCGTAACAGAGGTGGCTGTGTGAAGTGCCAGCAGAGCCACTCACTCCAGCTGGCTGTCAAAGTCCTTTTTGGATTTGTTGCATTTCTCATCATCACTGTTGCAGTGCTGGCGTCACTTGGTGAGCTCTGTTTGAGTTTTTAACCTGGCAATCATGGCTTATTGGGCAACCAAGGCTAGTTTATCTCTGGTATTTAGCGTGCAGTTAAGTCAAAAGGGAGCTGTTACCACCAACTGAGCAAAACACATAAGTACCAGTTTAACATGGAAAGGAAAAAAAAAACATAGATATTATCTCCACCTCTGAAGGCATTCCAACCCTTAAAAGCAGTCAATCCCAACAGTGACCCTGTGATTTGTCAGATATTCTCACTGATGAAAGCTGACATAATGTATTAAGAAAATGGAGAAGTAGGCTTGTCGTGGGAAAATGTTAGACTTCACTTTGTGTGTATTTGCCTTAATAAAACACAGCGCATTTCAACTCCCGTACATTAAATAGGTCCTGTGTGCCATGTTTTACCTGACTACTTCTCCATGCCGACAGATGCTGTTCACATTAACATCACTCTTTATTGGGTTTGAAAGCTATAAATCTTAGTCTTTTACTACAGTTCAGGTATCTCAGAGGAGACAGGGAGACTTGGTAGAGAGGCACAAAACCCCACAACACACACACGCGCACGCACACACACACATACACACATACACACACACACACACACAGGATTGCATTTACATAAATGTACAGAAAGGTAATAAGTCTTATTAAAGATGTACTGTACACTGTGTGTAGGGATTTCATTAACATTTTATTTACATAATAGACCTACTGTACATGTGAAATTACTAAAGTTTGTGTTCGCCACCAGCAGTTGGCTTCAGTTGTACGTTATGACACTTTAGGAATCGTTACAGACACAGTTCTGTCGCAGTTGCAGTCCATTCATGACCATTAAACAAAGACATCCTCCATTAAAATGTCCTATCCTATGCCCCCTTTTCTGTAGGTAGCTATTTTAAGTCTAATATCTGAATATTTGAAATATTAATTTCCTTCTGTTTTTCTGTGATAGGTTGAGTGCAATAGCTATTGCATTAAGCTATATGTCTGACGCTAATGTGTTGCTAACATGTATCTGTTTAATCAAAATTGGCCTAACTGTTACTGCTATTTTACTCTTTATTGACTTTGAATGGGGCTTGGCCAATGTTGTTTTTTATGGTAGCTACTTGTTTTTTTCCTGACAGGAGAAACAATTTATAGTAGCTAGCATGAACTTTAACAGCCAGTTTGATATTATGCTAGCAGGTAACTCCAATTACTTTACTTTTCAATTTTGTAGAACCTCAAGTCTGGTTAATTGTTGTTTGTGGTATGTCTTATTGTGATTTGGGTAACACTCATGTATGGATTAAGAGCTGGATAGGGCAATGTCATTCAGTCTTGAAGCCAATTTTTCCTGGTGGTCACTCGCAGCAGACCACCATTATAAAACATATGTCTGTAAAACTGTTGACAGGAGAACCTTGACCTGCAAGCAAGGTGACCAATTATTTCTGTTATGAATCTTTCATGTAGGTTTTATTTTACTGAGCATTTCAACAATCTGTGAAAAAAATATGCCACAAATTATATTCTGGGAGAAACATAAACATAAACATTTTTCCTTCAGTATTTTGAGCGCTAACAAACAACTGAGCAACCAAATGACTAAATCAGCATTTACTAACTTTCATCTTGCCCAAATGTGTGCTTACACAAATATAAGACTACAATACAAGCAGAAACACAACCCAGCTGTACAACCCTGAAGCACTAAAAAACATATTGTACTTGGCTGGAACTCCCAACTGTGCATGCACACAAGGAAAAACAGACACCAGTAACCTTTGATTTTCCATCCCCTGCTGAACAGCTGTTTTATAATAAATAATAAATTAATCTGTTTAGTAAAAAACAAACTACAGCACATTTTGTAGCACTGTCCTTTATAAGAAGAAACAAATATTTCTTTGGGGAAATACATATTTTCAAGTAATGTGTGTGGAGTGTGTATGGAGGTCTCTAGTGGCAAATTAACACATAATCTCTTATAAAGTGTTAAGGAATGAATTCATTCAAATACTTGTATTGCTACTTTTAGCATCATTGCACAGAATCTTGCAATAGCATCATTGTCACAGGAGCTAATACAGCAGAGCAGATGGTATGTGCAAATCACATGTGGAAACTTTTATAAATGCAAACAGACCTACATTAATCCCCTGAGTCAGGAACTAGAATGCAGAAAAAGTCTGCAAATACAAACCATATAAAGTTACACTCACAAATGTACCCTCAACCACACAAAAACCTCACACTCACAAACTTGTTGCTCCCTTGGGGAATATGTATGGAGAGGGGCAGGACCTGGCCAGCTGGTTGAACCATCATTTATCAGTGTTTTGATTGAATTTTTTAACTAATGAAAACTTTATATGTTTTCTTATCAGGGCTTACATTTCAACATCCTGTTTTTACTCTTTAAAATACTTCCTATTTCCTGTTAAGAGCAAGGAACTACAGATGTCAAACCTTTCTGTATCTATCCTTTTTCAGTATTTTCGCTCATTGAGTGCCACTATTAGTGGTAGTGTTCAGTACTGTTTTTGAATTACATTAGCATTTTTCTGCATCTTAAATGTTAATATAATTTTGCAATTTTTTTAATTTCAGGTTATGTTTCCATAACTTTATATTTTCTGTGTCTGCAGTATTCAGGAAAGTTGACAACCTGGCTGACGAGGAGTCTGTCTACCACAAGAAGATCATCACTGTTCAGCAAGGAATAGATGGTAAAATAGCTGCTTGACTCAGAGAATATCATTTTTTATACTGAGTCAGTATGTTTTTATACAGCACTTACACATGTAAGGCAGACAAAAATTAGATTAATAGGTATTTAATTTACTGTGTGAGGAATTTCATCATGTATTACTTGAATTTGACAACTTTTGACTGTTTAGCCAGTTGCAATGGAAATGAACCAAGCTTAAATATCCATTTTTCTGAGTACATAAGGATTCTCATCCAGGTTGACTTTAAAAATTGGGACTGAAAATTCATCCTTGACCTAGGAAACAGCAGCAATCAGTCTCACTGATTCAGTTTGTTAAATTAAGTAATATTTAGTATCATCCTCAGATTGTGTGATATGAATTAAAGGTAGAGTCAGTCATTCTGTAGAAACAGACTCAGAGGTTAAAAAAAAACAACTCAAACATTTCAGAGACAGTGCTGATTGATACATTTAATAAAATGGTAAGTGATGATTAATAAAAGTGTATCTGTTACATTAGAAAACATGTTCGATGTGAATTGGCCATGGAAACTCTCTCCCACCATTTAACAGGTGCTGTAGACAGGACTATCATATCCTCATACAGACAGCTGCTCTGATGATTTCCCTCTTTCCTGTGCATAAGCACCAACACCACCTGTTGATTGGCTGGAATAGTGGTGTGTAGCTCAATCAGAACCACTTTGTTTCCCATTCATAGAGCCAAGGCTATGCATGAACACTGGGTTTCTTTTCACAGCACACACAGAACAGACATCTAGAGGTTTACTTATTTTGATAAAAAGTGTATTGAACAATATTTCTCCAGAATCATTGACTCTATCTTTAAAGCTCCAGTGCAGCTTCTAAATGAACTTTGTTGTAAAATTGTTCTGTCATTTGCAAACATACTGCATACAGTATGTATTAGGTTCTTGAAGTTTGAACCAGTAAGAATGATTGAGTGTGATGTCAGAGGAATTCAGAAGATCTCTTGCAAATATGGTAGCCAGATGTTTTGCTATATAACATGCCATCTAATTTTCACAGCCTTATGTTCCCTCTCGTTCTTTTCTTTCTCTGTCTTTCAGGTGTTAGCTCCACCTCTAACTGTTCAGGCTGTCTGGATGTGACTTTGTACAGTGAGGAGATCACCAGGCTGAAGATAGAGTTTGAAGACATCCAGAGAATGATACTGGCACAGGAACAGGTACAATGGATCACTATTAAGTTAGAAACTCATACTTTTTATGAAAACAGTGTCACATGACATGTTTTTTTATTATCATCCCATTAATAGAAAAAGATTCATGGATATTCTGTTGCTCCTCTTTGATGCCCCAGGTCCTGGACGAAGCCTCTCAGACCCAGACCAATCTAAAAGCCACCAGCAACCGGCTGACTCACGACATGCAAAACCACCTAATGTCAATAAAACTTCTCAACCAGTCGCGGGAAAGGTACCTGGGTCAGGTGGAGGGGTGGAAGGACGTGATCGAGGAAAATGACGAGAAGTTGAAAACTCTGACAGAGGATCAGTATGACATCAAAGCTACCACACAGCAAGTCAACACCACAGTGGCGCTTAGGTGAGTAAGGGGAGAGATATTTGGACAGATAACATAGCTCTCTAAAATGAGAATTTGATACTAAAAACCTGATATTAGCATAATTATTCTTCAGATTTATTTTGTTTGGAAGACAAAGATGCTTTTTGGAGAAGTCATAATAGAAAAATAAACTGTAAGAATGTAAGAAATCTAAAAGCAAAGCATTACATTTCCAAAATCTTTAATTAGAAAAGTGCATAAGGTATTATCAGAAACAGCACATCTGGTGGACAAGTGTAATTTATCTTCAGCTACATTCACAGCATGTGTTCCTGACCTTTTAATGAACTGGACAAAGTGGGAACTTCAGTGGCTGACAGTAGGCAAGAAGCCAGAGTCTTAAGTCATAATTGCCATTTTGGCAGTATTCCCATTTGAAAAAGACACAGCTGTGACTTTAAACAAAGAATATGACTGATGGATTTTATTATCCTTACTATTATGAAATACAACCAGAAATTTTAATGGGGTGATAAAATTGCCAGATGCCTTTTTACTTTTTGCAATGTGTAGCACATTTATGAACAAGAAAAATCTATTTCCTCTTTACAACCAAGCAGGCATGTAGGTAAATTAAGTCACTTTACCTCACATTTCTTTTGTGCTTCCCTCTGCTCTCCAGCACAATGCGGATAAATGCCCTGCAGAGGAAAGCAGATGAGGAAACTCTTGTCCTCCAGAAGCTGACCAGCGACTGGCAGAACTACAGCCGAGTTCTGAGTGTGATGAAATCCAACATGAGTAACACCGTGCAAAACATGCGCTTTCTCCAAAACAACATTGTCGCAGATCACCAGAGAATAGCCATGTCCACTGAAGTGTTCTACGACCTCACTCAGCAGGTATGTTTAGACCTATAAATTCATGAACAGGTTGGGTTCAGGATCTTGATGCAAGTTTAATATTTTTCTGTCTAGATCAATACTATGGAGAGGTTTTATAATGTGAAGGGAAAGACTTCAAATAAAAAAACAAAGCAAACCCACACACAACTTTGTGAACTATGCACGCAGATTGATAATTAAAATGTCTATCTGTAGCTTAAACACAGTCATGTGTAATCTTGTACTCGTGCACCGGTTTGGAGACCAATTTGAACCTTAAAAGTGACAACATGTTTTGGAAGGTGAAGACAAACTCATAATTAGATTCAGGTTTGAACTGGGCAAAGGGTCAGAATTAGTTATGATGGTTAGGGACTAGCATGTCAGTGGGTCTTCACAAGTATAGAAGTACTATATATGTGTGTGTTTTTAAGGTGATGAACCTGCAGATGCAACTTGATAATGTAACCTCTTTCATGGATGAGTATGAAGAGAACATGCATGACCTTCAGTACCATTCCAGGTAATACACATGAACAGAGATTTGTACTAATACATGCATGGGCATATTTTCTTGATTGATCAATTAATTGTTTGGTCCATGAAAGGTTAAAACTTGTGGGAAAAATGCCATTCATTCATTTAAGTCTCATTCTAACCTTAACTCTGAAATGAACCCTACCACACACAAACAAATGCCCAAATGAGAGGTAAATCCTGACAATGACTATAGTACACACAATCAAGTAAGAATTAGTATTATAGAAGTAACTAGAGCCTAGAATCTAGTATCTGTTGATATGTTGATACAGGGAGAAACCCTCATTTAACAATCCCTTTAGGTACTACGAAAATCGGACAGGTGAACGTTTCTCTGCCTTGGATGGTCGTTTGAACTCCATCGAGATGGAGATCGACACAATATCCTCCAGCATCAACGCCACCGTCAGTCACGTCCAAAGCATGTACAAGTATGTCAACATCGAGAGCTCAACCTGTCAGGGCCGCCTGGGCAGACAAACAGAAGATCTACAGGTTGGAACCATACAAGCCATACAAAAACTACATTTTTTCACACAAAAGATATGTAGGTTAAAGTTGAAGTCCTTTCAACTTTACCAAATATGGTGTCATCTGCATACAACATTATACACACTCTTTACCTAACTGGCAGCTTCGGAATTCAATTACTATAGTCTTTATATGATTTTTTCTGATCATGCAGTGACATGTTGGTGGCAAAGTGTTTTTTTGCATTTTTGACAAACAGTCCAGACAGTGGATAAAATGTGTTAATATGTTTTCCTACTGTCTCATGCTTGTTATTTGTGTTTGTGTTCTTGTGGATTTCTTCTTTTACTGCATACCTTCATCCTCACAACTATCTATTGTCTGCAGAACATGAACAACACAGTCTTGTTACTCCTCACCTTGGCCGACACGCTGAGACAGCAGAATATGTTGTTGAATGTCCGACTGGATATGGATGTCAGGAATCTGTCCATGGTGATGGAGGAGATGAAGCTGGTAGATACACACCATACACAGGTCATAAAGAACCTCACTATAGTAAAAGGTACAGTAGATGTTGTGGTATATAAATACAATCTGAATGCCTCTGTTTAGTGTCCTTTGCAATGTCACCATGCCATCTTATCGCAACAGGTGTTCCAGGACGACCAGGGCCCAAAGGCAACCGTGGTGAGACTGGTACAAAAGGACCCATGGGACTGACCGGAAGCAAAGGTGACCAAGGCCCCATAGGAAGTCGTGGATCTGCTGGAGAGAAGGGGTCTATTGGACCTAAAGGTGCCCCAGGTGAAACAGGCCCCACTGGCAACAGAGGTGCAGTAGGCATAAAAGGAGCCAAGGGATCTCTTGGACAGCCAGGACCACGTGGTGAGAGGGGCCAGAAAGGTGACATGGGCCCCTCTGGAATAGATGGGCCCCCAGGACCAACAGGACGTCAAGGAATCGAGGGCGATGTAGGACTACCAGGCATGCCTGGGCCAAAAGGGCCAAAAGGAAAACCTGGGCCAGTTGGGTCGCCTGGCCGACCAGGAACTCCTGGACCTCCAGGATTGCCATATCCCCATGACCAAATCAATGTCCAGCAGCCAAACGAGTCTGCTGATGGATCCAAGACGCGTTAGAACTCAGAGGTGATTTATAAACCACAGAAGCATTATTGACAGATTGATATAAACAGAAGGAATATATAGCCATTGTGACTGGTGATGCAGCAGTTGATGAAGGGAAAAACTCTTATTCAATTTCTATGGGATTGTGTAAGATGGATCTTCACAACCATACCAAGTGCAACAGGCATTCTCCTGATAAAAAAGACTTGAGGTAAATCAAGAGGAAGGTCTAAAATTAGAAGACAGAACTGCTGCCACAGACTGAACTGTTGTTTCCTGTGTTTATCATTGACTTTTAATTGACCATTTTTGTCTTGAGAGTACCTAGAACAATAATGGACGATTTTGTTAGACTTTGTTGGTAAGAGGAGAAACTACCTTCATCCAACACTGGGATCACACCAGTACTTTTGATCGGTCTTCCCTCACCAAATAACAAACAATGGGCTTTTAATGGAGTGAAAACTTTCAATAGATGGTGGGAAATCATTCCCATTTTTGAATTTGAATGTACTGGAAGGGAAGAAGATGTGTGAGGTTGGTGTGGAGTCACCAAAACCACAGAGGGCATAATAAATAAGAGAACAATTGGTCTGAAGTAGACATGGTTTCCCATCCACGCTACCAGACAAGGGTTGACATTTCCATGCACTAGTATAAGGACACAAAACATCTGCTTCTTCTTGCATTTTATTGCACTTTATTGGTTCTTTAAGAGTAAAATTTAAGAATTTTTGTCCATTTGATTTCAGAGCAGGTACTCTGATGCCTTTTTTCATCTGTTGGTAAAACAGTGATTTTATGACGTCTGTTTGTTGAATTGAAGATTTGAAAATACATAGTTTAGGCCCTTCCAGTCTGAATTTTCAGTTGAGTGCTCTGATGACCATTAACATATTTTACATTGTATAAGATGTTTACTACTCTTGTTGCTGTTGTAAGCAAAAATTAAGAAAGTAACTTGTTGACGCCTGTTGACTTTTTTGGGAAATACATTTTCTTTTATTTTCAAAAAATAAGATGGGAAGATTGAAACCACTGTCATGTCTGTGCAGTAAGAAAGGAGCGAAAGCCAGGAGGTGACGAGCCTAGGCAAAGCTTAAAGACTGGGGGCGGGGGAGCAGCTAGCCTTGCTTTGTGCAGTGTAACCCTAACCCTAATTAATACATATCTTGTTTGTTTAGTTCATATACAAACAAAAATGTAAGAATGGCAATTTGTGGTTATAAGGTTTTGTAGTGCATCTTCAAGAAGCTGTTGTGTCACAGTGCATGCAACTGCCTCTGAAATCACAAGTTGTTGTTTTAACATTTCTGTGTATGTACAACGTAAAAGACAAGATTCAACATGTTTATTATTATGAATTTTGAGCTATATACAGAGCCAGGCTAGCTGTTTCCTAATGCTAATGTGTGATATTGATCTTTGTTTCTTTCGGAGATATGACGGACACAAGGCACTCATTCAACTAATAAAATGTTGGTACTTGTGATAACGGAGTAATCACTTTTTTTTTTTAAGTATATTTTTTTGGGCTTTTCTGCCTTTAATGTACAGGACAGTGGAGATAGACAGGAAACAGGCAGAGAGAGGGGGCATGACACGCAGGATAAGACCGCTCGGCTCGGGATTCGAGCCGGGGTCACCTGCAACGAGGACTGTAGCCTCAACACATGGGGCGGGAGCGCTACCCGCTGAGCTATGCTCACCCCGGAGTAATCACTTTTAAGTTTACATCTTACGATACATGCACAAATAATCATTTATAGATAGTGGCTTTACAAAAAGGGAAACGTACTAATTTTTTGTAAGACTGTGTGTTATGAAATGCGACTGGCTTGCATTGAACTCCAATAAAAGCTTCTTTTTTTAACAGTTGTGGTCCTGTGAGTATACATGTAAGCAATACATTTCTATTGTTACCCTGTAAAGAAAAGCAGTTTTGTCATTAATTTAAAACTCATCAACCCCTCCCATTAGATTTTTGAGGTTTGCTGCCACTGACTTAAAGATATGTGATTGTCTAAATTTACCCTGTTGTTTTAACATTGGCAATCTGCCAAAAAATGTGGCCTGCACTTTACATAGTGCAGTTTACTGTGGAATTTATTAAAATACAGGGTACAGATATCCAAAAAAGTGTTTAAGGACAAGAATAATACTTCTGACATGAACAAAATCACCTTGTTGTACTACCATCTGTTAAAATAATGAATCACTTTTTAAATACTTTACAGCATAATACATAATACATAATACATAATACATAATAATAATATTAAATATAATTATTTGATACTGATCTCAAAACTTGGGATTTGGTTTATGCAGATGTGTCATGGAAGAAAACAGATGATGGCCTTCTTGCAGCAAGCTGTGGCGATAGTCCTGATGTCCTGCTATAATTATATTTTTACAGTATTTTCCAATTTCTCCATGTTGAAACTTGACAGGCCTTGTGGGATGTGAGGAACCTGATCTCTAACAAAAACGTCCTTCAAGAATCCACCCAAATCCCTTATTTCTGCAGTCCCTTGCTAGTTATGATCATAGGACATTTGCTCTAAATCACTAACTGTTTTCACCACAAAAACCTGAAGCAGAAGCGTAAAATCGGTGTAGTTTCTGATCTTTGAGCCTGAGAAATATGGCTGATATAAAATCCAGGCTAAGGCTAAGCTGAATGCTTATACTATATCCTTCAATCTGACTCACACCATTTCTTTGCTCTTTTGTGGTGAGGGAGACCTCCAGCAGATAAATATGAATTATTCCCACATGTGGAATCAGGGCAGAGTACTACAGATGTCACCACAGCCAACCACAAACTGACACTAAGAAAGCAAAGAGACAATGGGAGAAAGAGAGAAACATGACAGAATAAGTAAAGTAAGGCACAGAAGAAGAATTATTTGGACACCATAAATCCAGAACAGCCCTGACACAACTACACCTTATTAGGCTGTCACTGTGGAGATAAAAATACCTTTTTTTCTCAGTGCCTTAACCAGCCTTAGCACTTTCCAGACCTTCATATCAGTTAAAGCAATCTGCCACGATTCATGTTTCAGACTGTCAGGCAGCCACAATCAAACTTGAGGTTCACTTGAGTAATATGGGAAACTGGGAGGGGGAACCAAAGCCTGTTTAAATTGGCAGGAATCACTTGTTAATTTCGGTTTGCCTTGTACACCATGATAGCAAAACCTATGGGAGGTGCACAAAATTAATAAAATACTACTCTTAACTTTCTTACAGGACTCCTTAAATACATTCAAATATTCTACATACAATTCTCATGTATTTTTTGTGCTAATACATGACACTAAGGTTAAATAACGTTAAGCTGTATCTGCTTAGACTCCTTAGAAGAATGATGAGAGCCAACAAGAGTCAACAAGAGCACACAATAGAGTTCTGCTCGGCTGCCCAACATCCTGCTGCCACCTGACATCATTGGGTATTGTTCCAAAATAACAAGTCCACAAAGACTGGATAGGACATTAACAAAAATATGACCACATGTTCATGTGCTTCACACAAGGTAGCTATATTTGAGCCAGAGGGTCACTGGAAGGGGTTTTTGGGAGCAGCTTAATTATTGTTTTTCTACTTATTATAGTGGTTCATCATAGCTAATCCTAGACTACTGTAAACCTACTCCCATAGAAAACACAAAAAATCTACACAAATGTTTGTGAAAAGTTATGGTCAGGTGGAAACCTCCAAAGTGTCATCTTTAGTGACTCAGAAAAGCAGCTGTGTTTTTATCTTGCAGTGTTGAGTTTATCCAGTGGGTTTTGGAAAGGGTTTCATTAACCTGAAGGTTGTATAATTTTGTCAAAAATACAGCGGAGAATGAAATAAGGACATGAAAATCTTCAACGTGGACAGAGAGAGAGTGAGAGGAGGGCATAGTGTGTTTTAGCTGTGCTGAAAAACACCAGGCCAGGCCAGCATAAACCAGAGGGCCAGATGTGCTCCCTGGAACCTCTGCCAGGTCTGGCTTTCCCAGGTGGAATATTTTTCAACATTTCATATACCTATAATTCTTTCTTTCCATTGGCTTAGCAACAGGCTGAAAGCTTTAACATCATGACTTACCTGTTTTATGTTTTTTTTTCTAAGCTAATAATGAACAGGATGTAACGCTTCTCTCTCTCTCTCTCTCTCTCTCTCTGTCTCTCTCTCTCTCTCCACATGAACACTTCAGGGCTGATTGGCTATGAAGTGAATTGAGTAGCTGTGATGTGCTGTAATGGAGTTATGGTTTGTTGCCCAACGTGCCCCACAGGACCTTTCTGATGATTCGGTGACATGATGTCATGCCTGCCCATGTCTCAACTCAGAGTGGAAGTGAAGGAGCGCTGAGTATCTGCAATTCACAAATGTTCCTACTTCAATAAATAAAACAAAACTGCGAGCTAATCACTGACTGATATTAATGTATGTCATCTCATTGGTTAATCCCTTAGTCTATGAAATAAACAAGATAAAAGACTCTTTTTATTGAGCCATTAAAAAACTTTTAATATAAAGCACTAAACATGACTCTGTTACAGATGCCCCTCGTTACAGAAAGCTGACCAATCAGAACATTGTGGGCTCCATGGGAGGGGGGCCTTAAAGAGACAAGAGTTAAGACTGCCTGTTAGAGACAGAGGCTGAACTGAGGGACTGCATAAATAAGGTTTATTGAACCTTGTGTAGCTACTCACAAAAAGGCAAAAACAATTGGAGGTTGAAATGAGAATAGTAGGGCCCCTACTAGCTATTTAGCAGTTTCTTGCAAAACAACATTTGATCACATCTTGATCTGTACTTCATCAGTTAGTCAAAGTCCCTTTTTTTAGTAACTACAGTTCCCTGTCTATTGACTTCCAAAGAGGGATTTTGTCACTAAAAAGACTGTGGCACATATCCACTTCGTTTGACTAAGTCAGATGACTGAAGCCTCATTGAAGCTTCGGATTCAAAACGAGGACTTTAGATTTTGTCTAATCACTAATCACTTTCTCATACAGAATCTCATTCAGAATGAAAAAAATATCTACATGTTCGTATTCAGAATGTATAAACTGAGTGAGTAGTTATTGTAGCTGGTTTTGGGGAGTTTCTCTCCTGTTCGAGAGTCTAAGGATAGTGTCGTATGCTGTGCAGAATATTGGGCAGTACTCACAAAGTCAAGTCTAATAAAACTGACTTGACATGAAATGGACTTATATTCCCTTTATAAATTTCACGCTTTCTCACAGCCTTCTGTCACTTTGATTCCCAGGTCAAGATGTATAATTTCAGTCATAAAGACATTAGATGTGCCTGGAGATGGGGGGTGACATGGAGAGACATTACCTAACCCGAACCAACACACACACACACAATTTGAGACGTTAGCTAACCGTTGACTTGACAGGCCCCCAAAGAGCTCATTATGTAGACAGCTGTAAAAACACACTTGGCCTTTGACTTTGGTTCAGGTAACAATTATTCAATGTGTGTGTGTGTGTGTGTGTGTGTGTGTGTGTGTGTGTGAGAGAGAGAGAGAGAGAGAGAGAGAGAGAGAGAGAGAACAGGGATCACACCTGCTGTAGTGTGTGTAGTGAGTCAGCAAATTACTCTAAAAATAAATATTAGATTGGTTGAAAAGAACAGTGATGGTGTCATGAGTGTCTAAAAGCTCTGAAACTCACTTTGAGTTTTTTAGTCTTAGCTCAATAATTATGCCTTTGATAGCCTGCAGCTGGAAATCCCTGTAACCATTAATCAACCAGACACTGTGATAGAAGAATAATAGATTTCTGATATCACAGAGCAAATTAATTGATTGCAATGGTGAGCCTATAGCTTTAAGACTGATGAAGCAACACTTAGGTTAGATCCACATGTCCTCCTTCATGCAGTATCAATCTCCCTTTATGCTTGATGCTTGGACAAGTTTTTTGCCATTTAGCAACAAAATGTGATTATTTAATAGCATCTTTTTTAGCAGCCCTTTTTTAGGCAGATTTAGGCAGTAATGTGCATTTTTGTTATTGTTAGTAAATACTATGAGAAGCGAAAACTTTCCAACTTCCCCAGCTGTTAGAAATGTTTTAAACAATCAGTAGAAAATATGTTTTGCATGATTACAATGACGTTGAGGCAAGAAAAATAAGGAAGGGATATTTATCTTATCCAATCACTCACAAAGCTAAAGAGGTGACATTTAAAATATTAAATGATATCTATCCATCTAACCACTTCCTCCATGTAAGATTTCATTGGGACAACAATATATCAATATATGTGGATTCTGTGAGAGTGACATTGAAACAGTAGAGCATATTTTCTTTGAATGTGATCATGTTGGGGAAGTTTGGTCTTCATTTCAAAACTGGTTGTTAACCAAACAAATAACAGTGCACCATTTGAACCGGATGTCTATTAAAGTTGGAGTACAGTTAAAGGAGAAGAACTTGGACTTCTTGGTGAACAATCTAATCTCACTTGGGAAACATTTTATTCACAGATGTAAATACCTCAAGATGAAACCCTACATCAACGATTGGCAGAATGAACTCAAGCTATACAAGAAATCCTTGTACTTGTACTACATGACAAACAAAAAGGCCCAGAGACTATTTTCTTTAATGGACTTATTTATCACAGAATGCACCTTAAATGTTTGTAATGTTATAATACTGGAATAAAAAAATAAAAAAAACCTCCCCAGCTGATATGTGGCTTTCAGCCACCAGCCTCTTTTGTTCTTACTGAAGGAAGGAACTGGTCACAAATGTACACTTTCAATAATTTCCCAAAGCAGCAGCTGAGCACTGTAGTTTTTAGTAAATGTCACTCAAGCAGGGTTGAACAGTGGAGTTATTGGGGTCTATTTTAAGCTGTGGATTAACACACATTTGATACTCTTGTGAGTATGTAGAGTACCAGCATGAAGGAATATGTCATTCAGTGCAATGGAGTGAATCTAATGTCTTTAATAGATTTTGGACAACAATGAAGCTCCATGGCACAGAGGACTAAGCAAGATCAAGTCTCGACTATACAAGTAATACTTGCTAGAAGGATAAAATCATTGTTACTACCAGAAGTATATTTTAAGCAACTGAAAAAACGTTATTTCCCTGCAGCTTTTTTAGATTTTGCATGGCCTACAAGACGTCCGGTCTTGGACCCTAAAAAGGTTCCTGCACAGATCTTTTGAACCCACTCAGTAATCCAGCTTGCAGCACTGTTTCTGTTGGCAGTGACTGCAGCGTTGAGGGTGGGAGAGCTGCAGGAGAGTGTCTACAGATTATTTTCAGATAGCAGAGGAATTGTGTCTGCAAACTCTGCCTTCGTCCTTATAATGGGGTACTCTTGTTTCCCTTTGAGGTTGGGAGAACTGAGGGTATGGTCATTTATAATGAAGCTTCAGTATTGCAGATGTATTAGCTATACAGGAAGTCAAATGGAGACAATTTATTTGTTTTAAATTCCACCTAATTGCGTTCTGTGCAAGAGTTAGATGAGATTATTCATAACACTCTCATGGCTGTGCGTTCAATAGGCTATGGAGGTGGATTAACGATTAGCCTACATTAGTGATTAGCTTGGCTTAGTTTCATACTGGAAGCCTAGCGCTGTCAAAAGTTGTTTTAAAAAAAATGCCTACAAACATTGAGAACTCTAACCCTAACCCTAACCCTAACCCTAAAAAAAAGTTTTTTTTTTATTATTATTTTTTTTTATTCTTTCAAAAACAGAAATGTGAAATTTGTACTTTGGAGTTATTTTGGAGTTGTGTGCTGTATTTCACATAAGTATTGTAGGACTGCTCGCCAATAGTTACACCACATAACTCTCACCTAAAACTATACATTTTAAAATTCCTGGTTTTGTACAATCATCAATAAACATATTAAATTTGGGAACTCATCAGCTGTCTGTCTGACAGGGTTAACCTCTGTGGGCAATGGCCAATATTACAGGGCTACCAATGTAGCTAGTGTGTACCCGGATATGAATGCAATTTTTTTTTTTCATTAAAAAATTTATCTGGGAGAGCTGGGCTAACTTAAAGACAGCGAAAAGCACCTATTTCCCTAAATGTTGAACTTACTGTTTAAACCAAACATTTTCCATGACCCAGCAGCAGACAGTTGCCTGACCTGCTGACATTTTGTAACTTCAGATTTCACTGCATAAATTTGTCCATGGTGGAAAGATGGTTTCATTATATGATAGAAGAAAAAACAATATCAATGTACAAAAATATAGACTTGCACTTTTCACGTCACACACCTGTTTACCTTGAGCAATCGCCCAGTTCCTAATCCGCCCACTAAAGGCTGATTTATGCTTCTGCATCAGAGCGACGCCATTGCTACGCCGTTGCTCCGACACCATCATTGTCCTTTCGAAGTTCTGCGTGGAGGGAACGTGTTGCTAGGGGGTGTGACTGTGTGTGTGTGTGTGTGTGTGTGTGCATATGTGTGTGTGGTTTCAGAGGAGTCTCTATCTGTATCCTTGTTTATCTTCCGGTCACAGTAGCATGTAGCATTGCGCTATGTGCGCTAATAACAGAAAACACATACCTTTTGTTCATTATTAATATAAAGCAACTTAAAATTATTAATAAAGCAACTGCTAGAGGAACTGACGCTTTGACGGGACCAATCACAGCCCTTGCGGTCCACGTTGCCGTGACACATAGTTTTTTGAAGGTGCACGTCAGGCTACGGTGTAGGGGTCCATGTCGACGCAGAGGGCTACACGTAGCTACGCTGTCGGTCCGATGCAGAAGCATAAATCAGCTTTAAGACTGTTTCCCTCCACCAGAGGAAAAATGGCTCTCCTGCAAAACACCTTCCCTCAGACACCATGAAGTTGTTTCAATAAGTCACTGAATGTTTAATAATGAAAATAAATTAAAGTATGTATGTTTGTTTGTTTTGCATGGCAGCAGAGAAAAAAATGAGGTCTTGTATTATTATAACCATATGTCTGGAGTTTGGAGTGAGGTTGCAGCCCAGCGAGGAAGATTGGCCTGTTTTGGTTCAATCTTTTATATTATTTAAAAACTGAAGTAGTTCTATTTTCAGTCAATCCAATAAAATGTTCTTTATGAAGAACAGAAAAATGACATTTCTATGACTAATGACTATTTCAATACACGTATTTAGTGTTTTGCCATTCTTCTACAGTCCAACAATCCAAACCTTTACTTTGAAAAATCATATCCAATACAACACCTCCACAAATAGGTTCAAGTATGGATCAAATACTGGAATAATGTTTAGTTTGTCAGTGGAAAGGCTGCTTTTCCATAAACTCTTGGACTTCAAGGTAGGATTTGATTCCACCTTTTGCAATCTTTACATTTCACATCCTTACATTTTTCTTTGTTTTCCAACTTTTCCAATTTGAATGTAATAACTGAAACTCCTTTCTTTGGGTATTGTCAATGCAATCTAGCAGTAACATGATGGTGGTCTAGTTGTGGGTTGGTGGGTTTTCTCTCATTATGTCTTATTTAGAAATGGACCCACATGGCAGACAGCTGTGTAACCTGAGAGCATGAGCCATGACAGTTTCTCATCATTGAAAACCAGCAATTTTGTCAGGAAGAACACATTTCCTCTCCCACACTTTTGACAGTTTGGAAACCCATCAATACACATTCAAAAATTAATTCTGTGAAGATTTAACACAGGGATTTCTGTCCTTCCTGATTACGCAAATACAATTAAAAAAAACAATATCATTGTAGACCTACATCATCACCTCAAAACATATTTTAGTAATAAAAATGTCCCTGCTGATCTATTGAGTTTAACCTTTTCTCTCCAAATCTTGTGAGTAATTTCAGTGTCACTACAGATAATGATTTCAGTAAGCTAAATCTAAAACAGAGGCACTGTGTCCTTTGTCTGTCTGATGCAGCAGCTGACTAGACTAGTGAACCCAAGTGCAGTACATAGAGACAGGAGGCAGTAAATCAAGTTGCAAGGAAGTTTATTGCTGAGCTCGTAGCAGGGAGACTGGGGCGAAGGCTTGGGCAGCTAGTTGGAAACCTGGGGCAGGTACTTGAGGATGAAGCTGAGAACAAGCAGGGGGGGAGGGGGGACTGCTGAGGGAGCGATGCAGAGCAGAGTTCCAGAAAGCAGGAAACTGAGCTAAACCAAGGAAGGAAACCAAAGAGGCATGAGGACTGAAGACGGACTGGAGTAAAGGTGAGGTTTTCGGGATGCACACAAAAACCGCAACTAGGCAGGATACAGGATACTAAAAGAATAGTGACAAGAACAAGTTAGGTTGGAAGTGTGATTGACCGTGTGAACACAGTCTACTATCTGGGGACAAGATGTAGGTTGAACCAGGTATTTATGCAGGGCCTATCATGAGTGTCTGACTCCCTCACACCTGTCTCCACTTCTGAATTCAAACAAACACAGACACAGAAGGAGGGGAAGAGGCTAGGTGGAGGAGGAGGCAGAAGTGGAAGGTGTAGCAAATAATAAACAAAGAGATTCAAATAACAGGAATTTGTCTTTAAAACTGCACTCGGGTAAGGGTTAGGGTTGCGCAGACCCTGGCTCCAAATCATGTCACACAAGCAAGATGGAAGCCTCCAGGATGTAAATATTTTGACTTCATTTTTGAAGCCAAAATATCTACTTTCTACTGGAAGTAGAGAAGTGGAATCCATATTTATATACAGTCAATGGTGAAAACCAAACAGGACTGTTATAATACTGATGTTATTATTAAGCAACTGTTTGCAAAGATGTTGTTAACAACTTTGTAAAGTGATAAGCAAATGTCATGTTTACAGCTTGTTCCACTGTTCCACTGCCCCCAAGTGGCGAAATATATATATATATATATATATATATATATATATATATATGTATATATATATATATTTTATATCATTCAATGTTTCAAGCACAATACAAAATAAAATAAACATTATCTGGGTGATTATCCTACTGGTTAACTTAATGTAAATTCATGAAAACATTCACGCCAAAAATATTCTCATAAACTCTAGCACTCCATGTTAACATTTTAATAAACACTACCCTGAGAGAGGACAGAAGATTATCAACATGATCAAATAAAAGTAAGGAAAATTTGAACTTTTTAAATCAGGTTTGTTGTAAAGAAAATAATTAAACCGTGCACTGTTTTGAACTACAAAAAACTTCCATGTTATTATTTCCATGTTTCCAGTGAAGGTGGTGAGGAAGCAGAGATTGAGCAAAACATCAACCAACAATCGACATGGAATTAATGTTGTTTCTTTCTCAAATGTATGACACAAAAAGAAAAACGACTTGCAGTCACTGAAAGAATTCTGATTGAATAATCACTAACTTACTGACTTCAAAAATCAGCGGCCTATCAAATGGATAAGACATTAATAATATCATTTAATGGGTAATTGACAGTTTAATCCACTGTAACTAAAACATGGTGCATTTCTTTAAAATCTGCACCCAGAACATGACCCAGGACAGTTAGGCCCTTGGTTAACCCTCATCCAGTGTTTTTGGGAGGAGATGCAGTCTCTTCATTTCCCTCCCTGTGTTTAGAATAACAGAAGTCCAGCTGCACTGAATGGAAACTGCTGTTTTCAGACACTTTGCTCTCTTCCTTTCTGTTTTATTTCAAGTGAAGCAGAGTTTCGTTGATTCAGTGCAGCAGCTGTGCCAGAAAAGGGATGTTGGTCATTATAAATTTAAATAGCCTCCTGTCTGTGTTACGCAACCAGGTTCTGCTCTCTGCCATACACTGAGATTACGTCTGTTTTTCATCCATGTAATAGTATAGTACTGCCCTTACAGTATTACTACACACTGAACATACAAACAAGCAGAGATAGCACTGTGCATAAAATTGCTTCATTATCTGGAGTTAACTTGCATGTAGGGAATTACAAGAAAACAAAAAACAGGAAAACTGCAATCATGTGTGCTTATTAATATCACCACAATAATGTAATGAGTCAAGGTCAGCTAGCGAGCAGCAGCTGTAGAGCAGGTAATGATTCAGCATCTTGCACAAACAACAGGGACTTTTAAAATTTTAGTTAGTTCCGAGAACCTTTTGGTCGAAAAGGCCCCTTCACACACATTGAATGAAGTGTTTTACAGGAAGCAACTCAGCAGTTGATATGTCAAATCAAAACAGGACGGTAGAAACTCACTGCCTAAATAACCATACAAGACTCATGCTACAAGTCATAAAGTCTTGCAAGAGCTTTTTGCAGACATGTTCTGAGGACTACAAACATTTTGCAGTTTGGCAAATTAAAAACATTTCACATTATGTTGATGTAAACATGCATTACTGTACATACATAGCAAAACATGTTTGCTGTTGTAAATTTATGTAGTAATGTGTTAGTAATTATATCACTGTAACACAGTAATATAATTAGCTTTTTCAGTAATGAGTAGTGGGAATTTCAATCCCAGTAGTGCTCTGTTACTGTTAAACTTGGGGGTCTGTGTTCAGTGTCTCACTGAAAACTTTTACATTCATGGGAAAATGGTCTCAGACTTTTGGACCCTACTGTGTAGATGTGTGTTTATTTGTAAGTAGTAGCCTACAGTATATAATCTTCAGTGGAACCAGATGTGATGTTCGCTGTGTGTCGATGTCAGAACAGCAATGTACTGCGTAGCATGATGGTGATGCATCGTAGTATTTCAAATGCAACACTTCCAACATAAAGAAAAGTTTGGGTGCCAAATAGACAAGAGTCTTTTTATGTTAATAAACACATTTGGATACAGATAATCATTTCCATGGGGAGAAGATTACGGTGAAGCTGTAAACACAACAGCAACTTAAATATCATGATTATAGATGTACAACTGTGGGTTTGTAGGAATCAGGGGGTCCCCGAGGCAATCAGAGATAATTATGGGATGTCATTGCCTGAAACACACACACAAGCACCCACCTACACAACACATTCCTGCGCACACACAGTCATGTAAACACAGACCAAATGACATAAGATTGGATTCAAAGCCTACCTTTCAGGAAAAATCTCAAATGGTTTTTAGAGCATTTAGAGCCTAAGTCCTCAAGATTCTTAAGAGCTTAAAGTATTCATATCCATAAGAGGATTTCATTCTTCCAGATGATGGATTTCCATTGAAAATCCACTTTGCAGAAGTGCCAGTGGAAAGCCAAACTTATACTTTTTTTCTACAGGTAATTATTTCTGCATTGTATCACATCGCTCTACTTTATATTCTAACAGCATCGTCTCACTGTCCAAACATTCCTTCTCAGACTCACAGGAATCTCTCCCCCATCAGGCAGGGTTTGAGCCGACCTGGCTCACATTAGCATTTGGAAACCCTTCAGCTATTTGTGATTGATCGAGAGGGCCTGTGTACCCTGGAGCCTGCTGAGAAGTCACGAGTAAAACTGCTGACACTTCCTCTACTCGAATTAATGCTCCGAGAGGATTGAAGTAAATGTTGGCCAAAGTTTTTTAGCCCCTACCTGACCCACAGAGGCTTTATTAAACTGTCACAAAGTAAATGAGTGTATGATTTTAGCTGTCATATTGAAGATACACAACACTAACTGGCTCATACATTCATAAGATCCAGAGAGGAAGAGATATGGAAGCAGAAAGAGGGAATATTTTGATATGAAAACACAGACATAGACGTAGCTTTTGGGTTCATGGCAAATCTGTTTTTATGCATTTATTTCTCCAACAATCCCATATTTGTTTGTACAGGACCTCCTCGACATCTCCTACAGTAAATGTGCACATGATTATGAACATTCCGCAAAACTCACACATGCAGGCAATTCCTGAGTGCAGGTGTACCCTTGGTTAACGTTAGCAAACCAGCTAAAAGTACACAACATGTGAATAAGACATTTCCTCCTAAGTACTCTGACAACTGAACTAGATCACACTGATATCGACCGTCCATTAATCCCAGTGAGACACCGAAGTTTGACACCCCCAGTAATAGAGCACTACTGGGAATGAATTTCCCCCTACTCATTGTAAATTTACAACAGCAAACATGTTTTGCCATGTATGTAATGCATGTTTTATATCAACATGATGTGGAATGTTTTTAATGAACTCATCTGCCATGCTGCAAAATGTTTGTAGTGTTGAACATGATTAATGAATAGATCTTTATTGTCATTACAACGAAATTGGGATGCAGCCCAACCCAATGGTTTGTATGGTTATGTTTAGGCAGTCATTTGGTTAGGGTGAGGAAAGAAAAAAGAAGAAAAAATAGTATGTCCTTGTGTTTCTATTTGACATATCGGCTGCTGAGTTGCTTCCTGTAAAACGCTTAATCATTCAAACTTTGTTAAGGGGCGTATTTAGCCCCTTTTTGACCAAAAGGTTCTCGGAACTAACTAAAATTTTTAAAGTCCCTGTTGTTTGTGCAAGATGCTGAATCATTACCTGCTCTACAGCTGCTGCTCGCTAGCTGACCTTGACTCATTACATTATTGTGGTGATATTAATAAGCACACATGATTGCAGTTTTCCTGTTTTTTGTTTTCTTGTAATTCCCTACATGCAAGTTAACTCCAGATAATGAAGCAATTTTATGCACAGTGCTATCTCTGCTTGTTTGTATGTTCAGTGTGTAGTAATACTGTAAGGGCAGTACTATACTATTACATGGATGAAAAACAGACGTAATCTCAGTGTATGGCAGAGAGCAGAACCTGGTTGCGTAACACAGACAGGAGGCTATTTAAATTTATAATGACCAATATCCCTTTTCTGGCACAGCTGCTGCACTGAATCAACGAAACAGAAAGGAAGAGAGCAAAGTGTCTGAAAGCAGCAGTTTCAATTCAGTGCAGCTGGACTTCTGTTATTCTAAACACAGGGAGGGAAATGAAGAGAGGATTTTGTTTTACTGCATCTCCACCCAAAAACACTGGATGAGGGTTAACCAAGGGCCTAACTATCATGTTCTGGGTGCAGATTTTAAAGAAATGCACCATGTTTTAGGTACAGTAGATTAAACTGTCAATTAACCCATTAAGTTATAGCATGTGTCCCTGTTCTTAAGTGTTGTGTTTATTTATGGCGAGACGGTCTTGACCCCATCTAGTGATTAACAGGTTAATGTATCGTCCATTTGGTAGGCCGTTGACTTTTGAACACAGTAAATTAGTGAATGTTCAATTGGAATTCTTTCAGTGACAATAAGTTGTTTTTCTTTTTGTCTCATACGTTTGAGAAAGAAACAACAAAGTCTATTGTAGGCTGATGTTTTGCACAATCTCTGCTTCCTCACCACCCTCACAAGAAACATGGAAGTTCCATTTTGGAAGTTCATTATTTTCTTTACAACAAACCTGGTTAACCTTATTATCACTTGTTTGCAAGTCCTGTTTGTCTCCGCCTGGTGAATATAAATCTAATATTTTCTGCCCTATTAACACTATTTCGTTTACCAACATTGACTGTATATGAATATGCACGATCCGTCTTCACTGCCTGCCGCTATGCAAAAGTGAAGCCAAAGAGTTCTTTTCTGGGAGCTGCCATCTTGCTTATGTGCCGTCATTTGGAGCCAGTAGAGTTGGGCCAGAGGGTGACTGGGGACACATAGGTTCAGCCAGCCGCTCCCTGATGGGAGGTTTGAGTGGCTGTTATAGTTGTCAATCATGATGTCACACCCCCTTGTTAACAAAAATGGGCTCTGGAACAAGCATCAGCATGAAGGGAACCAACTGTATTGACAGAAACTCCCAGAAATCTTTGAGAAAACTTTACTTGACGTGTACTAATTTTTTTTGTTTGGCTCATGTCCCATCCTCTAACATTGGGGGGAAGGATTTATGACCTACGCGGCAGGCAGCCACCAGGAGGCGATAAAGATGTTTTGGCTTCACTTTTGGGGAGCTCTCATGACGTCTATATTTATCTGCTAAATGCATAACATATTAGGGCTGGGAATCGATCCGAATTTCCTGGATCGATCCGATTCCGATTCATAAGGTCACGATCCGATTCGATCCACGATTCGATCCGATTCGATTCGATATCGATCTATTTACAGACATAATGCAAATAAATACTGTCCCATAGACAAAACAGCTCCATGTGTTTATGATTGTGTATGTGTAAGAGGGACACAGAGAGAGAAGGGTCAAGTATCAAGTATTTATTTTAGACAAAAATCCAAGTATAATTTAAATTTCAATAACATATCCATGGCATTAAAACAATGACCAAATAAAATATAAATAAATTAAAATTAAGTGGCCCTACAAGTACAAACTACAAGAACCCCCTGTACAGAGAGAGAGAGAGAGAGAGAGAGAGATAGAGATAGAGAGAGAGAGAGAGAGAGAGAGAGAGGCCTTGGGCTGAATGTATGTAAAAGTGTGCTAAAGAATAACATAGGCCTATCCATGGCAGGAGTAAAACAATAGACATGAACTAACCAACCAGCTCAGTAACAAGAACAAAGGGAAAAAAATATGCCTGACTGAGAAGAGTCCTAGTCTTCAGGAATTGTGTGATTTTTCTGGAGAAAAAGGAGCTGGTCAACATGCTGTGGAGTGAGGCAGCTCCTTTGAGCACGAACAATGTCTCCAGCTGTTGAGAAAACTCGTTCAGATGGGACACTGGTCCCAGGTATGCAAAGATATTGCTTTGCAAGGCCTGCCAAAAGAGGGAAATCCTCTGCATGCGCCTGCCACCATGTCAGTGGATTTTGTGAAAGAGGAATAGCTGGCACTTTCCTGTAGGTGGTGACCTCTTCCTCTGCCATTTCAGTTGTTGTTTTGTTCTGTAGTGGAGTTGGTGGTGTGTACGCCGACCCCAGTAAAGCCATCAGAGCAGAGTCTTTGGGCCTCTTTGGTTGAGTTGGTGCAGGTGCAGGTGCAGCCACATCCGTTGAACCATGGGTGTCCTCTTGCTCTGGTGTAGTGTTCTGATGCAGAATAATATTACAAAAGAAAATAATACACAAATTAGTCAAGTCAAGTCAGCTTCGTCATATGCACAGGTCATACAAGGAAATTGAAATTACGTTTTCTCTCTGTACCATGAAGGACATAGACAGACATAGTATGGGACTGACATTTACAGACTGACATTAAGTGCAAGACAGGACAAGTAACAGTGATGGTCCAACCAGTAAAGTTAACCTGAATTCAGTCTTTTGCAGCTCAATTAAGAGTAAAATAGTCTAAATATTCAAATGGGCACACTATATAATCTGCAAACTCACATCGGTTGATGGGTTTGGATGAGCAGCTTCAGAGGTCAATTTCAAGAAGACAGCATCCCGTGCCTCATCAGACAGGACCGGTAGGGTCTTGAAACGTGGATCCAAGGATGATGCTACACACAAGGTCTCCTTCAGGCCTTCATATCTATATAGAGGAACACATATCACTTTAGATAGATAGCAGGGTAGGTCTACAGTAAATTCAGGAACAGTCATGCAAACATTATGAATAGTACAGTTTAAAATCACTGCTCTATTCTATGTAAGAATATGAGAACAAAATCAGAGACAAATTTAATTTTAAAACTACATATGCATTTCAGTGCTGCTACTACCACACAGCCATGTTAAATGAACATACCTTGGACTCAAGTTCTGGTGGACAGCAGTTTTGAGCTCCTTAATGATGGACGTGTCTTCGGCAGTGCATGCCATCTGATTAAGCAGTTGAAATTGCAGCGGGGCAACCATTGATATGGTAGGGGATTCCTCCTCAGAGATGGCGAGGGTGGCGGTCTTCATGGGTCCGAGGCATCTAACCACGTCCTCTGCAGTAGTGATGTCCGTCTCAGTCAATGTGCAGAGGTCACTCTCCCTCCTGCGGACGTCGGGGGACATCAGCGCTGCTGAGATGGCTGGCTGCTGCTCGAGGAAACGGCCCAGCATATCCAGCGAGCTGTTCCACCGGGTAGTGACATCCATCACAAGTTTATGTCGCGGCAGTTGAAGTAGCTGTTGCTTATCTTTCAGTACTTGGCTCGCAGTGGAACTTCGGTGGAAGAACGCAACAATCCGCCGTACCCGCCCCAGTAAGCGTGCGATAGCAGGAGTTTTTAGTCCTGCTTGGGATGCCAGGTTGAGGAGGTGGGCGAAACAGCCCATGTGAAAACGACCCATCAGATGCACCGCTCTCACGATGTTGGCTGCGTTATCCGTTACAAGAGCAGGGTTTTTGTCGGAAATTCCCCACTCTTCTATGGCTTCAGCGAGCAGGTCTGAGAGATTGCTTGCAGTGTGGCTCGTTTCAACTGCTCTGGTCTGAAGGACACTAGAGGCTAGTCTCCACTCCTCGTCGATGTGATGGCAAGTGATTGTCAGGTAGGACACAGTATTTCTCGAGGTCCAGCAGTCACATGTCAACGCCACCCTCTCGGCAGATTTCAGCGATTGCAGAAGGGCATCTTTTGTTTTAGCATACATTTGTGGAATCACCGTTTCGCTCAGATGTTTGCGACAGGGCAGGACATAGCGTGGCTCTAGCCTCTTGATCAGTAGTTTAAATCCAGCATTTTCCACTACGCTGTAGGGTCGGAGGTCTTTACTAATAAATATTCCGAGACCCTCGGTTATGCTCAATGCACGCGTTGAATTCGAGGGAAACTTAACCCCAAATGCCTTTTCCAGTGCTGTTTGGCTCGCGGCAGATTTAGCTAGGTCGCTGTGGTGCCTGGATAAGTGGTTGCGGAGATTCGTGGTATTGCCACACTATATTTGACCTCTGTCTGACACAGTTTGCACACCGCTTTTGTCCTGTCTAGTCCGTCTTTGTCCGAGTGACGCCTAAATCCGAAATGTTGCCAAACATCAGACTTCATCCCAGAGGGTGAATTCAGTGGTGCCGCTTCAGCCATCTCGCTATCTTAAGTTTCGTTTTCGTTTAGCCGGCACTCGCTTTTTATAGTGCGCCTTGCGCGTCAAAGAAAATAGTGCCTTTAGTCACCTGGAAAAGATCGATCCAGACATTTTTGGATCGATATCGTGCTTTTTCAGCGTGAATCGATATCGGATCGCGGATCGATTTTTTGACCACAGCCCTATAAAATATCTTTACTAGGTTGTCACAAACTTGAATTGTCTGCTGTGGCTATTAGCCACTGCTTTCACCTCATACATTTCATCCACTGTTAATAAAAAAATATTGATGAGTGCAGCTTTAAAGACACAAATTCCTTTCATTTGAAACTGCTTGTTTATTATTTGCTACACCTTCAACTTCTGCCTCCTCCACCAAGCGTCTTCCCCTCCTTCTGTGTCTGATTAAGTACAGAAGTGGAGAAAGGTGTGAGGGAGTCAGACAGTCATGATAGGCCCTGCATAAATACCTGGTTCAACCTACATCTTGTCCCCAGATAGTTGACTGTGTTCACAGTCAATCACACTTCCAACCTAACTTGTTCTTGTCACTATTCTTTTAGTATCCTGCATTTGCCTAGGTGCTGTTTTTGTGTGCATCCCAAAAACCTCACCTTTACTCCAGTCCATCTTCAGTCCTCATGCCTCTTCGGTTTCCTTCCTTGGTTTAGTTCAGCTTCCTGCTTTCTGGAACTCTGCTCTGCATCGCTCCCTCAGCAGTCCCCCCCTGCTTGTTCTCAGCTTCATCCTCAAGTACCTGCCCCAGGTTTCCAACTAGCTGCCCAAGCCTTCACCCCAGTCTCCCTGGTACAAGCTCAGCAATAAACTTCCATGCAACCGGATTTACTGCCTCCTGTCTCTTTGTACTGCACTTGGGTTCACTAGCCTAGCCTTAACACTATTCAGATGCTGCATCAGACTGACAAAGGACACACTGCCTCTGTTTTAGCTTTAGCTTACTGAAATTATTATCTGTAGTGACACTGAGATTACTCACAGGATTTGGAGAGAAAGGGTTAAAGATAAACACAATACATCAGCAGGGACAGAAATCCCTGAAGTGTGTGGAATTGCTTTTTGAATGTGTACTGATGAGTTTTCAAATTGTTAAGGGTGTGGAAGAGGAAATGTGTTCTTAATAATAAAATTGCTGGTTTTCAATGATGAGAAACAGTCATGGCTCAGCAGGTGACACAGCTATCTGCCATGTGGGTCCTGCATGAGACATACAGAATCTGACCTAAACGCCTCCTTTACTAAACAAGAGAAAACCCACCCACCCACAACTAGACCACCATCATGTTACTGTTAGATCCCATTGATGATACCCAGGACAAAGAGCTTCAGCTATTACATCCAAATTGGAAAAGCTGGAGAAAGTTGTAAAGACCTGAAACATGAAGATTACAGAAGGGACAATCAAATCCTACCTTGAGGACAAAATCCAAGAGTTTATGGAAAAGCAGCCTTTCCACTGACAAACCAAACATTATTCCAGCATTTGATCCATACATGAACCTATTTGTTGAAGTGATATATTGGATATGATTTTGCAAAGTAAAGGTTTAAATTGTTGGACTGTAGAAGAATGGCAAAACTTAAAAAAACAAACAAACATGAAATACGTGTAATGAAAATAGTCTGTTTTTCTATTCTTCATAAAGAACATTTTATTGGAAATAGCATCTAGAAAATAGAAGTAATTCTCTTGCTGTATCAAAGTGTCAAAAAAAAAATAAAGGAAACAAAACAGGCCAAAGTTTTACAGCCAGTAACTGTGGACTAATCTTCCTCGCTGGGCTGCAACCTCACTCCAAACTCCAAACATATGGTTATAATAATACAAGACCTCATTTTTTTCCTGCTCCTTTGCTGCCATGCAAAGGAACCAAACATACATACTTTAATTTAGTTTCAGTATTAAACATTCAGTGACTTATTAAAACAACTTGACTTCATGGTCTGAGGGAAGGTGTTTTGCAGGAGAGCCATTTTTCCTCTGGTGGAGGGAAACAGTCTTAGAGGGCGGATTAGGAACTGGGCGATTGCTCAAGGTAAACAGGTGAGTGACGTGAAAAGTGCAAGTCTGTATTTTCATGTGTATTATTAGGGTTTTTTGTGCCTTGATGTTGGTTTTTCTTTGGCCAGCATTCAATCAAAGTGAAACCATCTTTCCACCCAGTTATATATGTACAGAGAAATTCCAAAGTCCAAGCCCCTAAAGTTTCAACATTGCTTGGATCATGTCAACAGGTAAGGCAACACTGGTGCTTCTTTCTGCTGCTGGGTCTTTGAAAATGTTTTGAAAAGTTCAACATTTGGGGAAATATGTTTATTCACAGTTTTAAGTATTAGATGAGAAGATTGATTAGGAGCACGGAGGCAAGGAGACACGTGATTATGTCACTGTATAATGTAGCCAGTGCACGCCTTTGAAGCACTTCCATGATTCACCAGTGAGGGGCAGCAACATGGCGCAAGGCATCTAGCCTGCCGGAAACGAAGAAGAAGAAGAAGAAAAAGAAAAAAATAATAAGAAGAAGAAAACGACAGCTCTGGCAAAAAAATGATAAAAATAGTGCTTTTAATCAACAAATCTTTAACCCTCTGTAAATGCCACGCTAGTCAGCTAATGAACATTAACCCCGCTAGTCGGCTAATAAACGTTAGCCCCGCTAGCCAGCTAATAAGCATTAGCCCCGCCCCCAGTCCACTGACGTAATCAGTTCTTGCTTTAGACCAAGCGGGGAGTTCCGGTCCTCTAAAAATGAGGCCAACGCAGAAGTAACTTAAAGCTGCATTTTATCAAAAGGCCACCAGGGGGCCACCATTTTGTGTTTTCAAAACTACTTCCGTCTCCATACAAGTCAATGGAGAATTCACCAATTTCTCACTTGATTTCTAACCTCAGTAAACGTTTTCAAAATGTGTTTATGGTCTCAATCGCTAGTTTAAAGCCTTCTTCAATGCAGTATGATGTTCATTTGTGAAATTTTGGCCTCCCTGATTTTATATTTGACGATAAAGCAGGGTATGCATTGGGACGTCCGCCCATGACTCCGCCTCATGCCCATATAAGTAGAATCCATGTTCTTTTTTACCCGGCATGCACCTGAAATTGGCGCTGCCTAGATTCGAAACTATTGAGCTTTGGTGGTGGAAAAGCAAAGAACTGGTGCTTAGTCAGGCTCTGGCTCCAAACCAGCACCAGCTCCAGCTCGGTGGAAAAGGGGTATTATTGAGCTAAGACTGAAAAACTCAAAGTGAGTTTCAGAGCTTTTAGACACTCATGACACCGTCACTGTACTTTTCAACCAATCTAATATTTATTTTTAGAGTAATTTGCTGACTCACTACACACACTACAGCAGGTGTGATCCCTGTTCTCTCTCTCTCTCACAGACACACACACACACCCACACATACATATACACATACACATTGAATAACTGTTACCTGAACCAAAGTCAAAGGCCAAGTGTGTTTTTACAGCTGTCTATATAATGAGCTCTTTGGGGGCCTGTCAAGTCAATGGTTAGCTAACGTCTCAAATTGTATATGTGTGTGTGTGTTGGTTTGGGTTAGGTAATGTCTCTCCATGTCACCCCCCCATCTCCAGGCACATCTAATGTCTTTATGACTGAAATTATACATCTTGACCTGGGAATCAAAGTGACAGAAGGCTGTGAGAAAGCGTGAAATTTATAAAGGGAACATAAGTCCATTTCATGTCAAGTCAGTTTTATGAGACTTGACTGTGTGACTACTGCCCAATATTACAAATCACTAATTTGCCTCAAGGGGCTTTACAATCTGCACAGCATACAACACTATCCTTAGACTCTCGAATAGGGGAGAAACCAGCTACAATAACTACTGACTCTATGTCTCTGTCTGTTGAAGGATGGTCCCTCTCCTGAGATTCTGCATGTGAAAATGATTAAACATTCTAGGAATAAAATGTGTCTATGTATTGAATAACATAGTGGTTATAGGCAATGTGAGTTCCAGGCTCAAAATGTTAAGTATATCTTAAAACAGCCAGGCGTCCATATGAATATGCTCAAATTTGAGCACTTAACATGTACAGAATGTTGTTAATTTTTGCAGGTATTTTGTTTGCTGTTTTCTTAAAAATCACAAAGTATTAACCTCACGGTGGCAGTAGAGGAAAAGTCAGGGGCTCACCAAATCCCAATATGATTCATCATCAGGGATGAATGTCTGTAAAACCTTTCATGGCAGTCTTATCAATAGTTGTTAAAATATTAATAATAATAAATAAATCTTATCCTGTCTTTTTATGCAGTCCTTCAGTTCAGCCTCTGTCTCTAACAGGCAGTCTTAACTCCTGTCTCTTTAAGGCCCCCCTCCCATGGAGCCCACACTGTTCTGATTGGTCAGCTTTCTGTAACGAGGGGCAGCTGTAACAGAGTCATGTTAAGTTGCCACTGGCAGATTAATCTATAATGAAAAAGTAATCATTAATAGCAGCCCTACAAGTATTAGTACAGTTTGTATTAACAGCTCTATTGTTCAGAGCGTGCAGAAGTAAATACATTAATATCAGTCAGTGATTAGCCCGCAGTTTTGTTTTATTTATTGAAGTAGGAACATTTGTGAATTGCAGACACTCAGCGCTCCTTCACTTCCACTCTGAGTTGAGCCATGTGCAGGCATGACATCATATCACCGAATCATCAGAAAGGTCCTGTGGGGCACGTTAGGCAACAAACCATAACTCCATTACAGCACATCACAGCTACTCAATTCACTTCATAGCCAATCAGCCCTGAAGTGGTCATGTGGAGAGAGAGAGGGAGAGAGAGAGAGAGAGAGAGAGAGAGAGAGAGAGACGTTACATCCTGTTCATTATTAGCTTAGAAAGAAAAAACATAAACCAGGTAAGTCATGATGTTAAAGCTTTCAGCCTGTTGCTAAGCCAGTGGAAAGAAAGAATTATAGGTATATGAAATGTTGAAAAATATTCCACCTGGGAAAGCCAGACCTGGCAGAGGTTCCAGAGAGCACATCTGGCCCTCTGGTTTATGCTGGCCTGGCCTGGTGTTTTTTATAGCACAGCTAAAACACACTATGCCCTCCTCTCACACATTCTCACTCCATTTGACAAAGAGCTGCTCTCGCTCTCTCGCTCTCTCTCTCTCTCTCTCTCTCTCTCTCTCTCCACGTTGGAAGATTTTCATGTCCTTATTTCATTCGCTGCTGTATTTTTGACAAAATTATACAACCTTCAGGTTAATGAAACCCTTTCCAAAACCCACTGGATAAACTCAACACTGCAAGATAAAAACACAGCTGCTTTTCTGAGTCACTAAAGATGACACTTTGGAGGTTTCCACCTGACCATAACTTTTCACAAACATTTGTGTAGATTTTTTGTGTTTTCTATGGGAGTAGGTTTACAGTAGTCTAGGATTAGATATGATGAACCACTATAATAAGTAGAAAAACAATAATTAAGCTGCTCCCAAAACCCCCCTCCAGTGACCCTCTGGCTCAAATATAGCTACCTTGTGTGAAGCACATAAAAATGTGGTCATATTTTTGTTAATGTCCTATCCAGTCTTTGTGGACTTGTTATTTTGGAACAATACCCAATGATGTCAGGTGGCAGCAGGATGTTGGGCAGCCGAGCAGAACTCTATTGTGTGCTCTTGTTGACTCTTGTTGGCTCTCATCATTCTTCTGTGAGGAGTCTAAGCAGATACAGCCTAACGTTGTTTAACCTTAGTGTCATGTATTAGCTCAAAAAACACATGATAATTGTATGTAGAATATTTGAATGTATTTACGGGGGATTGTAAGAAAGTTAAGAGTAGTATTTTATTAATTTTTGTGCCTCTGAACTGTAGACCAGCACCTCCCATAGGTTCAGTTATCATGACGGTCAACAGGTTGTTTCTTTGTGTATACCTGCTCCTTATTTTAAGTATTTACTGTTGTTAATACCTGTGTAAGTATAAAGAATAAAAATACAAATAAAATGGGAGGAGTCAATGCAGCAATAACAACTGTACAGTAACACTGTCCTGTTTGTCAGTTAACCTTTTTATCAGTGTAACTTTTTTCATGGTTGCATGCCTGGGACCTGCAACACTAACAAGTAAGCATGTGGTGTACAAGGCAAACCGAAATTAATAAGTGAGTCTTGCCAATTTAAACAGGCTTTGGTTTCCCCTCCCAGTTTCCCATATTACTCAAGTGAACCTCAAGTTTGATTGTGGCTGCCTGACAGTCTGAAACATGAATCGTGGCAGATTGCTGTAACTGATGAAGGTCTGGATAGTGCTAAGGCTGGTTAAGGCACTGTGAGAAAAAATGAAATAACTGTGTTTATCTCCACAGTGACAGCCTAATAAGGTGTAGTTGTGTAAGGGCTGTTGTGTATTTATGGTGAACTGACAGAATAATAGTCTGTTTAGCAAATACAGGATGGAAATAACTAAAATTTCAATACATATAATGATAACACTTTTGCAGAGTTGTGCAAATAGTATTGTAGTTTGTGAATTGTCACGTTCCAACTTCCCACTCTGAATGTTGCTTAATTTACTTTTTTGGGCAGAAACAAGATGGCGAGCTTGCAGCTCTGACTTATTATTGTTTGAAAATGGCTTAAGTGTTTGCTAAAGTGGTGAATGCACAATACCAGTCAAAGGTTTGGACACACTTTAATGAGAAAGTGTGTGAAAATGTAACATTAATTTAACACGAAACATTGTAGTCACTTCAATAGATAGCCAGACACTACCTAAACCAACGACACTGAATAGCAGCATATCTGAAAAGTTAGATGAACAATGGAGTTCAGAGGTATTTTTCCCACAATAAATTAGCATTTGATTTAGCCCCCCCCCCCCCCCCCCCTTTTTAAAGGGAACATATGCTATATTTGTTTTCCCTCATTTCTATGCTGTTAAGATTTCAGATGTGAAAAAAATGCCACCTCCTGTCTTTAAACCTTATTGGAATATGCTGTACAGAATGCATAGTGAGTGAGGGCAAAAGTATCAAACTGACCAGTTTGTTAATCTTCTATCCCTTCCTTCTTCTTTTTCTTTTTTTAACTTATTCTGTTATGTTTCTCTCTTTCTCCCATTGTCTCTTTGCTTTCTTAGTGTCAGTTTGTGGTTGGCTGTGGTGACATCTGTAGTACCCTGCCCTGATTCCACATGTGGGAAAAAATTCATATTTATCTGTTGGAGGTCTCCCTCACCACAAAAGAGCAAAGAAATGGTGTGAGTCAGATTGAAGGATATAGTATAAGCATTCAGCTTAGCCTTAGCCTGGATTTTATATCAGCCATATTTCTCAGGCTCAAAGATCAGAAACTACACCGATTTTACGCTTCTGCTTCAGGTTTTTGTGGTGAAAACAGCTTGTGATTTAGAGCAAATGTCCCATGATCATAACTAGCAAGGGACTGCAGAAATAAGGGATTTGGGTGGATTCTTGAAGGACGTTTTTGTTAGAGATCAGGTTCCTCACATCCCACAAGGCCTGTCAAGTTTCAACATGGAGAAATTGGAAAATACTGAAAAATATAATTATAGCAGGACATCAGGACTATCGCCACAGCTTGCTGCAAGAAGGCCATCATCTGTTTTCTTCCACGACACATCTGCATAAACCAAATCCCAAATTTTGAGATCAGTATCAGATAGTAGTAGGAAAAGGTGATTTTGGTACCCTGTATTTTGATATATTCTACAGTACACTTTTTGGCAGATTGCCTATGTTAAAACAACAGGGTAAATCTAGACAATCATATCAGCAAACCTCAAAAATCTAATGGGAGGGGTTGATGAGTTTTAAATTAATGACAAAACTGCTTTTCTTTACAGAGTAACAATAGAAATGTATTGCTTACATGTATACTCACAGGACCACAACTGTTAAAAAAAGAAGCTTTTATTGGAGTTCAATGCAAGCCAGTCGCATTTCATAACAACACACAGTCTTACAAAAAATTAGTACGTTTCCCTTTTTGTAAAGCCACTAGCTATAAATGAGTATTTATGTATGTATTGTAAGATGTAAACCCCCTTAAAAGTCATTACTCCGTTATCACAAGTGATTTAAGTAGAAACTGTGGCATATGTAAAAATTGTGTTGTATGAAAACCACCTGTAAGTAAGCGCTACCTTTGTGTTCATCTTTGTTTTCACTTTTTTACACAAGTATCAACATTTTGAATGAGTTGAATGAGTTCCTTGTGTCCGTCATACCTCCGAAAGAAACAGTACATTTTGATTCACTTCACAGATCAATATCACACATTAGCATTAGGAAACAGCTAGCCTGGCTCTGTATATAGCTCAAAATTCATAATAATAAACATGTTCTATCTCGTTTTTTACGTTGTACATACACAGAAATGTTAAAACAACAACTTGTGATTTCAGAGGAAGTTGCATGCACTGTGACACAACAGCTTCTTGAAGATGCGCTAGACAAAAAACAACCTTATAACCACAAATTGCCATTCTTACATTTTTGTTTGTGTATGAACTACTGTAAACGAACAAGATATGTATTAATTAGGGTTAGGTTTACACTGCACAAAGCAAGGCTAGCTGCTCCCCCGCCCCAAGTCTTTAAGCTTTGCCTAGGCTCGTCACCTCCTGGCTTTCGCTCCTTTCTTACTGCACAGCCATGACAGTGGTTTCAATCTTCCCATCTTATTTTTGGAATTTAAAAAAATGTATTTCCCAACAAGTTATTTTCTTATTTTTTGCTTACAACAGCAACAAGAGTAGTAAACATCTTATACAATGTAAAATAGGTTAATGGTCATCAGAGCACTCAACTGAAAATTCAAACTGGAAGGGCCTAAACTGTGTATTTTCAAATCTTCAATTCATCAAACAGACGTCATAAAATTACTGTTTTATCAACAGATGGAAAAAGGCCTCAGAGTACCTGCTCTGAAATCAAATGGACAAAAAAATCTTAAATTTTACTCTTAAAGAACCAATAAAGTGCAGTCCACCAGAAAAGGATGTGTCAATGTGAATATGTGAATATAATGTAAGAAAAAGCAGACTTTTTTGTGTCCTTACTACTAGTGCATGGAAATGTCAACCCTTGAGTTGTCTGGTAGCGTGGATGGGAAACCACCACTACTTCAGACCAATTGTTCTCCTATTTATTATGCCCTCTGTGGTTTTGGTGGCTCCACAACAACCGCACACACCTTCCTCCCTTCCAGTACATTCAAATTCAATAATGGGAATGATTTCCCACCATCTATTGAAAGTTTTCATTCCATTAAAAGCCCATTGTTTGTTATTTGTATCTGGATTACCAGGTGGGTGAGGGAAGACCCATCAAAAGTACTGGTGAGATCCCAATGTTGGATGAAGGTAGTTTCTCCTCTTACCAACAAAGTCTAACAAAATCGTCCATTATTGTTCTGGGTACTCTCAAGACAAAAATGGTCAATTAAAAGTCAATGATAAACACAGGAAACAACAGTTCACTCTGTGGCAGCAGTTCTGTCTTCTAATTTTAGACCTTTCTCTTGATTTACCTCAAGTCTTTTTTATCAGGAGAAAGCCTGTTGCACTTGGTATGTGAAGTTCTTTGCCATCTTGCACAATCTCATGTAAATTGAATAGAAAATTGAAAAGAGTTTTTCCCTTCATCAACTGCTGCATCACCAGTCACAATGGCTATATACTCCTTCTGTTTATATCAATCTGTCAATAATGCTTCTGTGATTTATAAATCACCTCTGAGTTCTAACGCGTCTTGGATCCATCAGCAGACTCGTTTGGCTGCTGGACATTGATTTGGTCATGGGGATATGGCAATCCTGGAGGTCCAGGAGTTCCTGGTGGGCCAGGCGGCCCAACTGGCCCAGGTTTTCCTTGTGGCCCTTGCGGACCATACATGCCTTGTTTTCCTGGAGAGCCCTTGCTCCCTTGAGGTCCTGTTGGTCCTGGGCGCCCATCTATTCCAGAGGGGCCCATGTCACCTTTCTGGCCCCTCTCACCACGCGGTCCTGGCTGACCAAGAGATCCCTTGGCTCCTTTTATGCCTACTGCACCTCTGTTGCCAGTGGGGCCTGTTTCACCTGGTGCACCTTTAGGTCCAATAAACCCCTTCTCTCCAGCAGATCCACGACCTCCTATGGGGCCTCGGTCACCTTTGCTTCCGGTCAATCCCATGGGTCCTTTTGAACCAGTCTCACCACGGTTCCCTTTGGGCCCTGGTCGTCCTGGAATGCCTGTTGTGAGAAGATGGCATGGTGACATTGCAAAGGACACTGTACAGAGGCATTCAGATTGTATTTATATACCACAACATCCACTGTACCTTTTAGTATAGTGAGGTTCTTTATGACCTGTGTATGTTGTGTATCTACCAGCTTCATCTCCTCCATCACCATGGACAGATTCCTGACATCCATATCTAGTCGGACATTCAACAACATATTCTGCTGTCTCAGTGTGTCGGCCAAGGTGAGGAGTAACAAGACTGTATGGTTCATGTTCTGCAGAAAATAGACAGTTGTGAGGATGAAGGTATGAAGTAAAAGAAGAAATCCACAAGAACACAAACAAAAATAACAAGCATGAGACAGTAGGAAAACATATTTAAACAAATTGTATCCACTGTCTGGACTGTTTGGGTTAGGGTTAGCTGCCAGTTAAGTAAAGAGTGTGTATAATGTTGTATGCAGATGACACCATATTTGGTAAAGTTGAAAGGACTTCAACTTTAACCTACATATCTTTTGTGTGAAAAAATGTAGTTTTTGTATGGCTTGTGTAGTTCCAACCTGTAGATCTTCTGTTTGTCTGCTCAGGCGGCCCTGACAGGTTGAGCTCTCAATGTTGATATACTTGTACATGCTTTGGACGTGACTGACGGTGGCGTTGATGCTGGAGGATATTGTGTCGATCTCCATCTCGATGGAGTTCAAACGACCATCCAAGGCAGAGAAACGTTCACCTGTCCGATTTTCGTAGTACCTAAAGGGATTGTTAAATGAGGGTTTTTCCCTGTATCAATATTGTTACTTCCAGATACTAGATTCTAGGCTCTAGTTACTTATATAATACTCATTTTTACTTGATTGTGTGTACTATAATCATTGTCAGGATTTACCTCTCATTTGGGCACAAAAACTGGGTAATTTATTTTTTGTATGGTAGGGTTCATTTTAGAGTTAAGGTAGACTAAAAAAACTATTTTGATAATATATTAATCTTTTTAGTAATTTTTCAAGCAACAATGTTTCATACCATGCACGCATTAGTGTCCAAGCATGTGTATTACCTGGAATGGTACTGAAGGTCATGCATGTTCTCTTCATGTTCATCCATGAAAGAGGTTACATTATCAAGTTGCATCTGCAGGTTCATCACCTGAAAACATACACATATGTAGTACTTCTATACTTGTGAGGACCCACTGACATGCTAGTCCCTAACCATCATAATTAATTCTGACCCTTTCCCCAGTTCAAACCTGAATCTAATAATAATTTTTTTAAAAGTGTCCTCACCTTCCAAAAACATGTTGTCACTATCAAAGTTCAAATTGGTCCCCAAACCAGTGCACGAGTACAAGATTACACATGACTTATAGACATTTTTAATTCTCAACCAGCGTGCATAGTTCATAAAGTTGTGTGTGGGTTTGTTTGTTTTTTTTATCAGTGTTTCCCTTCACGCTATAAAATCTCTTCATAGTACTTATCTAGACAGAAAAATATTGAACTTGCATCCAGATCCTGAACCCAACCTGTTCATGAATTTATAGGTCTAAACATACCTGCTGAGTGAGGTCGTAGAACACTTCAGTGGACATGGCTATTCTCTGGTGATCTGCGACAATGTTGTTTTGGAGAAAGCGCATGTTTTGCACGGTGTTACTTGCATTGGATTTCATCACATTCAGAACTTGGGTGTAGTTCTGCCAGTCACTGGTCAGCTTCTGGAGGACAAGAGTTTCCTCATCTGCTTTCATCTGCAGGGCATCTATCCACATTGTGCTGGAGAGCAGAAAGGAGATGTGAGGTACAGTGGCTTAATTTACCTACCTGCCTGCTTGGTTGTAAAGAGGAAATAGATTTTTCTTGTTCAGAAATGTGCTACACATTGCAAAAATAAAAAGGCATCTAACAATTTTAGCACCCAATTCAAATTTCTAGTTGCATTTCATAACAGTAAGGATAATAAAATCCATCAGTCATATTCTTTGTTTAAAGTCACAGCTGTGTCTTTTTCAAATGGGAAAACCTGGTTCCTATTCTTACCGTGGTTTGGCAACATAAACAAAGATTTGCTCATGAGGCTTGTCCCAAAATGGCAATTATGACAGACTCTGGCTTCTTGCCTATTGTCAGCCATTGAAGTTCCCACTTTGTCCACTTCATTAAAAGGTCAGGAACACATGATGTGAATGTTTGTGCTGGTATACTTGTCCACCAGATGTGCTGTTTCTGATAATACCTTCTGCACTTTTCCAATTAAAGATTTTGGAAATATAATGCTTTGCTTTTAGATTTCTTACATTCTTACAGTTTATTTATATTATGACTTTTCCAAAAAGCATCTTTACCTTCCAAACAAAATAAATCTGAAGAATAATTCTGCTAATATCAGGTTTTCAGTATCAAATACTCATTTCAGAGAGCTATGTTATCTGTCCAAATATCTCTCCCCTTACTCACCTAAGCGCCACTGTGGTGTTGACTTGCTGTGTGGTAGCTTTGATGTCATACTGATCTTCCATCAGAGTCTTCAACTTTTCGTCAGTTTCCTCGATCACATCCTTCCACCCCTCCACCTGACCCAGGTATCTAACCAGCGACTGGTTGAGAAGTTTGATTGACATTAGGTGGTTTTGCATGTCGCGAGTCAGCCGGGTGCTGGTGGCTTTTTGAGTGGTCTGGGTCTGAGAGGCCTGGTCCAGGACCTGGGGGATCAAAGAGGAGCGACAGAGTATCCATGTATTTTTTTCTATTAATGGGATGATAATAAAAAAGAAAAACATGTCACGTGACACTGTTTTCATAAAAAGTGAGTCTTGCAGTTAGTATTTAAAATGAGTCATCAATTTTCATTTCAGCAGAAGATTTAAAAAATATTTAATTATATTTAATTTAAGCTTCTCCAATGTGGCGATTTGTATGACATAATTATACATTGAGTGACAACAACTTAATAGTGATCCATTGTACCTGCTCCTGTCCCAGTATCATTCTCTGGATGTCTTCAAACTCTCTCTTCAGCCTGCTGATCTCCTCACTGTACAGAGTTGCATCCAGACAGCCTGAACAGTTAGAGGTAGAGCTCAGATCTGGAAGACAGAGAAAGATAAGAAAGAGAGGGGACATAAGGTTGTGAGGCAGTATTCAAAAAACATATACTGTATATGTTATACTGCAAAACCTCTGGCTACCATATGTTAGAGAGAGAGAAAAATATCTTCTGAATTCCTCTGACATCACACTCCATCATCTATTTCATACTTCAAGAATGGTCTTAAAAACCTGATACGTACTTTATGCAGTATGTTTCTAATTGACAAAACAATTTTAGAGCTTTAAAGATAGAGTCAGTGATTCTGGAGAAATATTGTTACTTTGTCAAAGTAAATATCTCCTCATGGTCCAGTAGATGTCTGTTCTGTGTGTGCTGTGAAAAGAATAGCCATAGTGGTGCTGACTGAGCTCCACACCTCAATTCCAACCAAACAACAGGTGGTGTTGGTGCTTATGCACAGGAAAGAGGGAAATCATCAGAGCAGCTGTCTGTAATGAGGACATGATAGTCCTGTCTACAGCACCTGTTAAATGGTGGGAGAGAGATGCCATGGCCAATTCACATCGAAAATGTTTTCTAATGTAACAGATACACTTCCATTTTATTAAGTGTATCAATCCACACTGAATCGGAGACCCTTCTTGATTTTTACCTTCTGAGTCTGTTTCAGTTGCATTTAGTGAAGCGTTCATTTCTATTGCAACTAGCAAAACAATCAAAAGCTGCCAAATAACACAATTTTGTCAAATGAATATGATAAATCTCAAGGGTCTATGCAGTTTGCTTTTTTTGATGTTGTTGTTTTTGATTAGTCTTTGCAGTACCAACAAACAGCTACTTTAGATTGTTTGGTGCAATAAATTAATCAATGTATTATGTTTCTTACAATTGTCATATATTTAAAGAATGCATGATGAAATTCCTCATAACAGTCGCACAGTAAATTCAATTTTTATGTGTTTGTTTTGAGTGATTAATTAAAGAAATGTATACATTTATTTTTTGTCTGTGTTATATTTGTAAGTGTTGTATAAAATCAATGCTGACTCAGTATAAAAACTGATATTCTCTGAGTCCAGCAGCTATTTTACCATCTATTCCTTGCTGAACAGTGATGATCTTCTTGTGGTAGACAGACTCCTCGTCAGCCAGGTTGTCAACCTTCCTGAATACTGCAGACACAGAAAATATAAAGTTATGGAAACATAACCTGAAATTAAAAGAAATTTAAAAAATTATATTAACCTATAAATGCAGAAAAATGCTAATGTAAATGAAAAACAGCACTGAACACTACCACTAATAGTGGCACTCAATGAGCGAAAATACCAAGAAAGGATGGTTCTGAATGTGGAGGAATAGATAAAGAAAGGTTTGACATCTGCAGTTCTTTGCTCTTAACAGGAAATAGGAAGTATTTTAAGGAGTAAAAACAGGATGCTGTAATTTAAGCCCTGATAAGAAAACATATAAAGTTTTCATTAGTTAACAAATGGTTTAACCAGCTGGCCAGGTCCTGCCCCCTCCCAACATATTTCTCAAGAGAGCAACAAGTTTGTGAGTGTGAGGTTTTTGTGTGGTTGAGGGTACATTTGTGAGTGTAACTTTGTATGGTTTGTATTTGCAGACTTTTTCTGCATTCTAGTTCCTGACTCAGGGGATTAATGTAGGTCTGTTTGCATTTATAAATGTTTCCACATGCGATTTGCACATACCATCTGCTCTGCTGTATTAGCTCCTGTGACAGTGATGCTAAGCATGACTAATGGCTTTTGCAAGATTCTGTGCAATGATGCTAAAAGTAGCAATACAAGTATTTGAATGAATGAATTCCATAAAATACTTTATAAGAGATTATGTGTTAATTTGCCACTACAGACCATTATACCACATTACTTGAAAATATTTATTTCCCCAAAGAAATATTTGTTTCTTCTTATAAAGGACAGTGCTACAAAATGTGCTGTAGTTTGTTTTTTACTAAACAGATTAATTTATTATTTATTATAAAACAGCTGTTCAGCAGGGGATGGAAAATCAAAGGTTACTGGTGTCTGTTTTTCCTTGTGTGCATGCACAGTTGGGAGTTCCAGCCAAGTACAATATGTTTTCTGTTGATATTGAAGTTTTTTAGTGCTTTGGGGTTGCACAGCTGGGTTGTGTTTCTGCTTGTATTGTAGTCTTATATTTGTGTAAGCACACATTCGGGCAAGATGAAAGTTTGTTAATGCTGATTTAGTCATTTGGTTTCTCAGTTGTCTTTGTTAGCGCTCAAAATACTGAAGGAAAAATGTTTATGTTTATGTTTCTCCCAGAATATAATTTGTGGCATATCTTTTTTTCACAGATTGTTGAAATACTCAGTAAAATAAAACCTACATGAAAAATTCATAATAGAAAGAACCTTGCTTGCAGGTCAAGGTTCTCCTGTCAACAGTTTTATTCAATTTGTTTTATAATGGTGGTCTGCCGCGAGTGACCACCAGGAAAAATTGGCTTCAAGACTGAGTGATGTTGCCATCCAGCTCTTAATCCATACATGAGTGTTACCCAAATTGCAATAAGAAATACCACAAACAACAATTAACCAGACTTAAGGTTCTGCAAAATTGAAAAGTAAAGTAATTAGAGTTACCTGCTAGCATAATATCAAACTGGCTGTTAAAGTTCATGCTAGCTACTATAAATTGTTTCTCTTGTCAGGAAAAAACAAACAGCTACCACCATAAAAAAACAACATTGGCCAAGCCCCATTCAAAGTCAATAAAATAGCAGTAACAGTTAGGCCAATTTTAATTAAACAGATACATGTTAGCGACACATTAGCGTCAGACATGTAGCTTAATGCAATAGCTATTGCACTCAACCTATCACAGAAAAACTGAAAAAAATTAATATTTCAAATATTCAGATATTAGACTTAAAATAGCTACCTACAGAAAAGGGGGCATAGGATAGGACATTTTAATGGAGGTTGTCTTTGTTTAATGGTCATGAATGGACAAAATGGTGACTGAAGCTAGCTAGTAATGTCAGTTAAACTGCAATTTCTACAGAACTGTGTCTGTAACGATTCCTAAAGTGTCATAACGTACAACTGAAGCCAACTGCTGGTGGTAATTTCACATGTACAGTAGGTCTACATGTTTCCAGCACATATAAAACGTTAATGAAATCCCCACACACAGTTTACAGTATGACTTTAACGAGACTTTATTACCTTTCTGTACATGTATGTGAAGGCAACCCTGTGCGTGTGTGTGTGCACGTGTGTGTGTTGTGGGATTTTGCATCACTCTACCAAGTCTCCTCTGAGACACCTGAACGGTTGTAAAAGAATAAGATTTATAGCTTTCAAACCCAATAAAGAGTGATGTTAATGTGAACAGCATCTGTCGGCATGGAGAAGTAGTCAGGTAAAACATGGCACACAGGACCTATTTAATGTACGGGAGTTAAATGTGCTGTGTTTTATTAAGACAAATACACACAAAGTAAAGTCTAACATTTTCCCACGACGAGCCTACTTCTCCATTTTCTTAATACATTATGTCAGCTTTCATCAGTGAGAATATCTGACAAATCACAGGGTCACTGTTGGGAACGACTGCTTTTAAGGGTTGGAATGCCTTCAGAGGTGGAGATAATATCTAGAGTTTTTTGTTTTTGTTTTTTTCATTTTAAACTAATGTGTTTTGCTCAGTTGGTGGTAACAGCCCACGTTTGACTTTACTGCACGCTAAATACCAGAGATAAACTAGCCTTGGTTGCCCAATAAGTACAAAGATTGCTGGTTTAAAATTAAACAGCTCACCAAGTGATGCCAGCACTGCAATGGTGATGATGAGAAATGCAACAAATCCATAGAGGACTTTGACAGCCAGCTGGAGTGAGTGGCTCGGCTGGCACTTCACACAGCCACCTCTGTTACGACCTGGACACACAGTGAATGGATGGATGCACACAATGAGAAAATGTGAGTGACTTACTAAACACTGATGCAGATAATTGTTACCAGAGGATGAAGAAGTATTCACATCATGTACTTACTGTCAGTTGCAATACCACAAATTAAAAATAATCAATTTTGTAATGCATTGACAATTCTGGTTTGTAATTTCTGTTTATAATAATTGCACTCACCAAGATAATGGCTGAGTGTTGGGAATGCAACAAAATTACTTAAAAGAGGGCTAATGGGGCAACCTGATCACTTAATTGGACTAATGACCTGGACTAATTTGAAAGAGAAAACAAAGGCCTAGGGTAAAATTATTACCAGTACTGTCCACTGTAAACATCCCTCACAGTTTACAGACTGACTCTTTGTTACACTATGACATATTATGTGCAGTGAGTGTTATATTGTTGTTTTGTTTACAATCTATCTGGATAAGTAAGACATGAGTTGTATTAAACTGGAATTATCATTTAAGTACTATACTTGCAGTAAGTAAAAGGGTTAAAACTGAGAGGCTAAATGTGGTGAGACATGGAGCAGATGTGGAATTAACAAATAACAATGTTGTCATTGGCAGATGTACACACAGACACACACACACACACTTAAAAAAACAAAACAGATTTCCATGTTTGTTTTGTTGTTGTTAAGACTTGTGTGGGTGTGCATGTGACCTTCACCTCTGAATGAAGGTATATCCTCCTCCTCGCCAGTGAGATCCTCCTCTGAAATACAAAACGAGGAAGAAAGAGATACTGAAAACATGTTTTACTGTTCACTACTGACCAAGTAACAGGAGTTTTTAGTGTTGTGTGATCTTCTTTTTAAGGATCATGGAAAAAACTGAAAAACACTAATTCATCATGAACTCAAGTTGCAGGTTTGTACGTACATTAAGATGAAGCCCCTTGAAAGCATAAACAGCCTCATTAAGTTTTTCTTTGAACCCAATTTAGACGAATCTTTAATATTTAAAATCAAGCCTGTACATGGTTAGAATTTGTGTGTAGAGAAAAGGACAGACTTTGAATTCAATAGACAGTGCAATATTTATCATGTGAAATACATCATGTATACTGAATAGAACAGTTTGACTATTACCTTTGAAAAGCTGGTTCTCGTATCCTCCATAGTTGTCTGGAAAAGAAACAAAGTGACATAAAGAAGACATTTTCAGAAATAAAGCTGACTTAAACCAATTCTTCTGGAGCCACCAACAAGTTTTATTAATGCTGTCATAAATCATTCAAACCAGCTGCCCCACAATCCTCCAGAGTCTCCCTCTATTGTACTCAGCATGTTCATGCTTAGCATAGCTCAACTAAACTGCATGTTTTTGCTCTGCTCAAATATTTTCTCTGAGCTGTTGCACACTCAGGAGAAACAGTCCCATAGTGGTATACAAAGCATGAGAAGAGATGTTGGTTTTGTGTGTTAATTCTGAGGGGGAGTATTGTGTGTCTGTGGAGGCTGTCACCACATACTCTGGCTAAAGTAAGAAGCATGCAAGCAACCTCCACAGATTATAACCACAGAGTCTAATAAACCACACAAGGCCAGTTTACTATAAAATCCCAGACTTCAGCTTTATGTTTTAATAACTGTATGTAACAGCAATTACATGTGGGCCATATACCGCACGTCACCACCCAAAGTGCTACCCAACCCCACACCAGAGGCGGTGCGGGCGTGACACTGAATGTCAGGAAACTAAAACATTGAGTGGAGCTGCAGAGGAGGCTGTCACTGAGGGGAAAGAGCTGGAAAAGACACAAACACTCATACACAGGAAAAAGAGAGTTTGGCAGGTCGCTGACTAGCTGAAGAGAGACAGTTGGACACTCTACCATGCTCCGATGTTGATGCAGCCAAAGGAGCAAAGAGTTTCAGACTGAGTTGTCAAACTGCTGAAACCCTGCTACATAATATAATGTATGCAGTCACATTATAAACATGTTTGACTTTGTGATGTTTCCGATTGTGGAAATGACAATGCGCAAAATATGTTGACTTACTCTAGACAGATGTGGTGCGTTTTAAAGTAATATTGCACCAAAAGTTTATGTACTAATACTCAGCACTCTAAGCTGAAAATGTGACTCTGAAAGGTTTCTAGAGTTCTCCCTTTTGCATTCAATGGGACATAGCGTTAATGTAGGTATCAGCTGATTGGCATCAACTACTTTATACATGCATCACCATATGTGGCTTGTGATCCATCCATCCATCCAGCAACTGCTCTTTTCTCCATTCCTGCTGCTGAGAGTAGCAGGAAGTGCTCCTCTTTCTCCAGTGAACACCTTACCTCCATTCATTGACTGAGAGAAGCAAATGGCAGTGCAAATACCATAAGGGAATAGGTGGTAACACAAACAAGAGTAACATTGAGAAGGAAGTTTAAGATTTTAATATTAGGCTTTCCACAAGTGAATTAAAAGTCTTGAGAGACCAAAGCAACACGCTTGGCTTGCAAAAGCAATGATGAGGTGAATGTTTATGTGAAGTAGCAGTGGAACAGCTGAGGTCAGGTCTGGGTGGACACTGAGGCTGATATAATGATGGAGGAAGGAGAGAGGAGGGAGAGGAAAAACCGAAGGAGAGGTGGAGACGACCATATCCAAAGAACTAAAAACCCAGACCTCACCTGCACAAACTGGAGTGTTGGTTTGTTCATATGTTGAGCCAGAAGTGGTCGTTTATTAGAATTATTAGAACATTAACCAGCTGGCTCACAGATTACAAGGAGCACATTATTGCATTTGACTATGATGTAAGGTTATTTCTTTCATCTGCCACCTTAAAAACTTGGTGATGTTATGGTTAGGAGGATTGTGGGCATGGAATAGAAACCAACATTTATTATTGGTTGTATACAGTGGCCTACTGTATTGCTCTTGGCCTGAAAGCTGCTCAAATCTATTTTAGATTATCCAACAGATCAAATGACTATGTATAATGTGAAAAGGGTCACTCACCGCTGTGCACACAGAGGATTATCACTCAACTTTGTGGTTCCCCAACATTTAAGTGTCTCTCAACTTATCATTTTGGTTTTATGGCCTGCAGCTTTACTGTTTTGGCTCAGACTCAGTACTCTACCTATTTCCAGCAGAGCTATTTTCAGCAAAAAAAAAAAAAAAAAAAGCTGACAATACCAACTGTATGCAATGTGGCCAACACAATAGGGCTTGTGGAGCATGTAAAAGCTAAAACTCCAAATATTTGCTCCCCCTGGAATAGAAGGAGACTAAAACAATGTCAAGGGGAATACAAACTGACTCAAATGCAAATGTTGCTCTATACCTGCTTGATGTGTAAATGGTTAACTGCTTGTTAACATGTTCACCACAACAACTTAATAAGATGATTCTAATCTGTTCCACTGCTACTGAAGGCCAATAAAATCAATTGGTACACACACACACACACAATTATTCACCATTTTTAAAAGGGAACAAGTATCAATTTTGTGTCAATTGCCCAACAACAGTATTTTCTTGTAAACACATGACTTCAAAAGCTGTAGTAGTAGAGTTGTACAGGAGTATAGTAGGTGTTCTAACATTATGGACCATCATTATACTCAGTTTCAGAGGAATGTTTTCATACTGATCCAATTCTGTTTCACACACTACCCCACCCTGATTAAGATACATTTTTAGTGGAAAAAACAAAATTCTTATAATTTTTTGGATTTCTGAAGCATGAAAATGGTCATATTTGAGGTTTGAGTGTCAGCACATTATTTACTACTGGAAGCTTAAATCAAAATTTTACAATCTGTATCAACCCTCAAGTATCTGTCTACTCATTGGTTCCACCCATTGATTAATTGCCCTGATCATCCATCTCCTTCTCTTCTAGCCTGTTTCATCTCCCTCTCTGTTTTTCCCTCCTCATGTTTGTTGTTCTTTTCTCTCCTCATGGTTTCCTTGCTCTCTGTGGAAAAACCCTCATGTCTGCCTCGTTAGTGAGGAAGCCGACCTGTCCAACACACACAGAGCAGAACTAAGCTGACAGCAGAGCAACACAGCACAGCCGTACCAGGTCACACACAGTTTTGTAAGTAGACAGGTCATGACACAGACACTGTGGTACCACTAAAAAAAGTGTGAATCAGTAGACAAACAGTTTCTTTGTTAAATTTACACTTTGATTGATGTGCTTGGAAATCAAGTGAATCATACTTCAACAACCTCACTGGTCAAAAAATTGGTACAGTGCAGGATTTTTACCCCAGCTTAAACAAGCATTCTGCATTAATCCTACATGAGCTGTTTAAAAGATAATAAGCTTTGTTTTCTATAAAAGGGTGGGATCAAATAACTCCTCCTCAGTCCAAAAGGTTTGGATGTCTCTGTTCAGCTTTCACTAAACAAACAGGCAGAAAACTTCTTCTAGGTGTCAATATCAATCATTAATCATTATTTATAATTTCCAATCTGAGGGTCAAGACCTCCACAACATGTGGTAAGAAATGTTTATGTGTAAAAAATAAATTTCTTTCATCTTTGCTTCAATTTTTTTTAAATGTTGGATAATTAATTATCCTTTTGACCACAAAAACACAATAAATCAGGGGTTAGGATTAAGTTCAGTGGCAGTATTAACTTAACTTCTTGCTCTAAAATTTGGTTACAGTTAATAAAAATGCCAACATCCAACATTAATGTCAGGTCTGATCCCCTGTATGAAAGTCAGATGTGCTACACCCATCCACCACCCTGACCTTTATTCCCTTACTTTCAGGCTTGCTATTTCCTACATCGCCATAATTCCTGTTTATACTGGAGTGGTAAGGCAATATAGCTATCATGCCTTAGTATAAAAATCACAAAGTAAATGCTTAGATTTGTTGAATAATGAGTCTGACCGATCCTAATGTAAGCATGTCCTTGATGTCAGCAAAGGTCATGTCCTACATGTACAAGAGAGTTCCATGGTTTGGTAAATAAACAACCCTGAAGGTACAAGAAAAACCTGATTTGAACTAAACTGTCTTCAGTTTGTTTCAGAAATAAACCTGCAGCATAAAGAAACTAAATAACATTATACATATCATAAAACAAGGTCTAACAATGGACAGTTAGGTGCAATACTGTATGTGATGGTACTGTAAATAAAACCACATAAATTGAGGTTAACCGAGTTGAAGGAAAACTGAGAAATACATTCAAATGCTCTGATGGTTTGATTGCACTTTGAATACACAGCCAGACAGTCCAAGAAGTATTCACTTACCTTTGACAAGAAGCAAATATAGTGTAAGGGTGTGTATTGGCAGCAGACGCTTGAAAAATGTCTTGAAATAAAATCTACTAAAACTAAACATTTACCAATACATCAATCTCTCAAGGTTGATGATACAGATACACAAACTTTGCACCTTAGTGAGCCTTTAAAAGCTACTGTATGAAATGGTTTAAACAGCAGGCTACAATGTTCCTACACAAGACAATTAGCTCAGCCTTAAAAGACAACATTATCTTCTTAAACTTCCATGTAGAAGTTTTCTGAGTTTTCTGTGAATGTTACAGCTAAATTCCACCGGATGCGTCTGCGGTCCGGCTCCGCTCTGGCACGGCAGCGGATCCGATCCGTTTCCATTCTAGTCAATGTGTGTACTTCCACCGGCTGTGGAACGGCTCCAACAGTCCAGAGGCCTCCGGAGCACATATGCAGAGCTTCTATTTTTGCCGGATGCCGGATCACGGCGCAGCAATTCAGCACTGCGCAGATCGTGGGGGGACAGGAAGTCAAGCACAAATACAAAATAAAAATGTCCGGTTTCAAAATAAAATACACTGTGTTCACGGTGGATCATATTTCCCAGCACTTTACCTTGAAAACGACAAGGCAGATCAACATGTCAGCACCCCTACTACTCCTCCGAATGGATGTGTTGGTTTTGTGGTTATCTATAGAAAGTACATGCCACTATATTGCACAATTATCTGTGAATTCGGGAGATCTCGTGGGTCCTCACTGCTCTCACTGCCTGCCGGAGCCGCAGCACAGACGGAGGCAGTGGGTTTTGACCAGGCGGGGAGTTCTGGTCCTCTGAAATGAAGCCAACTTGGAAGTAACTTAGAACTGCATTCTATCAAAAGGCCACCAGAGGGCGACCGTTTTGGTGTCAAAAGGACTTCCATCTCTATACAAGTCAATGGAGAATTCACCAACTTCTCACTTGATTTCTAACCTCAGTTAACGTTTTCAAAATGTGTTTATGGTCTCAATCGCTAGTTTAAATCCTTCTTCAATGCGGTATGATTGAAATTTGGCCTCCCTGATTTTATATTTGACGATAAAGCATGGTTTGCATTAGGGTGTGGCTACGTCCTGATTGACAGGTTGATTGACCAATGTCCTCTAGATCCAGCCCTCGCAACCAATCGCAACCTTCCTGCTCCGCCCATGGCCCCGCCTCATGCCCATATAAGTAGAATCTGTGTTTTTGTTTTGCATGCACCTAAAATTTTCAAAATGGCGCTTCCTAGATTCGAAACTATTGGCTTCCGATCAGCAGTCCACAAACCAATGGGTGACGTCATGGATGTTACGTCCATTTCTTTTATACAGTCTATGGTTTTGACGGAGGACGGAGCCGGAACGCAGCGCAGCGCAGCCGTTCCGGAGCGGATCTGGATCCGGTGGAATTTAGCTGTCAGTGTGATTTCCCAGTTATTATTCTCTGTGTTACTGTACATGTTCCTCAGGTCCAGATGCTGTACAGTGGCTAACCTCTACACTTTTGAAAATAGCAAGGCTAGCAGCAACTTAAAACAGCACACGTACAGGACATGAGAGATATGCGTTACAGGCCACTTTACAGAGCTTTTAAAACATATTCCTGATGGTTTCTAACCAGTTCCGTAAGAATATATCTGCAGGTGAATTTGGATATCATAAAGTTATCCACACAGTTATGGGTGAGTGAAAGCACAGTTTGAAGATAAACATTCTAAAATTCAAAATAATATTTTCAGGATGTTAGTCTTCATCCACATGGAGTCAATCAACCATTGAACCTTTGGTGTTTGTGAGCATGGCGCCAGGCCTTTTCTTGAGTCAGCAAACCGACAGTGCCACTCCGTGTTTGTGGTTCCTCAGTGGTGGTTCCTCTCAGGGGGCTTTGGACTTTCCAAACCCATTCCCCACCCTCCTCCACCCTTCATTCCTCATCTGGACTTTGCTTTCGCCAGGTTTTGCAAAATATTATCCTTGGTGAGTAGCATACCCTGAGTGTCCTCTAACTTCACCACATCACTACATGATGTGACTTAACATGCAAATAGAGATCTACTCCAAATGAAGCTGCATAGAAACAACAGTGTATACTTGTACCTTTCCTTCACTTAGCTTGAGTTAAATTATTCTAACCACAAAATCCCCCTCAAGAAATTTTAGAAAATCGCAGCCTTAAATGGAACCAGGAGTCAAAAGATGGGCTCTTCTCCAGATCAGAGTGGAGGTCTTGACCATAACTCATAAAGCCAAATGAATCTCTTTGCAAACCTCTGCTGACATCCAAGTCATTTAGGTGCCCTGTGACTGGAATGTGTGGTCTCCTCACAAAACTATAAACGCCTGGTATGTGTTGCTGCAGATTGCAAAGCTGAAGTTATAGTCGAGCCATTACAAGAGAATGTTCTTTTATTGTGGTTCAGCACTGAAACTGGAGATTTTTACAGTCACAAAGCCATAAACACATCATGTTTTCTCAGGACTAAATTGCTTGGGACAGCAAAGCTGAGACACAGAGGTGGTTAGGTTTATGGGGTTGTGAGGCCAAAGGGTGTGTACAATATCCTAGGTTCTAATGCTTTAATTGAGGGCTGCTCAGCTTGTTTTTTTCAAGTTTCAGGTCAGATATTATGAACATATTACATGTTGCCTTGTTTAATCTTTGGTCTTAACTGGTTCAATATTAGCAAGTTAATGTTAGTTTTGTCAGTTGGTTGATTCAGCTATCTTACACAACAGATACACCAGACAGGTAGTAGCTGTTAATATTTAGTAACAACCAATTTCAATTGAAAGATGTTAAATCTCCACTTAGTAAACCCTTATGTTAGCCAGTTGCACCAGCTAGCTGTGCAGTTCAAACAGATATTTTTCGGGAACAGTTCCGCAGAAATTGTTTTGAAACAAACAAAATCTGCCTTTCCTTCTCTTCTTTGCTCAGTTTTTCCTTCTCTTTTGCCAACTGTACACCTGTCTCTCATCTTCCCAGTCCCCCCTGTGAGCGCCGGCCCTGGTAGGAATGTATGAGGCAGCATGTTTTGTTCTGATCAGGCTGGTTGGACTCATTCTCTGCGAGACTGGAAACCACATTAACAGACCTCCTGTACTGTTTGGCTGAGAAGTAAACTGTATATGTTTTTGGAGTTAATTTGCTGTATCGCCTCGTGGCTCAAACCAGCTTCACTCCCCCAGACCTTTCAAGAGAAAAGACAACATGGTGATTTGGGTTGGAGTTTTTATTGCTAAGTTTACTGTGATTTCCCTTCATTCGTAATGTAACACTGGTAAAATCCAAACACAGTCATCAATGTGAAACATGGTACAAATCCAGATTTTCCATCAGTGATTAGAAACCATATCAGGCTACTGAAATACAATTACAACATAACGTAAATGTCACTAATTGTAATAATACACTAAATTGAGTTGCTAGCTACTGTAAATGTAATGGTCTGGTTTTTGTGTTGATTTGTTATACACGTTCTCATTATTCACTTTTGGCAAGATCAAGATGAGAAGATTGATATCATTTTGTGTGCTAAGAATGAAGCTACTGCAAGGAGACGGTTAGCTTAGCTTAGCATTAAGATTGGATGCAGGGAGAAACATCTAGGCTGGTGTTGTTCAAAGGGTAAAAAGCATTTAGTCCATACAAAAATCAGAAAGTAAACCTCTCAGTAACAGCATTTCAGTTTGTGAATGGAATAAATAAAGAACAGATTAAATGGAGTCATATTCTGAACTTTGGAGAGAGCCAGACTTCCCTTTGCTCAGTCTGTATGTTAGGCTTAATTAAGCGAGTCATGTGCTAGCCCTACATTTAGTGTACCAACATGACATCGATTGTGGTATCTAACTGTATAACTCTTGGACAGGGAGTTAATAAGCATATTGCACAAACTGTTGAATTATTAGGCTACTTTAAACACACTTTACAAGCACATCCAAAATCATGTTTATTTAGACTAAAATTAAGTAAACTACAGCACTTTGTAATTAGGGCACACAGTTTTGATGTAAATAAAATGATGACTTAAATCTTTCTTGGCCACTGCTTCTGTTGACATAATTCATGATCCAAAGACAGCCTGGGTTAAAGGGCCAGAATACTCCATCAGAACTGCTTTTTGGGTAGTCGAATAGCTTCAGAAACCCCCTCTCCTTCACACCTGTTTAACATTGGACTAGAAGAGGCTGTGTAGGGCCAGAACTGACTATTCCACATTTACACCCACACGCTTCAGTGATTGGCCAGTTTCTCTCTCTTGATCTCCTTTTCACACAACTATTTCTTTCACTTTTCATCTGTAGAATTGAGAGCAACTCAATGAGTACCTTTCCAATGAGCCTGTCCCTATCTGAAAATATGCAGCCATAATGAATGATATCACATCTGCCATTTCTCTGTGGTGACTGGTTTCTCACTCTGCTGTCAATTGTGACCTTTCAGAACTGTAAACAATTTCAGTTTCTGACATGGTTGGACAACACATCATATGAACTACTTCTGATCAACCATAAACTGACCCTTGTAGGATTAGGCCTAGTTGTAAGTACCACTGGATGGTAGAATTAAGCATTATCCCCATCAGTATGAAAAGATAAAACTCTCAGAAAACTCCTCTAATTTGGAAGAAACAGTAGATAAAACATAACATGAGCAGTGATAGTCACTAACATATTACAATGGCCACAGTAAGAAACGCCACCGAGGTGCCAGAGGGTTATCAAAACAAATCAAAGATCAAGATCTTGATGAAATCACATAGATGCCATAGTGTCTGCAGGAAAGGCAGCAGTTTAGCACCACAGCAATGAATGCAAGGCAGTTTACAATAAACACAAAGAAGTAAATCAATCCATCCTATTCTAATTACCGTTGGTAATAAATACATCATGTCACTTCTTAACATATTTTCAAGCTATTATCCCAAATGTGGGATTTCTTCCTCCTCCCTCTCATTTCCTCTCTATTATCCCCCTCTTTCCCACTGTACGACCCCCTGCCCCCCCATCTCTGTCAGCCTTTCACTCCTCATACCTCTGCAGCTCTGCACACTCTACAGTAAGCCCGGAAACCATGTAAGAGCCCCTGCCCCTCTTCAAAGTCACCGACAGCTCTCGTTTCATGCCATGTTATGAGAACGCTCAAATTCAAATGTTATGTTTTCACCCCCAACCTTTTTTTAACGGGGGTATTAAGTCAATCTATGGCAGATTGGCAGGGCTAGAGAACATTTTATGTTTTATTAAACGGGCTGTGGTGTGCACACATAGATACACATGCACACACATTGACATACACAGACACACATATATAGAGATTTAAAGCTGACTGATCAAAGTTTCACATCCAAGAACAACAAACCAACGCTTTCTCAGGATCCACGCTGCCAAGTTTTGGTGCAGAACGCAGATGAGAAGCATATGTGGTCTCTGGTACCCTGTGCAGGTGCCTGACTGCATGCCACCATGACAGATACTGTTCCTGTATACACTCTTAAATTGTTTTTGAGGTTTTGGTGAGAAGGAAGATGTAGTAGGAAATGTGCTGGTGCTACGGATGAAATAACACTGAAAAAAGAGAAACTCACTTTACCTTTCATGATTCCTTGCTCAAGTATTCTGTATGAACAACTTGTCCAGTTTGCTGATGCTCAGCTTGATTGTTGCAGTAATGATGGTGGTGATGTTGCAGTCTTCTTCACCTTTTCCCCCCAGTAACAGCTAAAGTAGTCAGCAATTTGTGTTTGAGGTGTCAGCATTCATTTCCCAGTTGTCTGCAAATCTCCAAAATGAAAAAAGTCCCAAAATGTCTTACTTCCACAGATCTGAAAAGCAAAGGAAGAGAGAGGAGCAGCACCTCAGCTCAGCTCATGAATGCAGGATCCAGCTGCATTTGTTACCAGCCTGTATGAGCAAAAGCTGCACTTCTGCAACTTCAGAAGACAGACTAATTTCTAGATGAATTAAAATCTTCTTGTGCTGAAAACTAGTCAAAGTTTTTAACCTGTGTTTGTGTCTGCCTGCAGCTCTCTGGCATCATCCCACTCCTTTCCATAGCCTGAGGAAAATAAACCTCCTCAGACGGAAACCATGTCCAACTCTAGAGAAGGGAGGGAGTGAGAGAGAAATGGAGCAAGGAGGGATGAAGAAAAGGAAGAAGGGTGGTAAGAAAGAAAGTGAGAGAGAGGGAGAGAGACAGATGGGAGGGGAACAAAGAAACTGGAAAATGAGGGAGGGACTGGGAAAGGGACAGGATGAGAAAAAAACAAGAAAAGGGAGGGGTAGAGAGAGGGAGGGAAGGTCCATGTGTTTTGTTGATAGTCAGTTTTGTGGCTGAGGCTAATTGCTAACAAATGTTTTAACATCGTGGAGTGAGCACCTTGAATATCTGTGGCCTTGGCCTGCAAGACAGGAAATAGTTTTCTGTGAACACACACCTACACACAAACACACACAGACACATGTCAAAGCTATAATCCCTAGCTGGCACCAGTTTGCACTCTCCTCAGTGCTCCCGCTAACCTCGACTACCAGTGTCTGAGACTTACAGCAGGTGTAACTCTTGCACCAACACACGCATCCGGCCGTCCAGCTGACGAAGCAGCTCCAGCGGCTGTCTGGCATTGTGGATTTTCAGCTCCTATATTTCCTCTCCTGCACTCGCTGTGACACCTGGATATGGTTATGATGTACTAAATAAGAGTTTTAAATACCATTGTATGTTGAGATCTATACTGTATATGTATGCATGACCACATGTGTCGGCAAGTAGATGTAAAAGTATATGTATGGACATGCATGTACATGTGCAATGTGACCACATATATGTGTTTGTGGGTAGGCTTTAAAAACAGACTATTTCTCCAGTTGAACTACTTCATATTAAAAAGTAAAAGTATACTTGTGCTTAAAATCTGTTTTGCTTGTTGTTGGTATCAGCATAACTTTATAGTTTCTTCTATGTCATTTGTTTGAAAATTTCTCATTTATGACTCATTTAATTCATATCAAACACATCATTGAGTTAATAAAACAGTCTCACCACATGGCCAATAGATTGTAGAGTTGACAAAGCAGGAAAAGCACAGATGTAAATAATAACATTAATGATGGCTCCTTTCCATTAATTGTTCCAGTAAGCCATGCCAGTGAATGAGCATGCACAATAATAAATGTCAAAAGTTAGACGGTCTATTGATTGGTGGATCTGGATCTTTTGATGCGGAGATGGCCAAGGGTCATGAAATTTTAGATTCTCACATTTTTATTTTTCCAGGCACTTTAAACATTTATCTTCCATGTTGGCTCACAAGCTGGAGTTCAGAGATCATTTCTGACGTAGGAAACAGCAGTTATGAAAACAAGGTTGATTCTGTCACAAAGATTCTCTCTGTCCTCTTGTTATTGTTCAGTCTGGCCCTCTGTCCCAGTGTCCAGCTGCTGCCAATCTGGCCTGTTCGTTTATTAAGAACTTTCCAGACCCGCCCACCAGACGCCCCCAGACCCTCCACCTATCCCAGTCATCTGATGCTGCCCATGTGCTCCTCCTTCACAAACCATCCCAATCTGCTGTTCATTATCATAATATCCACACTAGCATACACACCTGCCCAGATTCATTCATCCCTTGTCAGATAGTCAATGTTGTTGTATTTGCTCTATCTACAGTAAACACCCATAATACCACGTTCTAATAAGGATACTTCACAAGACTTTATATGCTATAATGTCTGGCTTTATAAATGGTTAATGGATCATACATCAAATCATGGAGTAGTGATAGAACATAATAAAGACAACAAGGCAAATAAGGATTAATGAAAGTTTAATGAGTTTATCCCCTTGAGCCTAAAGCTGGAGGACTATACACAACAGTCAAAGGGATTTTTTCTCACAAATGACTCATTACAGGTCTATAAAACATTAGCATATGTTTCATTAATAACTGCTGAGTCTCCTCATACAGTAAACCCTGCATGTAGTAAAACTTCAAGTGGTACAAAAGGTCCTTCTTCCTCAGGCAAATGGCTAACATGATGAAGTAAAATCATCACACAGGCACAACTTTATAAATACATCATGCTGACATCATGGTCAACCAATCAAGAAAAACTATATCAATAAACACTTTAAATTACCAAAAGTTCTAATATCCCTCAGGACATTATTTGCAGTGATTACTTGTATCAGGACATTTCAGAGCTGCCAAATTGTTTTGTATTGCATCACCATAGCAACCGTAACCAAGCGTGAATAAGGCCCTTTTGAGGCTACATCCTTCACTCCTCTCTTTTCTTTAATTAGAAAAGTAAAGGTTATTGCCGCTCTGGAAGCTATAATACATAGAAACAAGGAGTTCATTAGGTGCTTTTAATGACAAATGTGAGTCAGCTGGTCTTTGATCATGATAATAATCAACATAGTTCATGCATATTTAAGCCCATACTCACGCATCCATGTGGCTCAACACACACTCACAGAAAACAAAATTCCCCAAAATTGATACCAGAGTCATCCAAATGTTTGAAGTCCATGTGTATGTGTGTATGTGTGTGTATGTCAGCCACGGGTCATTCAGTAACTTCAATGGGACCAATTAGGGTTAGTTTGGAATTTTTGAGGTAGGGTTGTATGAGGTAGTTATCCATAGTCAGTGTATTACCTACAGTAGTTGACAGTCGACACACCCCCAGTTTGGAGAGTGTGTATCTGTGTTTCTGTGTGTGTGTGTGTGTGTGTGTGTGTGTGTGTGTGTGGCTGAAAATGTTAAACAGTAAAGTTACCAATGGTGCCAAATGGTCTGCACTTATGGAGGTTTTTCCCAATCTTAATTCGAGAGTGTGGTATATCGATTTGAGAGCATTATTTATTGAAAGACTTAACTGTAATATTGTCTCTCAAAACTTTGCCCTCAAACTCAAGTAACCACTGCTTCGCTTAAATTTGCTTTGCTTGTGCTCCAACTGTGTGCTTGCACTCAGACTTTTGCTGCTCACAGGGATTTCCTGCACTCAAGCTTGCCTCTTGTTGTTTGTGTGCACTCGCGAAAGTTGTACTCTCCAGTGAAAACTTGTGTGTGTGTGTCTTTGTGTGTGTAGCAGGTATTCCTCATGTTGTGGAATCAAACCGAATTCTCAAGAACTTAACAACCTTTACTCTTTCTAAACTTTTACCAAATCATTTAAATTTGAACCTCTGCTATGTTCCTTTGTGTAAAGAAGAAGAAGAAGAACTTTCTGAAACTTTTCCACAGAAAACCTAAATCCCCAATTTGTTGACCATGACTCAACTATATCAATGGCTTTTTGTTAACTCAGCTGCCACAATGCTCCGTCATCAGCAAAGAAAGATCGTCCCATTGATGTATCACCTGATTCATATATGCCATTTGTCATTATCAAAACTAAAATTGGAATAACTCTCCTGAGGTATCCCATTACCTACTGTCATACCTACTGTCACATTCTGAGAATAATTTCAATTCATTCTTACTCCTTAGTTTCTTAAGTTTAATTAATACATCTGATTTCCACAATAGATCTTAAGGTTTCTCCACATCAGACTGAGAGTCATTCACCAGCAGCTGTCCACCATTAACTCGTTAGGCTCTGATTGGTCGTTGCTGGTCTTTGGCAACATTTATAACCCTTCACATTTGACAGTTTCTTTACTCTTGGCCTTCAACATGATGACTGCTCGGTTCTTCTCAGGGTAAGTAGCTGTCTTTTCAACAAGTCTCCTGAATGTTTGAGAAGTATTTGTTGATGGGTTGTCTTTTTTAACCTATCACAGGGCTTCCCTCTTTGCTTTGCTGATTGTGGATATATGCTGCCTCCCTGTTAAGGAAGGTAAGCTATTGCTACAGTATACACTACAGGAAACTGTTGCATGTTTTCAGTTGAACTCTCCTAATTTTTTTTTTTTTGTACCCAGGCTTTAATCCCAGTGCTTCCCACACCAACAATGCTGCTGCCCCTAGTGTTGGGGTTCAGAGAGCACCAGAAGCACATTTAAGCTCTGGTTCCTCTTCTGGTCCTGCTCTGTTTGGACACTGGGGTCATTCTTCAGGTGCTGGCAGTTCAGCACACTCAGGAGCAGGAGTAGGAGTAGGAGTAGGAGCAGGAGCTGGAGTAGGAGCTGGAGCTGCACTACAACCTTATGCAGGAGTAGGAGCTGGCGCTGCACTGCAACCTTATGCAGGAGGTAACAAATCTTGTGGCTCTTAATGTGTTAAATCTGTGATGGGGAAACTGCTGCTCACTATCTTCTCTGTTCAGACATGAACTGGGCTGTTGCACCTCTCACCTCCTTCTCTGCCGGTGAGGGAAGGTCAGCTGGTGCTTATGGTGTTGGTTCCAGTGGACCTGTGAATGTGAGCCCACCCGTTTATCCTGCGTACCAGGCAGGAGAGCTGTCTAATCTTGAGGAAGCCTTTGAGCATGGTAACTATGAGACGGAGACTGAGGACCAAGGCTTCTATCCTTCTTCTGGTGCAGGAGTTGCTCCTATGCAAGCATCTGCTGGACTAGCCTTCACCAGCCAACCTCAGCCAGGGCCCAGCATGGCTGGTCACTGGGGCCCTTACCCTTACTATGACTACATGTTCATAACAGGCCAGTATCCTCCAGGCACGTACACTGACTTTAGTGCGAGCTACGAGCAGGGGCATGACAACTGGGAAGATGCTCACTACAGAAGATACTACCCTGCACAGGAGACCTCAGCAGTCCCCCAGATATTTGAACCTGTGAAGGCTCCTCATGGAAAAGGTGTGGCAGCACCTGGCCAACACAACCTGGGCAAGGTAAGCTGGAAGTTTCAAGTTGTCAGACAAGGATATGAAATCCAGTTACTTGTACTAATTTTGCTCTTGTGTTTCAGGGCCGTAGATACTAGTGGTGGATCTCATCAACATGAACAAAGCAATAAAGATCTTTTTTCAAATACTCCAGCTTCAGACTATTGGCTTTCCAGAAGGCATATTACAAAATGAGTGGCCAAGATGGCTTTAAGAAACCTGTCTTGTTGTGCAAAATTTAAATATCTCTGGCTTAATATAGGGTACACAGCTCTACACAACAACTGCAGTGGTCATGTTTGGCATGTTGAGTATAACAGTGCCAGAATTGATGATGTACTAAATCTAGTCAAGCAATCTTATAGTGACAAACTCTGTAGTAGTGGTCACCTTCCTTTCTCATTATTGACCTTTAGAAACTTTAGGCCAGTTTCACCCTTACAGGACCCATTTACAAATTGTTATAGGTGTGTAGTCTACTCCAGGCAAAAACCAGTTTCATGACTTAATTCTATAAAATGTTTTCATAAATCTTAAGTTACTACTAAAAGGCTTGCATGGGGTGCAAATTCACACAATACCTGGTATGACCACTAGGCTACACAGTAGTGGAAAATTGAGACATCTGACTAAGATTTTATCCCCGTGGGGAAAAAATTGGTCCCTACAGCATCAGTGTGGGATTATGGACATCCACACATGGCACAACATGGAAATGGCCTCCACTTGGTGGTCACAACATATGCTACTGGCTGAATGCTAGAAAAGGAATACTCGCATACTCCATGTTATAGCTTTAAGACAGGGTAGTGAACATCTCACTACCATGCATACCACAAGTAGCTCTGCATAGCCAACCCCATGTGTTGACCTACCTCACACCAGAATATTGTGTGTAGTAACACAAATGTTTTATGATGGATAATGAACCTGACAAGTTGCCCTGGAGTGTGACCATGCTTTACTATGCATGCAAACCAGTCAACCACAAGGAGTCAAAGATTAACCCCAATTATTAGGCCTTTGATTACATCATTTCATAATGAACATAATTCATGCACATTTAAGCCCATACTCGCATATCTATGTGGCTCAACACGCCATCACAAACAAAATTCCCCAAAATTGATACCAGTCATCTAAATGTTTGAAGTCCATGTGTAGCCTGTCAGCAGTGGGCCATTCAGTACCTTCAGTGGGACCAATTAGGGTTAGTTTGGAATTTTTGAGGTAGGGCTGTATATGGTAGATATCCATAATGTATTACCTACAGTAGTCAGAATTCAACACTTGCCCAGTTTGGAGAAGCAGGCAAGCTACACAATGTACTACTGTAGTAGCAAAGGGTATTTTAGCCTCCTAAAACAAGGCCCATCTAAAAAAAAAAAAAAAAATCTATAGTGTATGCTATATTTAGAATACATTTTCTATAACTTACATCCTACACTGCTTGCAGATCAGCTGTTTGGGTCACAGCTGATCTGCATCATACACTGACTTTTGATAAGAACCTCATATAACCCCACTTCAAAAAACCCAAACCAACCCTTTAAACCTGGTGATAATTATATTTTGTGTGGAAAGCTATTCGGTGGTTTCTCTTTGCATGTGACTGTGTGTGTGTTGACATTCATGCCATCGGGTGAGGACTCGCTGCAGAGCTACGTGGTTTCACTTCACCGAGTTGGCCGAATGAATGCCAGAGCAGCTTGGCACAGGATGCCTATACACACACACACAGAGAAACTGGATCAGAACACAAGTTTGCAGCGGGTCACGCAATATATAATTAGTCACACACTGGATGTGTTGCTGGTAAATTGTCAACACTGAGCAACACAAGCTGAACATACCTTCAGGCCAGCGAGGTTTAGATCCAGATGTGCATTGTTGGCCTGTGTGATGTTGAAACCTAGCTTACATAAGTTGCTGCCATGTAGAATTTTTTCAACACACATATGTCATTGTCTAACTGAAACAAAGGCAGTAGTAGTCGATGTGATTGGCTGCCCGTAGCTCACGTTAAAGAGCCAGACATGTAAAGACTTGAGATTCAAGATTTGGACTCAAACCAAACCAAAACCTGCAAAAACATTGTGTACATTGCAAACAAGATGTGAACACAGTACTGACATATTATTACCTTTTAAGTTGATATGGCAAGCAAGTTAGTACACAGCTGCCTCTTTATAACCCCAGGAGACATAGAGCAACATTCATTTGGAGTCCTGACCTCCTGACAAATCTAAGTCCAATATTCATGGTGCTTCTGGCTCTGTTTTGGTCTTCACCAGGTAACTAGCAGCTGTCATTTGGTGCTGGGCTGGTAGTTTACAGTGGTTTTTCTTTTTCTTTTTTTAAAGCTTCTTCACTGAAAACAGCTGCCAGCTGCAGCCAAAAAAGACTTTTCAGTGGTGAAATTGTACGAAACAGTAAAATGACCAAAACAATGAGCTGAATGACACTAAACGCTCTTTAAAGCTGAAAGGAACTTCAAAGTCAGGTGATAACTCTGTAAGTCACTACTATAAGTATCCATTTTCACATTATGCATAGCCAGTTGTGGAAAAGGTTTTGAGCTCTTTTACTTTTACATAAAAAAAACAGAAAGAAATACTATAAATAATAATACTCCATCATTGGTATATTTAAGCATTCACCTTCCTTGGTATGTTTCATGCGTTATTGTCTTACAACATTGAATCAAAGTAGATTTAATGTGTCTTGTTTTATTCTTACCATCAACAAGTAACTATAGCTGTAAAATAAACCTAATGCAGTAGTATAAAGTAGCATAAAAAGGAAATACTCAAGTATCCTAAAATTGTACACAAGCAACAAACATGAGTCATTGTATTATGTTACATTCCATCATGTCACATACTCATTTGATCAGTTGTTTTGAAAATACTGATGAAGATGATTCTTTGAGACTTCACTTTGTGACAGCTTGGTCTGGCTTGACTTACTTACTGAAAACAAAATCATTCAACTCTGAGGTTTTGAATCTGTAAAATGTCCAAACAGTAAAATATAAAGCAGCAGCAGCCCACCCCCAAAAAATACTTGATTTCAGTTCTGTTAAAAAATAACACTGTGGGAAAAAATAACCACAGGTTATTCTGAGGAATGTTGACAATCTGGCACACTCATATTGGATGAAATAGTGCATGCACTGTGTTCCTGTCACTTCATTCCTATACTTGTACAAATATCAGTACATTTCTTCTATCTTTTAACAGTTTGCATTGCATGTTCTGTATGTGGTGAGTGATTCTCATGTTGTGTGTACATAATGTTGTGCGTGAGCCAGTGTTTGTGTGACCTTGGCTCACACTGCAGTGAGGCTGTAAATCAGTGTAGAGGACAAACACTGCAAGAATCGCCAAGAATCCTGTCTTCTGGACTGCCTTCTGAATACAATTTGCTCTTTTGCAACAACATCCATCTTGGTTTGATGAAGCTCCATCCGGAACAAGACTCCAGAAATAGAGACAGTGAAGAAGGAAAAGGGGAATGAATGACAGACACAAAGTTCTAGAAACAACATAAGAGCTGAACATCTGGCTCTGAATGCGGTTGAATATCTGCCTGGCGTCACTCCACACCACACAATCACCATGATTTAAAAACTGTTATATTTCCGTGCTGTGTTTGAACGGACAGAACCTTTGTTTAATAGATGAAATGGGATAAAACTGCTGTCACGCCAACAGCCGGATCAGCGTTAACGAGGGACGCTGTGTCACGACTGGATGGAATTTCACACACGGGGGCCATATTGGAAGGAGTACAAAGGACTTTTTTTTTTTTTTCTTTTTTAAAGTCTCATTCACATTTTTAACAGCAGTATTTCCCACATCCTCATCATCTCTACACAGATGTTGTGGTCACTTATGTTTATGTATTTAGATTCAGTGTGACGATGTAAACCAAGCAGTCTCCAGTACTGGAAAATTGTTAAAAGCACAAAAAAAAAGTAGTGGATAACTTTCTGAAGCACTAAAAAATGTATCATATTTGCACTGGAAAAATACTGGTTACACAACTGATGAAGCTTATTTCCATTGAGTTACATTGAAAAGTGCTCGGTGAGTGTACAGTACACAGTTAAGTAAGAAGCCCTGTGTTAAGACCTCAAGGGACAAGAGTTTATAAGAATGGAGTTCCTGCCACCTAGTGTCACTTTCTGCTTTTGCACGGATGGATAACAGAGTTCAAAAACACCATCCAGTACCAGATTCAGTAGAACAGTTTTTAGACAAACAACTAAAAATAACCTTTAAATATAAGCTTTGTGTTTATTTGTTTTTAATGAGTGAGCTCTGTGAAGTGAAATTTAACATTTTTCAAGGTCTCAGTTTTTAAATCTCTTTCTGTCGAACATGCATGTGTATAACAGTTTTGTAATTGTAGAGTTTAAAGGTTTATACCAGAGCTCTCCAAATCATTTCAGTTCAAGGGCCACTTTTTAAAAATATATTATTATATATATTTTTTTTGCCTTTAATGCACAGTCGATGGTGGAGAAGCCAACATGAAACAAGGGGGAGAGAGAACAACAAAGGTCCCATGCCAGAGTGGAACCAGGGACATTGTGGGTGTATGGCAGGCACTGTAACCACTCGGCTACAAGATTTCTCCCCATATAGCCCAATTAGATCTCAAGTGGGCCGGAAAAGCAAAAACCATTGTATAAATAACCTGTAAATAATATATAATATATATGATATGTAATATAACTTAAGACTATAATAAGCCATCTATTTACAAAACAGAACAGCTTGAGATGCTAAAGTGCAGTTTCAGTGATATTATGTCTCAGTTTTTTGTAGATTATTTTGCAAAGAAGCAACTGATTGATGTTCAATATATTAATGTTTTAAATATGACCACAATATGTATTAATTGGCTCAGGTTGAAGAAACCTCATGAACAAACAGTATTTTACATGAAGACTGAAACCTGGTATCTTACTTTGCAAAATTATCCAGTGGGCCAAATTGGACCCTTTGGCGTGCCGGTTCTGGCCTGCAAGCCGTACGTTTGACACTCCTGGTCTATTCTTTATAAACTTGGATGCATGTTGTGAAATAAACATAGACATTATGTAGATATTTGTATGCTATACCAGCATGTAGTGCAGATATTATCTGTAGGTGAACTTTTAAGCAGAGAGACAGGCGCTGCTGACACAGAACTAAGGAATTTGTGTGTGAGTGTATGAACGTGTGATTTACAGGAAACATCCATCCTCTACGATGACACATCTCTCACATTATTTATTGCAAATACTTTTTGATTGCTTTGACATTTGATTTGACAGCGGTTTCACTCAATTCACATTACCTAGTCTTGTTATGTGGGTGTTTTTCTGTGTTTATGTCTGTGTTTTTTAAAAGTGCACGATTAGTCATTGTAAAATTTGGTTTTCTTCCCACTGCTGTTTTTGACTTCCCAAAAGCCTCCTTACTTACACTTACTGGAAGCTACATGTTAGCGCAGGCGGATATTCAGTCAGAACAGGCCAGTGACCGCTGAGCTGTTTAGACTTGGAGAGGAGTCAGTTCTGCATTACACTGACTGTAAAAACCATCTGTCATATACTCAGCTATGTAATAATGTTTTTTAGTAGCTTATTTTTGCTTAAGAAGGAGGAGAATTTTCTTCTTCAACTTCATTCTACAGTTCATCAGAAACATTTATAATCACCAGATTTAGAAATACATGCTTTTCATTGGACAGCAACTGCTCCTTAATGACCATTTTTTTTCAATAACTCCCACAACCTCCTGTCCACACTGTTCTCCAGATACCTGCAAGCAATAGACCTGTATTCACAGCAGGTGTCATTAATAACATTAACGATGCTCTGTGGTATAGTGCATTGGGACACATAAATGTAGAAGAGAAGGAAGATCGTTAATGTTATTAATGACACCTGTGCTCGTTCTGCTCAGTGAGATAATGTCTGCAGTGAAATACAGTACGTCTGTAGAAATCCAAAAATTGCTTTAAAAAAAAGCTAAGAAACATGCATCTACTTTTAATGTGACTATATATGAGATTTTAAAAAAGGAACTCAGGCAGTCAACTTGAGCTGCACTGCTCCACGTGACCGGCCTATTTCATGATTCCCGGAAAGGGCTCCCAAGTTTAAGCTATAAAATTTCCCATCTCTTCCTCTGTTACACCAGGGCTCCTGCTGCTGCTGCTGCTGCTGCTGCTGTGCACCACAGTATTCTGCCTGCTCATTCAGCCTCAGCATCCAGCAGCAGGGTCTGACTAGAAGAGAAGATATTTACTCATCACTTTCCAATATCTTTGTGCTGCAGGGGGTGATGAGGTCTGGAGCCTTGGCGTCCAATTCTAATGTTCTGTTTGCTGCAAATAAACATTTCACACCAGCTGTGAGAACTGGATTGTATTTGTATTGTATTGTATTCATTTAACTTTTTATTTCAGAATTCCATTTGAATTACTTTAAATGATTAGAAGAGAAAAGTATATCTTAGCAAACTCTGCATATAAAAACATTATATAAAATAATGCTGTAACAGCTCAAATAATGCATTAACAGTGAATGCAAACATTGTCTGTTTTGCAACTCATTCATAAAGGTTTGATGAGTTTCAGTGTTTGGAGGCACTGAAGCACAAAACTCACACACTTGCATAAGACTGAACTGATGGATTTATTATGAAATACCTGAATGATTTGCTTAATCCTCACTTTCAGTTCAGGAAGGTGTTGCTGTTTTTAAATGGTACTTACTGATCTGGTTTGATAATATGCAGATACAGATGTATGAAAGTGAAGTTAGTAAATGTTGAGTCACAGGATGAATCAAGTGTTTGTCTTTCAGCTCAGCAGCTCTGAGTGTAGCTGCCAATAAATTACAAAACTTCTGGAAAAGTCCTCAGGCTCAAACTGTCAATGTCAGGTAGAGTTTAGCAAAGGACAGGAAACTGGACTCTGACTTCAAAATAAAGCAAAATGAAGGTGCAGCATAGGAGTGAACACTAACATCAGTTCATCATAGAGGAACATAAAAACTGTATTGCTGGCTTTATATGGAGCAAAACAGTTACATTAAACCAGTGAAATGAATGTCAGAGATTTATTAATGATGAAAATACCACAATAATGTATCATGGGTATTATTACTATACTTATTGTAAATTATATATGTGTGGACCACAGACTGACCCTTTATATTATTATATTATTTATTTCATACAAAGGCTAAAACATGACTTGAGATGTGGAGATGTTATAAAATGAGAATTAATACATATGTAATGCATCGACAAATATTTATTTTAAATTGTTTGCCTTTTTCAATTGCATAAAGATCCCGGAGGCTATTTTTTAAGCAAGTCTTATTCATTATTCTTAGGTTTTATCTGTCAGCATTATATCACATGGGAATTTTTCCAAGGTTTTTCTTCAAAAGATCCATTTGCCTCTAAGTAACTTAAATGATCCTGCATTTAATAGTTTTTTTTTTTACTTTTTTGTTATATAACACATGAGAAAACACAATGATATTATGCAAAACTAGTTGAATGTATCTACATGTACCCATACTGTACTTAAGTACACATCAGTGGTATTTGTACTTCATTTGAGTTTTTCCATTCTCTGCTGCTTTGTACTTGACATTTATTTTCCCCCTTTTTAGTTACTAATTACTTTTCAGATAACGATTTAACATAAAATAATATATTTCTATTTCTAAGTTTAAATTGTTTCTCATTTTCATTTTTTAAAATTTGTTACAAGATTTGTATGAAAGGTGCTATGGAAATTGTTGTTATTATCATCATTATTATAGAAAACATATAATTAAACATATAATATAAAATAATATATTATATAAATATATAGGGATCATTAAACTACCGATGTAGAGTAGATTGTAGCAGTATAGTGGAAAACTCTTAAAATTGAGAGGCCTTAAAAAAATAGTTGCAAAGTACCGTGTAGCATATTCATTTTAATACTAACCTTTTATGACCAAGAAAACAGGAGCAGGTTGACATAAAGCAGCTACTCAGCCATCAGCTATTTATATGTTGATTATATGATCCTCTGCCAGCTGTCTTCTTGCTGTTTGCTTTAATCTTGTGATGTTAAATGTTAGACTAGAAGATGGAAATACACCTTCACTGTTTATTATGTTTTTATCTTTCTGTCAGTGTGTGTAAAGACTGCAGTGCAGTGTTATGTGTGTTTTTTAAATCATCAAATAGATTCATTCATTTATTCATTCATTCTTAAATTTGGCTCCTCATCAATAATATTAAAATATATATATGAATTTGTTAGTGATAAAAACAAACATTATATATTATAACACTCCAAAACTTTTAGTCTGCATGAGTACTTTTACTTTTGATACTTTTAAGCACATTTTGATTTCAGACTGTTATTCATAATGGAGCATTTTTTTTAAATATACTTTTACTATATAGGATCTGAATCTGTATAAAACGAAATCAAACTGCCCACTTCCACCTACAGGACAGCTTTCATCTTAAAACTTTTAAGAAGGAAAAAAAACACGTCTGAAACATAGACTGTATATAAGAAAGCACGTCTGATGCTGCTTTTATTTTGCAGGAAGCTACAGGAAGTGTCTTGCAGCAGCTTGACAGCGGCTGCAGCGCGCGGCATGCTTGCTCAGTGAATCACATGTCTGCACCGTCCCGGTCATCCGCTGGTATAAATACAAGCTGCAGCGCAGAGCTGAAGCAGCCTCAGACTGTCTGGAGCCTCCGGAAACACAAAGAGGTGAGTCACTGCTAGGGGGGCTCTGTTTGTTTGTTTTTTTGACTCTGCAGCTGGGTTGATGCTTTTAAAGAAAACTGAGTCTTTTTCTGCAGGCTGCTATGAAAACAGTCTTATTATAACCTAGTAAATAGAATACAGAGCATCATATTGGTTGCTTTTTTTAGGTTCTGATATGAAATGTCATGCAATTCATTAAATAATATTAGGCTGTAAAATGAGTTTAAATTATCTCTACAGATGTTTATTGTCAAGGTTCAAGTTTTCTTTATTTATTCAAATGTGTTGTGCAGCATCCAGATTTGAACATAAGACATCACAGTGATACAGATGCAAAAGACATCTTAAAAAATGGCATTAAAACTAGTATGATCATAGTATCAAAAAACAGAATATGAGTATAACAACTCCTAAGAAGGTCATGGCAAAGTGCTCCTATGCACACACACACCTACACACTTACTGAAAAGGGCATGGGTGAAGTGCATCATGCAGAAATGCTGACTTCATAGCTGACTGCTGCTTTTGCTCACTCATGGGTGTGACCTCCAGCTTTGGATCAAAACAACTGGATTAGGGTGGATGACATCATATTGTGGTTGGTTCACTTTAATATGTTTTAGGCATTATAGACAGTAATACAAACAGTAATAAAGGCATAGTAATAAAGAAAGCAATACTTTTAAATCAAAATAAGAATAGAAACATAATGGAAGTGACAGTGATTAGTGGATGAAGGGAGGATACTTTTTAAAATTCAATTCATATGTAATAATCATTCAGATTCAACTGCACATTGATTATTTGGTGATATTGACTATCCCCAAACTAGATTTTCAGTTAGATTTGGTGCATTTTCTGTTGTAAAAGTGATTCTAATTTCAGCCTGACTGCATGACAAGTGAATCCTTTGGGTGCAAAAATCCCCCGAACAGCCAAAATGAGGCCACACGCGCCACTGTCCTATTTGTTGTAAATGGAACCGGGATGATCCAGATTACTTAATTGTTCCTTCTTGTTCTAGCACCGGGGAAGTCGTTTGGTGCGAGAGAATGAGACAGAATCATAAAGGGAATTCATCAAAAGCAGAGACAAGCAGGTGTGTCAGACATGCCAGCTCAAAAGGAGAAGACTTTATTGATCCACAGATTAAAGCAGCACAGAGACAGGCTAAGAGGCAAGAAAATAGACAAAAAACAAGGAAATAAAATGAACATAAATAAGAAGAATTTAGAGAAGCTTCATATATGTAAGAGATCCAGTAGTGCAACTCCAGCAGCCACGATGTCTGGACAATATGTGTAGTTATAGAGATGTAAGTATGAATAATAAATAGGATATGCAATATAAACACACTATACAGTAATGATACAGTGCTATGGGATATACAATGTAGAAATGTAAGAGAATAACATGATATAGCATAAAATAATAAATAGTAAAACTCAAATGTTCAAGTAATATTATGCAACTAATGATTATTTTCTTTATTGATTCACATTTGAATTATTTCCTTGATTAGTTGATTAGTCACTTAGTCTTTAATGTGACCTAAATGGTGAAAAATGTCAAACACTGATTTCCAAAGTTTAAGATGCAACTAAAAAGTCTTCTTTGGTCCCTTCCTACAATATTGAGATTCAGTTTATTGGCACAGAAGACTAAAGAAAAGAAAAATATTCACATTTGAAAAGCTGGAATCAGATCATTTGTATATTTTCTTTCTTTAAAAAAATTGCTCAAAATGATTAGGTAATTGAAAGTGGTTGCCAATAACCAAGATATTGATTAATCAACTAATCATTGCAGCTTTTACATGGACTCAAAATACTGTGGATTAAAAAAAAGCATGAATAATGCTCCTTTATGTATAGCAAGTGGACAGATGTCCAGAGTGTAAAGTGTTATTTGAATTTATGAAGCCTACTGAACTTTCTTGATGCTTGTATGGCAACATCTGGACTGTTGTTCGGTTTGCATTCTTTCAGTTGTGTAACCAGGATCCCTGTGGCTGTTTTTCTGCAAGTAATGTCGCGCAGACTCTGCATCGTAAATTATTTCCCCTTTTTCTTCTGTTTTCGTTTGTTTAACATTTAACTCAAACTCTCTCTCTCTCTCTCTCTCTCTCTCTCTCTCTCTCTCTCTCTGTTTCACTCTACACGGATCTGTCTGTTGGTATTGCTCGTTCTTTCCACTTTCTCCACATCAAAACTTACCCATTCCTTTCTTTTTTCCATTAAAAACGCCTATCCGGAAGCAGTTATTTCCTGTTTACGAACCTTCCATTAAGTGAGAGGTTTACTGTCGCTTGAATAATGACCTCATTGTGTTTGGGGCTGCAGTTTTCTGCTCTGGCGGCATGAAACTCGTGAACATATGAGCTCATATAGAGAGAGGAAAGTGGGGAGCTTTGTTGGCTCCCAGGTGGACGCTGGTTCCTGCTGGGTTTGGAACAGTTGGTCAGATAATTTTGTTTGTTCCTCTGTTTTTTTTTTACATCAGATTAATGGAATGCATGAAGATTTAGGGAGGCTGGAACATCAGTACACTGAATTTATCTGATTACATGCTAAGCAAAAACATCCACGTAGCTTTAGATGATAGTCGAGTGTTTCTCTGGTTCTGTATCGCTTTAGCATTCAGTGTGCTGCATGATACATGATATTAATTTTATGTCAAAGGTCACCGGATGTCATTTTATTCTGGTGGAGAGCCCAACATTGTAGCAATAAAGATTTGGACTCATCATAATCATCATAAAGCTTCAATCAAAAGCTGCAACAAGCTGATTTAATGTTTATGTGTGAATTGAATTGAATTGAATTGTATGTTTGGAGGGTTTGAATGAGAAATGACTGTCAAACGTATTGGTTATATTTATACAAGAAGATATGATGCAAAAACTCTGTGCTGGTTTCCATAGGAACAAGAGATGGTGGGTGAGCACCGAGCAGCACAGAATTAACTGCATGATATGAACAAATGATTTCTCTCATCTAAACTCGCATAAGATCACATGCCGTTTATTTGTTTAATGAGCACCACATATCTCTATTGCATAGAGGACAGGGTCATGCTTACTTACTGCAACTCAACTTACATGATGTGGGCAAAAATAAGTGGACACACCTGTCGGATTTTCACTTGCTTGTGGTGCTACATATCACAATATCTGGACTTAATATGAAAGTGACGTGCAGCACAACAACAAGCTAGTGAAACTACTCTCCTGAGACTGAAAACAAACTACCTTGATCATAATCTTCGTGGTGAAGGAACATGTCAACCAGTGCATGACAGTAATGTGGTTACAAGTTTGTGGAAACACTTTGGAGTCTTTCTTCTTTAAATATGACAAAGCAAGGTCCATGAAGATGTGGTTTCTTGGGGAAAAACTGGGGTGACCTACAAAGAGTCAGACATTATCACAGAACATCTGTGGCCAACCTCACTAATGCTCTTGAAGCTCACGCAGATTAATGTCATTGATTTTGGCATCAGATGTGTAACAAACACTTAGATCCTAATATGTTTAGTCTGTAGTATAATATAAAGTGACCAGCTCTCTTATGCATGTAAAAGTGTCATTACTCTGCTTCAAAATGGTAGATCAGTTCATTTAAAAAAATCTGTTCTGTGTTTAGAAGAAAATGGAGGATTAAAGGTGGCTGCGGAAATAATCAACAGAGATTAGACTAACAGAGAAAGAGCTTTATGCTGCACGACAGGAGCTGCGCAGAAGGAAGAGGAGGCTGATGTCTGCCTGATGACTTTCTCTCCATGTCACTCATCACTCTATCACTGTATATCTTCTATGTGTGAAGAAGAAAGGAGAGAAAAAAAATCAGGAGCTACAGTCGGCCTTTGTTGAATCTGACATTGTTGAATACATGGGCAGCTGACCAAGCACACGTCAGAGAAATGTTTAAACAGAGAAAGGGCCTGCTGTTCCCTTTATGTAATGCTTTTGAAAGGCACCATCGGTCAAAGTCACACCAAAAAAAAAAAAAAAAAATCCAAGGTCAATTTGGTGATGATGTCCCCACTTTCTGTTTTAAAGATTGAAACTGGAGATGAGGGACATGATGCATTGAAGAGGCTTTGAATAATTTATATATATTGATTAGTGTGGTTATTTTTATGTTATGCTGTGGGAGGGTGGATACCTGCTGAGCAAGTGTGCTCATTTTTTTTACTGCGTAGCTCTCTGCCTGTCTTCTGTACAGTTTGTGTCGCCATCTAGTGGATATTAAGATGCATTACAACAACATTACAACACAGATTTAACCTTGTCTTTCATTTCTCCAGGGATTTCTTGTCATTGCCTGCTGGCCCAGTAAAAGTCAGAGAGGATGTTAATGATGATGATGATGATGAAGAAGAAGGGGCCAAAGTCTTTGACTGTGTTTGCTTTCGTTCTGGCCTCAGTCAACTGTATCCTCCCCCCATCGAAAGAGGATCTCACCCGTAAGATTCACTGCATGTCTCTGTGTATTTGAAGCATCAGAAAACTGTGAAAACACCCTTTAAAAGTTAAGCTAGAGTCAGCCTACTCTGTCAAAAAATGAGCTAATACTTCTTACTTTGTATAAGAAACACAGGAGCAATACATGACATTGTATTTTGCATTCACGTTTGAACAGAAAATCCATGTTATATGTTTGTCCTTCACAGGGATTTCAGAGCTGGGAGAGAAATATCTGGATGAACAGATTGAAAATGCCATTAATGGGGTGAAGGAGATGAAGGCTGTGATGCAGAAATCTTCAGAAGACCACAAGAAGTTTCTGGACGCTCTGGAGAAAACCAGGCAGCAGAAAGAGGTAGAGACATGAGAGTTATGTAAATGTAATGTAATTTAATGCTTTACTTTGTTATATATAATATTAAAGTGTATTGTTATGGAGATTTACTTAATTCATGGTAAGAGAGGAAAAACATGAGTTCAGTAACGGCTTCAGTAGTTCACAGCTTTTTTAATGATTTATTCTTGTAAGAGGGAGTTCAGTGATACAGCACACAAGGAATTGTACAGGGAAGTCCGCTGAACCTAAGATAAGCAACACTTTTAATACATTCAGGCTACCCCCCCAGCCCCCCCCCCCCCCCCCCCAGCCCCCCGCCTCCTTCCCGCTCTAAGAATCATCCCATTATTCCTTGTTCGTCTCGTGCATGACAGGGAGACGTCAACCTAATCAGCGCTCAAGGACAGCGCATGATCACCTCAAGCTAATGGAATGTATATCTTGGTTAGCAAACACTAAAACACAAGTTACTGGCAATGAAAGCAGGAGATACATAGTTGCAGAAATAAGACATACAGTTCTGCAGTTTGGTTGCATACAGAGTTAGAAAAACAATTTTCATGACAAGCAGAAAGTGTATCTTGTGACTCTCTTTTTTACGAAGTTAGAGTTTACATACATTTTCCATTACAGTATATCTTTGGGTTTTGTACTGTTGGTCAGACAAAATAGGACATTTGAAGATGTCTCCTTTGACTTATAACCAAAGTGTTCACATTTATCTGTCATTTTATGGATGAAATAATTAACCAACAATAGAAATAATCATTACTTGCATCCCTATTTTTTAAAAAGTGTATTACATATCCATCCTGTGCAACATGATGTGTTTTCTCTGTACATAGCAAACTGATAAGGGTGTTATTTTGTATCATGTGATCTCCTCATTATCATCATTGACACAAATAGAGGCAAAATATCTCCTTCTTAATCAACAAAAATCAACACTGTATCACTGATCTCTTGAGACCAGGCTGCACAACAATGAAAACAATGATCAGTTTATGACGATTTCCCTTTTTAATCCTCGTCTCTGTCTGGCTGCAGGATTCGATGCGTGCTGCTCAGGAGATGGAGGCCAAGCTGGAGCAGGAGGAGGAGGTTTGTAACGACACCATGAAGGCTCTGTGGGAGGAGTGTAAGCCCTGTCTGAAGAACACCTGCATCAAGTACTACTCAAGGACATGCAGCAGCGGATCTGGACTGGTGGGACGCCAGGTCAGACACTCACATGTACACACACTGGATTAAATGTGATGCTGGCTATTGGAGATTTTATTATAATCCAGATTTGTACTTGTCATTGTCATCTGATATAATGGATGTAATGCAGTTACAGTATCCATTCAACTGAAGGGACTGTAATGCATGTTGTGATATTTGTTTAAAGATCACACAAACATACAATGAAATGATGTATCGGTATCTTAAACTTTGCACTGAAAAGAAAGATTCAGTGTTCTGTCCTTACAACAATAAAATGCAACCAAGGTGTAGATTTGGTCTCAGAAGTGGGTTAAAGTTAGAAAAAAACTTTAAAATGTTTATATGTATACTGTATCTTTATAAAGTATGATGCCTGCATCTCTATATTAATGGTAGTATAACAAAACCTTATAAAAGATATATAGTATTCTTATTTTTTATTGCAAAGAGCACATACTGCCTTTACTGCCTTACTTACTGTCTAGTGTCTTTTAAGTATTGGCATTATAATTATAGATTTAAAAATGTGCAAACACAGTCAGACAAAGACAGGTGCACATTTGTCAATGGGTAGAAGGTGGATCAGGACTTCAACATTATTGATAATGGATGTAGGGGCGAGGATTACCAGATATCCAGGTGCCACACCCATACAGAAAAAAACAAGACAGAAAAACAAGAATGTGTTTATATCTTTGAGTTACTACAAATCAAAAGGGGCATGTTCTGCAGCAACTGTATATCATACATTAGAGGAAGCATGACAGATTTAGCTCTTCTTTGAGGACAAAGGGTTCAATTGCAATGAGAGTGTGAACCCAATGTGCCTCTCTGCAAAGCAGGGAGTTAACTATATCTACATCTCTAGGGGGGATTTTTTTTCTACTCCCAAGGACTTTAATGAGGCTGCAAGACTCAAAATGAAACACAGATTACTCCCTCTAAAACCCCCTCTTGTCCCTATTCATCCTCTTCATCTTCTTCACCCTCCTGATGCGGCAGTAAGCAAAGAAAGAGCAAAGTATGAATATTTATCATCAGTGGATTGACATTTAGAAATGAAAATACCAAATTCTGCCTTTCTCTGTAGTTGGAGGACGTGCTGAACCGAACCTCTCCCTTCTCCATCTGGATCAACGGGGAGAAGATAGGCGACCTGGAGCAGGAAGGACAACGACAAAGCAAAGAATTCACGGACCTGGAGTCGAAATACACAGAGATGGCCGACGGAGTGGAGAGCATATTTTCAGACAGTATGAAGGTACTGTTCACCTGGAGACTGAAGGAATAAACACTAGACATACATAGTTACTGTGATTTATTGATTTTAGTCAGTAATACTTAACTGATCTTGAGATAAAGTGATGAGAAAACAGACACTAAATGATATGTCCCCAATCCTTTATATCAAGATCAATTTTTCAAGAGAGAAAGAATGACAACAGCCTTAAAGTGCCTAAAAACAAATAAATACTGCAGGTTTAAGCCATCATTAACATGCTAGATCACTTACAGATATATATATATGAATAGAAAGGTCTGATCAAGTCAATGATATGGTCAAATTTCTGGAATAAACTTGAATCACAATCTATGAGTCAAAAAAAGTGATATTGATACCACTAACAGCCATGTTTCTGTGTCCTTTGTGCTCCTCAGGTGGCTGATAGCGTACACTACAGCCCTTCAAGTTTCTTTAGTCTCTTCAGCCCCTACAATCGCCGGAGAAGAAGCATCCGCACAGTCTTCCATGAGCCTTTCCATGGCTTCCAAAATTTGTTCGCACCCATGATGGGCATGGGCAGGAACTTCTTCGGCTCCATGGGTTCCATGATGGACCTTGACGCTGACACAATCCCTAATGATAGTACGTTTTCTAACATCTTCTACCTCAATCACAACCAGTGGTAGAAAAAGGAATATTCAGATTCTTTGCTTGAGTAAAAGAACCAATACAGAAATATAAAAAATTATTTGTATAGCACATTTCAACAACGAGGTAATTCCAGGTGCTTTACATAAAACTGCAACAACAACAACAACAACAACAACACATATTTTAAAAAAATGCAAAGGAAACACATTATCAGACATTTAAATACAAGTAAAAATAATTATTAAAGACTTATGAGAACAGAAAATAAAATAATGCTAAAAATTAATCAAAATCCTCAAATTTGATTTAATAAACGTTCATCTTTATGAACAGCTGGAGGTGGAGCTAGTTTGAACTACTTTATATACAGTACGCTAGTGTAATCTAGTGGTTCCCAACGTAGGGGTCCCTCCAAAGGATCACGAGATAAATCTGAGGGGTTGTGAGATGATTAATGGAAGAGGAAAGTTCTGATACACAAATCTGTTTTGCTTCTAGACTTCAAGACAAGGGTCAGTTACTTTCAAACCATAAATGAAGACTTAAAATAAACATAAAGTTATGATTTGGAAAAAGACATGTTATAAACTGTGTGTGTGTGTGTGTGTGTGTGTGTGTGCGTGTGTATCTTGTCGCAGATGGCAGTGTGAATGAGGACGTCATCATCACCAAACCTTTTGGCAACGGCAAGATGACCTGCAGAGAGATTCGCCGCAACTCAGCCGGCTGCATCAAGTTCCGTGGGGAGTGTGAGAAGTGCAAAGAGATCCAACATATTGGTACGATGACTCTGGTGAAGTGTTTCTATTGTGACCAAAACTCAGCTAGAAATCAATTAAAATATGAACAGGATACAATAAAGGTGTAATGATAGTCATGATGATGGTATAGACTTCAATTACAAACTACAAAAGTTGTAACATATGTATAACATATATGCAGCAAAAATAAACAGAACAATGCAACACAATAAGTAATGTAGGAATAGGAATATAAGATGTCATAACACATTTGGCCATGTCATTTCATCCAGCTTCCTCTGGCAGGAAACTAGAGATGAAGAGCTGTGTGATGACCTAGAGATGTTTTTATTAACACAATTAGGATCTGTGATGATGCTGAAAACAGGACAGGCTTCAAATGAATGGCCAGGGGATGCAGAGAGAGAGCGAGAGGGCAATTTAAATATGTAATCTCCTCCTTTGGTGATGCTTTTGTTCCTCTGCAATGAACAAACAGGACAGTGCTCTGAATAGACAGAGAGACATTTGGAAAGAGAGGCTCATAGCTCCCAGGTTATTGGAGTTACAAGCATCTATATTTAAATCCTAAAATATGTATGCAGGCAAATTCAAGCAGTCTCCACCATATTTGCAAGAGCTTGCATTTATACTAAATCAGTATAACTTTGATCAACAGACCTCTTAAGATTTCCACCACTTGGTGCATTTTGTGTCGTGGTAATTTAGGCCATCACAGCAAGGATACAGGATCACATTCAGGTCTAAGACTGGTAATTCTCACCTGCCAACAAAAAAGACCATAAACCTATCCAAACAATTCAAACACTCAAGTGATGTTTGCAATTATTTTTGGCAGCAATAATCACAACAAACTGTGTGAACTCCTGTAAGGACTGAGTTTTGGTAAAATAACAGTTTTGAGTGGTTGGTTTGACATACAGTCACGCTAACATGCTCACGACAACAATGCTCAAATGCTCTGATAGCATATCTAATGTTACTATGTTCATTATGTTAGTTTAGCATGTTAGCTTGATAACATTTGCTAATTGGAACTGAACACAAAGTTATGGAATTTAAATGTTCTGTAGTTATCTCATTGTAAACACAAGTGCTGGATAAATTAAAATTTTGACCTGATGATGGTGCTAGAGGAAAAGTCAGGGCATGTCATAAGGATTCATCCTCTTGAGCATCATGAATGTCTGAGCAATATTTTATAGCAATCCAACCCATTATTGTTGTGTTTATGATTGGACTAACCGATAGACCAACATTGCCCCTTACAGAGCCACACTGCTAGCTTTAGCTATGACTAAAAATAGTTTAATATTTTGGCAAACCTGAAGTGCTTTTCTTGGTGAGAACATCAAAACCTCAAATCTTGTTCCTAGAACATTATCAGCTGTTATCAGATTTTAAAGTTCCTCACACACTACAGTGAAAAGTTTTCTTTGGTCAAAGATCCTGCAATAAAACAAGCAACTGCAAGTTCTATCAGAGTTTAGGAATTGCCCATTTAAGCCCATTTTAGCACTGAACAGTTTTCCTAAGCCTGCTTGAGCTCCAGGATGACATACGTTTGTCCTCTGCCTATTTTCTACACAGATTGCTCCGGTAAGAAACCTCTAGAGGGCCCCCTGAAGGAGAACCTGGAGGAGGCACTGGCCATGGCTGAGCGCTTCACCCATCAGTACAACACCCTCCTGAAGAGGTTCGAGGAGCAGATGTTCAACACCTCCTCCATGCTGGACCTGTTCAACACGCAGTTCGGCTGGGTGTCGTCTCTGGCCAACAACACCAACTCAAAGGACAACATCTTCCAAGTTCAGACAGTATGTACTGTAGGCCGTCTGAATCTGTACATTCAGTTTAGCTCCAAAGCAGTCGTTCTATTCTTTATCCTTTTCAGTCACTCTGTTAAAGTTTTGGTTTGGAGAATCTGTACTGGACCAAAATCAGAGTATCATGGTCATTCTTGCCTTAGAATGAGCATTTTATATCTACATTGGGAATGGTCCTCTTGCATGGAGCCCACCATGTTGCCATGTTTCTATGGTAGCCCAGAACAGTTTCTCAACCACCTTAGGTCCTCCTGCAAGCTTGGAAGTGGAGAAGTTGGGGAGGAGTATTCATTGGTTGCAATCTACAACCTCACCACTAGATCCCATTAAATCCTACACACTGGTTCTTCTTTTCTATGGACCAATTTCTTTAATCCAAGGCCATTTTTTCTGTTTGGAGACAATAAAAGAAACCTTGAACCTTACTTCTAGCCTGACCACCAACTTGCAAATTGGATTTCATGGTTTCATGGAGTTGTACAAGCTATTACCTGCCCACTATATCTGCATGTATACAGGATATGTAAATACACATATGTTGACTATAGCTGTCTAGGAAGTCCAGCTGAACCTTTCTTTTCTGTAATGTAGGTGATTGGCAAGGACGACGCGCAGACTGGTGAGGAAACAACGCCAGGAGACACCAAAGTATCCGTGCAGCTCTTCGACTCACCACCCATGGACTTCAGCGTGTCAGGTGACATTCCCTGGACCGACCCCAAATTCTCAGAGGTGGTGGCCCAGAAGGCTCTGGACCGCTACAAGGAAACCAGCGTGTGAGTGTCCAGCAGCTAATTTAAGCATTTGTAAAGATTTAACCAATATATTTTACCAGTATATGTTTTCATGTCGTTGGTTTATGTGTCTAGCGTCTACTGATGAGCATCCTTTGCTAATTCTGATCTCCATATGTTGGTTTGTTTTTTTCCCCAGTGTGGTCAAATAAAGTTGGATTTGCAGCCCAACCTCCACCCAGTCAGCTGACAAGAGAATGTTCTTGATTCATCTACATTAAAACAAACCCGGAAACCCCAAAGCCAACCCACTGATTCTGTTGTAAACCCTCTCCAAGTCCTGCTTTTACAGTTTAACCTCAGAGATTTATATTGTTACATTAGAGCTCTTCGTCCTGCTGTAAGAGAAGATATTTAGTAGATGTACTCATGTCTGTAGTACTTTATACCACTTGTAGGTCTCATATCATATGTAAGCTGGGCACAAAAGGGTTAAAGCATTAAGAATGCTTGAGTTTAAAAAACATTGATGTAACTAACACAGAACATGCAGATTAAACTTCATCACAATTCAATAAAGATTTGATTTGTTGCAAAGATTTATAGGAAACTAAAGTTAGAGCAAGTTTATTTTGGCTGTTTCACTTACTTTAATCACCTGATTGACCCTTCTGCAGATCTCTGATAATAATTATTTGAGTTGGTGGAAGTGGTTCATTAACTGGGTTAAAAATCACTGATTAAAGTTGGGATAAGTGAAAATGTTTTAAGGTTTCTTTGTCCAACAGAGTTGGACAAGTTCAGGATTGCTTTGAGCCCCTTTGTACAACAGCCCTGCAATGAAGTAATACATAGAGATTAATAAAACTGCTCAAACATAATCTGTCTATTCTATGTCTTTCTATTGACTATTACTCTGAATTTGTGTATTTAGAAGTGATTAACACCCTTGATGAATGAATCATTTTTCATATATGCATTTATATACTTTGTGGCCAAGACCTGTATTTATCAGACCACTAAAAGTATGATGACCAAAGTAAAAATTGACTGGCAATGTGTGACTAAAAGCTGTTTATCATGTTTCTTTTGAGCTAAAAATGCTCTTTAATTTAAGAGAGGTCCAGAGGTCTCCTACATTGAGAAGATTCTAGATGATCATCTGAGACCTGTTTTGGAATGATAAACAAATATAGTGCTTCAAAAAGTATTCCTACCGATTCTCTCTGCGCACTGTCTTGTGTTATAGATATTATTTCAAATGGATGATGATGATGATGATGATTGTCTTTTTTGACTACAAACAGTAACCCATAATAACAGTAATGATTTACAAAGTTCTGCTAATGTATGAAAGATAGCCTATTGGCAGATGATGCTTCTTGAAAGGCACACACATGGTTAAGATTTCAAAGCCCATTTCTCAGGAGCAAAAATAAGAATAAAGCTAGCACACATTTTTTGGGAAAAACCCACCATGGACCATCGATGCCTGCACTTGCCATTTGCCATTTTAGTACTAAATTCACCTTATTATCTATGACAGTGGTAGGCAAAGCGCAACCTGTGGATCTCCAGCAAAACTTTTGTCATAAAGATGTATTAAATCTCTAGTCTGATGGTGCAAAATTGCTAAATTTGTAATAAATTGCTCTAATTCTGTTGGTCCTCACTAATGTATTAAAGGACATTTACTGTCAGATACAGTTTTATCAATTATATTGTTAAATTAACAGAAATACAATAACAAAATATTTAAAAAATACATGCTTGTATTTTCATTGAAGAACAATGAAAAAACTGGCCATTAATTGGAGACCTTTGACCTATGGATTTCCTCCCTGCTCAGGTTTGGTTTTCTTTGTATGAATATACAGTATTAGACTGTATTCATGTATTAGCATAATACCTTAATCTCCAATGCAGACTTAACATTTTCACATTTATCACATATATGTTTCTACAGTATGCAAAGAAAAATACTAAAATAAATTATGAGTGGTGGTAAAACAGCTCCATAAAGAACTTCATTTTCATAGTACAGTATATACAGTAGAGGAACTGTATGAAGTATGTTGTTTTGATCATTAATCATGTGATAATTTGTTGCTCTGAAAGATTGATCCTCTTTTCAACATCCTTTAGTGTAATTCTGAGACATTTGAGAAATATGAACCCAGTTACCAAACAAACAGGAAAAAAGTCAGTGTTTAAAATATTGTGCCGTTTTTATTTTTGTGTAAAAATCACACAGCTGCTAGTTGACTCTGCAGAGATACAGTACATCCATGCAGTTAAACATCTAGGATCCCACAGCCAAGAGAGAAGGAATTAAATAGAATATTATTTCGCTGTTAGTCAGCAATTAATGCAAATTTACATATGAGTCCAAAAGTGTGTATCATATACAATATACAACACAGATCTGGGAGCAAATAGCATTCAAAATCCCATCAAAGACTTTGTTACGACTGATTGCTTCTGCCTGCCTGGATTGCCATTTGGGTTTTAAGGATGGGGGGGGGGGGTGCTGTTGTGCTAGCAAACATAAATCAATCCCACATGATGGTATTTAACAGGGTTTTAAATGGTATTAGATCCAGGTCTGGAAACGATATAACACACACACGCACACACAGGCACACACACAGGCACACACACACTCACAGCAAATACATCATCGTTCTTAACAGCAGAAAAAAGAAGGCGAGCCTTGATACAACAAGGAAGAGAGGTCAGTCAGCCACCGTGGAAACCTGAACGCCAGTCCTGGAGGGGGTATGGGGTGGGGAGGGGGTGTAGTAAGGCTTTAGAAGACCGATTCTTCGCAAACACACAGGAAGCTCGGAGGGGGGGACAAAACAGAAAATTAAAAAAAAACAAAAAAAAACAAACAGGACAGGATCTTTTAGGGCACTGGCACAAACATATTACAGTTTCCAGGTTGTACTGAAGAAATAAAACTTGAGTGGTTCCTTTTTTGTTTTTTCTTCTTCTTTAAAGCATCTACTTTTTTTTGTTTTAAATATATGCAAAAGACAAGAACAAACATGCAGGTTAAAAGAAAGAAAAGAAAAGAAAAAGACGTAACAAATAAAAATACAAAAAAAAAAATAGAAAAGAAATAAGAAGTGGGTTAAAGTTCAAAGTGCAGTTGGGTCATTCAGGTCTCCCATTCTATTGACTGGTCTCCGACTTTAATCCTGTTAAACTTCATCTACACCCAGAAAGGGTCATATAAATCATGTAGATTTCGGGGTGCCCTGATGCAACACTGATCTGGAGTTAACTTCCCTCTGGAGGCGGGACTGGGGAGGAGGGGGCGGGAAATAAACTGCTTGTCAGTACCAACAAAAAAACCAAAAAAACAAAATAAAAGGCAAAATGAATCACAAACATACAGTAGATGGTGTTCTGGAAGATCTAAGATACAAAAAGAAACAGAGTATACTGTTGCACACAGTTGCTACTATCATAGTACAAACAGCTAAGTACAGTTGGTCTGTGGAGATGTAGCGCCCCCGTACTTGCATAGTGCTGACTGTCCGACTGGAGGATGGAAACTCTATCCGCACCATCAGTTTGGATCTGTGCACGTTTGCCGATCGGGAAAGAAAAAGAAAAAAAAACAAAAAAAAAAAAAAAACTTCTCCCTGATCAGCAACACAATTCTTCATAAATGCCGCCTCCTGCAGTCGAGCAGCTGAAATACCTTTCAAACCTTCAAGTGAACGTATTGTTTTGCTTCTTTTTTTTTCTCTCTGTACAGGTGGAGTTAATAACCACTGCAATTGAGAATGAGTTTTTTTTTTTAAAGAAAAGCTGAAATGTTGATCCGCAGCTGTGTTTGGGAGGAAAAAGAGAACAAAAATGGAGGAAAAAAAAACCTGTAGGAAAGGAAAAAGAAGTTGCGTTTTTCTTTTTTCTTTTTTTTTTAACACAGCCCAAGTAGAGGCGAGAGAGCAGAGTGAGAGTTCAGTCATTTTGGCATAAGGTTAAACCATTCAGTCACATTAATCCCCAAACACTGTAACATGAAGGAAAAAAAACAAAAACACACTCACACATACAGAGAAAAGACGACAAAGCGCATTCGTTCACTGCATGATGCCGTCAAATGCGTACACACACACACACACACACGAACACGTAGACTTCAAGAGGGGGATTGTGGGGAGTATTAAGAGGGAGGTGGGCTGAATTCATGTCACAGGATGAGTCGAAAGGCCTTCACCGTGATGATTGGGCCAATAAAGGCCTTGCACAAACACACACACACACACACACACACACACACACCACAATAGTCCTGTCCAGAAATAGCCCGGTATATTCACTCTAATAGAGAGAGACCGTTCACACCAAACTCCATTTAAAAAAAAGGCTGTTTTAGTGTTTCTTTGCTCAGTGGCAAAAGCAGATACCTGGTTTTAATATGTGTTGTAACATGTCTCTTAAGATCCCACAATTCTTGTCCAGTTTTAAAATAGCTGTTTATGAGAAGACGATTAAAGGAACAGTTAGACAATTTGGAAAAATACTTTCTTTTCCAAGACTTAAACTAGAAGATGAACACCGCTTTGCCGGTAAAGCCACAAATTATCGTTTTTATACTTCTTCTGTACGGATTAAAACAAACAAAATACAACTAAGGCTAATCTCATTCAAACTACAATTAAAGCACATGAAAGTGACACTGAGCTTCTCATCTTTAACTCTCAGTAAGTATATTTCCAAAAAAGTTACACTGCTCCTTTAAAAGTTATCCAACAAGCTCTTTTTTAAAACAGGAGTTTGGTGTGACATTGTTTCTGCCCCGCCTAAGAGAGAATAACCATACTGGTGCTAGCCTCAAGTAAGTCACTTAACAGGAGCACAAACACAGTAACGGTCACACATACACACACACTCCGCCTCTCTTCTTCAGTCACTCAGAGAGTAAAGTAATCAGACACCAGCGTTTTTTTGTCTTCAGACCAAACTCGCAGTAGGAGCATCCTGTCCGCCGCTCCTCGCCATTTCTCAGACAGCTGTCGTCCTCGCCTTCACGTCTCTTTAGAGAATAATCGAAAAGTGCCAGTTTGTAAAAGTCACGCCCCCCCCTTCCCTTCCCACACTCCTCTCGCTCCCTCCCCCCCTGTGGTAAGACTGTGCTCTCGGTCCTTCGGGGGTCGACGATTGATAAGTATTCGATTTAGCGAGAGCTTTAACGGAACGGCCGGCGGCAGGTCGGAGCCTCCGGGGGAAAGCCGGGATGATGGAAGGAGGTAGGGAGGGAGGGATGGAGGAGGATGAGGGAGGAGGAGGGGGGAGGGGAGTCACACGGAGGGTCCAGCTTTGCTTCAGATGAACTACACAGTCTCCTCATTGTTGGTTAAAGATGAGAGAAAGGTCTGAGCTGCTCCAGCTGGACTTCCAGAGATATCCTCTCTTCAAGCAGATCCTAAAAAAAGAAAAGAAAAATCATGAGTGACTTTTCTTTTTTGCCAAAGAGGGAACAAAGAGACAGAAAGCATTTTTGGGTATAACCTTCATACCTTCAGCTGCTGCTGCAGTTCACTATTAAGTCGTGCCAACACTGTGTTTGTCTCCTTGTTTCTTCTGATTGAAGCTTGAATCGCCTTTTTGTCTTTTCCTACTGACCTGAGGACACACACACACACACACACACACACACGTCTTTCACACACAAATACAGATGCTAATGATGAACAAACTCATTAAACCAGCACCAGTTTCCTACCTGGGGATGGAAGGCTGAGTAGCCAGGACAGCAGCTATGACGTTTGATTTCTGAGGACCGTGCTGCTCGTCTTCTGGTCGTAGCTCATCTTCGGACTTCAACCTCCGACGCACAGGTTTCGGGGGAGGAGCTAGCGGGCCGGACGAGCCCTTCACCTGATGGGAACACAAAAACCACAAAACTGTCATATTTCTTTTATCCTTCATTTCAAGTCATCTGTGTGTGTGTGTTTTTTCAGAGGATGGTGACATACAGAGTTGACAGTGGTTGAAGTTCTTTCGTCTGCTTGGCTATCGCTCTTCACTGTTCTCAAAGGGCCGGCGCCCTCCGATGTCTTTTCCACCTGTGGACACAACAAGAAAAAGACATGACATGGTAAACTCTCAACTCTGCACTTAAATAACCCTCCAGACTACAACTTCTGACAGTCAGCTATAGAATGATGACTTTTGTGTGAAGAATTGGTGAGATTCATATGGGAGTTTAAAGGATAAGATCGGCAATTTTACTTATTGTCAACAAACCCAAAAATTTACTTGTTAAGTATTGTGTGAGTATTCTAAACCTGACACAGAAATCTGTCTTTGTCCAAGAAAAAGTCAAACTACTGCAATAGATAACATGCTCCTTCACCACAAAAAAAAATGGTCATGATAGCTTGTTCAGAAATGACTCCAAAGACCCCATCAGATTTGTTGAAGATAAGAAACATACAGAAAATCACATGCCAAATCCTTTAACTCCAAAATTCCAACATCATCACCAATGACTACCACCACCACACTTATTTTAGTGTCCAATGCACAACTGTTTTTGGCCTTTACATTATATTGCTACAGCTCATATTGTTTTAGTGAGATCACACGTTTAAAGTTACTGTATTGTGATCTAATCTTTAATTATGCTAAACCATAATGTCCTCAGTTGGTTTTCTTGATGGGAAAAAAAACCCTGTAATCCATTGCGTAACTATAATGGCCTTGAAGCTTAATGACATAATATTTTATCATCCCTTTATATTGCCAGATTTCTTTTCAATAGCCTTCAATCTCATCTGCTGAATGATAAATGGCAGAACATTTATCCCTATAATTTTATCCTAGCAAGAAATATGTGAACTATACAGCTGTAGGCCTGTGTGACTTGCCGAATTCAAAGCTGTAAATAAAACTCAGGTGCTAATGTAGCAGATTAGGATGCATAGCCCTCTGTTTCACTTTTCACAAAGCACTGATTGAATGATATGAATACTCAAAAGTAGAGGGGGAATATTGGACTTGTCTGGTTTGCAGAGTTATCAATAAATCAGTGAATGTTTGCCATCAACAGCTTAGAAGTAGAGGCAAACACTTCAGATAAGCACCTACCTGTCCGGGCTCGCTGTGTTTGTCAACCTCCGGCAGGCTGGAAGGCTGTTCGGATGCAGCGAAGGCCTGAAACTGACTGAAGTCAGCAAAATTGGGCTGCTGGGGGATCTGCTGGGGAGAGGTGGTGGTGAGGGCGGCGCCACCTCCAGGTGTGCCCTCAGTCTCTACACGATGCCCAGTATGTGGTGCCGATGTCTAAAAGGAGAGGACAGAGTAGACTGAAGGCCTTTAGACTGTCAAGATAATTCACTTTCAACTTTCTGTACCTGAATGCATCATTGGTGGGGGTTGACGAGTTGAGTGTGAATGTAAGATGACTTTAAAGCGCTGTTTCCTCTCTCACCTGTGTAGGGAGCGGTCGAGGAGGCACAGCCGGCGGGTAAGCTATCGTAGAGGGTTGCTGTTGTCCGGCGGCAGTTGCGGCGGAGAAGGTGCGGTTCATGTCCAGAGACGAGGAGCGGGAGTGAGAGGGGTGAGGCCGCGGCGGAGGGGGAGGCGGGGCTGTCACTTTCAGAGCTTCTGGAGACGCCCCCGACTGAGACCTGAACACAAATATTCATGTTTTTCAGATAGAGTACACATTTTTACACCACCTGTGAGCAATCAGAATGTGTGTTAATCCAAGTGGAAAGACAGTAAACGATACTATCTCTTTATCTATATCTACTGGAGATATGCTAATCAGGTGTTGAGATGTCTTACGTTCACCATGTGTCACAGCCAATCAATGTAATATGTATATATTCTGTAGGATTAGGAGGGAAACTGGTGCTCAGGTTACTTCCTATGTTGCTTTTTTGCTCCTTGTTCATCTAATGTCTCTTTCTCACTCATTTTTGTTTTGCGCACTCTTTTTTGTTTTGTGTTGCTCAAATGACATCAAACCACAGCCACTAACCTTTGTCTTGTGATTGGCTCCTGGTCTGAGGTGAAGGAGTCAGAGCTGCTGTAACCATCACCTTAATGGAGAAAGAAAACAAGCCTATTAAAACATGGTCAAAGTACATATATGTAAATAATTAATGACCCATCCACAAGTAGAAATACAGTATCAACATGATGACAACACTGAGTGGTTATTAAACTCATTGCAATTTATGACTCATCTGAAAAGAACAGCAAAACATTTCTTCTGACGTGTATAGCTCTAATAGACTAAATCTTTCTTTCTGTATCATGCTGCTAAATGTACTCAAGCAAATTCTTTCTTCCATTTTTTCCCTGTTTTTTTTAAAAGGGAGTTTTAACTTATTCAAAGCAAGGTGATAAGGACAAACGATCGTGTACAGTGTGCAGACTGTAAAGCCCACATGAGGCAAATCTCTTCATTTCTGACACTGGGTTATACAAATAAAACTGGCTTGATAACTTGTCGTGGTACCAATGTATTCACTTCAGGCATACTGATGAACATAAACCCAATTTACAATTTAAAGGGTTTTTTTGGAAAGTTTCTAAACAGCGTGCACATACGGAAGTAAATCTTGACTTCATCGTGAGTGCTCTTGTACATCAGCTCATTGTTTACTCACCTACAGTGTTGGCAGGTACAAACTTCATGGCTGCAGGTATGGTGGCTTCTTCGGAAAGTTCTGGAGGTTTGGCCAGCAGTGGACTGGTTGGGTGGTTGTGGTCTGAGGATTTGAGAAATAACAGGTAAGTCAAATACTGCAGCCAGTTATGTTAATTAACAATTTGCAAGTCATATTATCAGTGTGAACTCAAAGTATCTTCAGTTGCAGCTAATAAGCCTAAGCTCCAGCATATTAAAGATTAAAAAAAAAAAATCCTGCCTGATGTTTATGAATACTGACGACATGCTTCTGCCGTCATTACCTGTCAAGCACTGCAATGCAAACTCAGCAAAGGCACACATTGTTGTGAGCATCAACATGCGCTCCTGTACTGACTGTACTGTCAGACCAAACGTGCTTTCACATCTGTCCTCTGCTACACTGGTGGAGTCTCTTTCAGTGTGGTTTCTAAAGCAAGTTTTAAAGTGTTTTAAATCACACACACACATTTTCAAGCATCTTTCAACAACATCCCTAAAAACCAACGGATGAATCTCTGGAAAATCCTGATTTATGAGTTCATAGCTGTATACAAGAACAGTGACAGAAGGCGTTTGTCCAAACACACACAACGAGTGTGATTCATTTAGTTGTGAATGATGTGGACAGTCAGCCATGTGGCCAGAGGCTGTCTCACCGCTGCCAGTCCTCTTCAGCTCCATTTCCTGCATGTGGATCTTACTGGGCGTCATCCGGATGGGAACTGGGTGGACGATGGCGGTGTCCTGGAGGAAAGACATAGAGAGAGGGGGAAAAAAAGAGAGATGGGAAGTGAGACAGACAGATTGATGAAGGGAGATGGACAAGTTTCCCTAAAAGGAGGAGTGATTTGTGGTCCACAATAGGGCTGTAACTGTTGATTTATCGGTCGTTCATTTTCTCAATCGGAGCGAGACAATTTTGGCATTTTCTGTTAGAAATTCCTCAACTGATGAATTGACTAATCGTGTAAACCCTAACTCATCAGTTTACTTTGTCACATCTTGTCTGATACATAACAGCACTGCCTGGTGCATCAAATTCAAACACACTGAAGAATCACCTGAAGACACACCCTTTCATTAGCAGACATATATAATAGTGACATTGTGCAGTACTCTTATTGCTAAGTATTCTAATTGTAGTAGTAGATTGTGTCATATGTGGGCAGTGTTTTTAAATGATTTTAACAAGACAAGGCTCTAATGATGTTGTTGAACTGGTGAGCTGTTTTGTTGCAGCACATCTATGCGGTGGGAAAGTATCATAAACATCATTATGTGTTTATTTTACTGGCTGTTTACAAGCGGACAGAGTGACAAAACAAAAGAAAACAAAATTGAAAGAGGAGGTTCACTATAGTCACTATTGTGTATTATTGTTGATTCTGCCCGCTCAGACCTGATTAGATTTTTTTTTTCCCACGCTGGATTTCTGCCCAGAATTACAAAAGCAGGGAGAAGCAATTTCAAACAGTGGTAGTCAGTACTGCAGATTAACTGTGTGGTGCCGTTCCACAGTCATTTACTGCTGAGAGGAAAACAAAAGTCTGCCTGAGGGACAAATAAATAAAAACAACTACAATGATCCAACATCATCGCACTTTTTTTTTTACATCATGTACTTACATCATTGCCACTATATGGAAAGATTTATCTGTCACATTCTGCAAAGTGTACTATTGAAACGTGGATGTCACTGTAGGAAAAAAAAAGGTGATGTCCAATAGAAGCTAAGCCAGCCAAATCACAACACACACTTGCCACTGCTGATGCAGCGGACTGCACTTTGAAAGATCATCATGCATAGATAGAGTGACAGAGAGAGAGAGATAGATAGAGAGAGAGGGAGGGAGAGAGACAGAGAGAGAGAGATCCAGAGAGGGTTAATGTCTGTTCATTAATGGTGAAACCATGCATACTAAGTGATTGACTTACAGGGTCAGCTGGTGCAATGTTAGAGTCAAATTGGGTCAGAGTTTGTGAGCTGGAGGAGCGCTCGCTAAACGTCTCCCACTGCTGCAGGAGACAGACAGACAGTGAGAAAAAACATGTCAGTCAGCCAGTGCAGTGACATCACACATTTACATCATCAGTCCGAGCCGCTGTGCTGCCATGATGTGACGTCATCAGTCATCGGTGGTGGATGACTGCTGACCTGACATCATCATCATCATCATCATCAGCAGCAGCAGCAGCAGGCGTGGAAACAAAAAAACAAACATCCAGCAGCATCGCTGACTTTCATACAGAGCGGCAAGCTGCTGCCACCAGGAAGTGAGAGAAGAGGTGCTGAATTATCAGTAATTATGTTTGATAATGAAAAAGATGAAGTGGCAATCAAATCATGATGGATGGATGAAGAAAAAAAAACCAAAAGCAACTTAACCTTATTGAACCCTGAGCAATTAATTAAGATGAATCAAATGCAAACACAGCAAAAAGAAGAAAACAAAAACACACATGGAGCTCACAGTATGAGTGAAAATATAAATAGTGTGTGCGTGTGTGCGTTTGTGTGGTGTGGTGTGCATGTCGGAACCTCGCTGCTCTGGTTCATCTCTGGCCAGGCCTGGTTGAGTGAGGGCATGGAGGGAGACTTGTTGGGGGTGACCTCCACCGGGGAGGCCGAGTAACCGACGTCAGCAGTTGCCTCCGGGACTTCTGTGAACAAAACCATTAAACACAGGTTAACCAGAGAGTCCAAACACACATAATATGATACATGAACTGATAAATCTAACAATTACAAATGGATTTTTTCCCAGAAAGTAGTAATAATAAATAATCCTGTCTACTCAAATACAGTCATGCCCATAATGTTCAAGGATTTGACTAGAGCCCGACTGATACTGGACTTTTTGGAGCCGATACTGAAAATTCCAATATCAGCATATCGGCCAATAATCTGATATACATATGTTTTGCAATGATCTCTCAAATGTGGTTACCAAACATTTACATATTTGATAATTGATTATCGTTTCAGTCATTAAGCAAAAGAGTCAAAAAGGTGCTGGTTCCAGCTTCTCAAATGTAATGTGATATATGTGCTGTGAATGCCATTTTTTCACTATTTTGAATTAACTATTTGAATAAACTAAAGAATTAATGGACTAATTGAGAAAATAATCTGCAGATTAATCAATAATGAGAATCATATCTAGTTGCAGTCCAATTTGAAAAGAATGAATCTTGTTAAGGTTTAGTGCTGCTAGATAACATTTCCTCCTGTGAGTGATTTTCTGCTCAAATGACATCTAAAGTATATTAAAAGGTTTTCACCACTACTAAATACACACTTCTGTCACTGAATCAGCAAAGGAAGACAGCAAATGAATGTTCTTAAATATTTTCGATGTATTTAGAATGAAAGACAATTAAATAAGATTGATAGTACAGAGCTCAGTACAGAGTTGTCACTTCAGGACTGTTCTCTAATTCATAAACATGAAATACTAGCGCTGTGCTGTCAGTGAGAGCACCATCCATTCAGCTTAGTAACATTTTCTGTAAGTAGCTCATGAATAAAGCTGCAGTGTCAAAAAATGCCACTTGTTCTACAGAGGATAAAATACCTAAGTCAAACTTTTTTTGTTGTTGTTGGCATCCTCACAACATTTCAACGAAAAACAAACAAATAAGTATGTTCAATTTGACAATCCGTGACTAGGAATATTTACCTTTTTCCCATTTCAATGTCTGCTCTTCTTAAGAATTATTCATAATGTGTTAGAGATTCAGTCTACACCACGAATGAGCTTTTCTTTGCTTTTACAACATATCTAGAGTAAACAAGCTGGATGTTAAATAAGTCATATTTACATTTATAGTGTGAGCTAATGATTAGATGCCATATCAAAATGGGATCAGAAATGTATTGCCCACTGGAACTCTACATACTGAGAAGCAGGTTTTCTCTCCACAATGACATCACTGTTAGCTTACAGGTTTCATGAGACCTGAGGTGGGGAAAAAAAATGGAAAAAATCATAGAGAGAGAGAGTGGGTGAGGCAGCGTACCTGCTGAGTCATCCAGGTCAATCAGCTTTGGCATCAGGCTCTCAGGCAGCTTCTCTGGGAGGTCATAGCCATTCTTCCTGGCTACGACCAGGTGGAAGGCGGCACAGAACTCGTCCAGGGTCAGCGCTCCGTCTTTATCGAAGTCTGACAGCTCCCTTGAAACACACATTAGACAGTGAGTCTGCATTCCGGATAAAGCATAATGGGCATTCTGTCTTTATTCTCTCCTCTGTATTAACAGATGAGCTCCATGTTCATTATCAGTGCTGTTATAAACTGGTGATACTAGGAGCTACCAGTCCCGCTCAAAAACATGTTGCAACAACCAAAGTTGAAGCTCTCTCCTACACAAATCAACCTGATGGCAGACAGCCTGTGGTTGATAGGCAGTAATTAACTGTACAATGATCCAGGATCCATTTATTCCACTTCAAAACAATAGAAGGTTAGTAAATTAGGGTTTAACTTTATCAGACACCGAAACTCATTATCTTCAATTCATAATTTCAAGTTATTTATCAAGTAGAACCATAAATATTTAATGGTGACAACTTCTGAAATGCAAGAAATGTGAGCTTTTCTTCATTTTGAATTACATATGGAGATAGGTACGAAGTTTAATACATTAATAGCACTTTATTTTGAAAGAACCTCCTTTTGGGAGACTACAAAGTGTCTAAGTCTGTTTTGTTTTTCACTCCAAATGAATAAAGATGATCCTGACAGGTTCTTGCATAATGTCAAATGTACTATACTGGCTCTCCATATCTATATCTATATTTTATATTTATATATAGAAAGTGCTGAACTTTCAAAACAACAGTATCAGCAGAAAGCATAGACAGTAATTGTCAGAACAGCTATGACTCACCAAATATGTGACAGCTCTAAAATCGGTAGTTTTGATTTGGTGAAGAATTCTTTTGCTGCTGAACCTGCAACACACGAACAAGATGAAGATTAATAAATGACTTGGTTTTTCCAGCTGATGTTTTGTGTGTGTCTGTGCTTTTTTTGTATTTTTATTTGTATTTTCCTACCAGGTATAAAGCCGGTAAGGTCTGGCTGGATGGTTTTGAACTGGTTTATATAATACTGCCTCTGCTCGTCCGTGATCTTCCACGGGTCGTCGTAGCAACCGCTGGACTGTCGCTGGATCTCGTTAGTCGTCGCCGCCGAGGCCACCGTTCGTATCGTTGTGCTATCCTGTGAGAAGCGGCGTGGGACATTCACAGAAGGCTTTTAAGAAAGCGGCGTTGATTAAAAAGCAATACACAGGAGTAAGTAAAGCAGTTTATAATAAAACCCTGATTTACTTCAGTTTGGATTGTAAACAATTCAAACTGCAGAGAATGCTCATAAATTTGACTTTTATTGGCTTAAAAACTTCACATAATTAGAGGAAATATAGACAGAGGCTCCACATTATGCAAACATTAACTTTTAACATGTTTAGCTCGGTAAGAATTTAAAAACAAACAAGCGCCATGTCACAGAAGTTACTTGAGTTTGAGTCTTGCAGATAAAGCACTGATATGAAAGCGTTAGCTGACGTTTGAGGCACAGCTGTGGTTTGCACAATATGTCATGCTTCATGTGTGCAATGTAAGACGACGTTTTTTATCTGATCAAAGAAGTTGATGAACCAGAGACGGACTCATAATGTCGTGCACAGTCATGCTCGTAACTTGTTCATCTATACTCACTTCTAATTGTATTATCTCCTCTTGATCACTGGGTGGAAATGTGTTCCTCAGCAACATCATATGTTTGTGATGGGTTTACAACCACAGAGCCTGTTTCTGCCATGTGATTAGCTGTTTGTTCCGCAATCAGTAGTCTGTATTTTATGTCTCTATGTGGATTGAGCAAAGAAAGATTCTACTATTTTAACTGAAAATTACGCATCAGCATTTTTAGTTTGATTCAACGAGTCCAGATTTTGCTAACCATACTAAAGAATTTGAAGCTAACGGCATTTTTTTAAACCATAATTAGTTTTCTCCGGTGTAAATCAGTTGATGAGTTGGTAAACTTGGGTGTTTTCTCCTTGGTGCGGTTTCTTTTCTCACACACACAGAAATCCAATTGAACCAAAATGCATCACTACAAACTATGTAAGAACATTCACTCCTCTCATTGGCCAGATGTTTCTATGGTGGGAAGGTAAACACAGTGAGAAGGTCTTAAAGAAGGTTAGATTTTGGCCAAATGCAATGATTCGCTGCACTAATCATATCAATCAAACTTTAATTATATAGCAGGTAAATGTAGTTCAAAGTAAAATTAAATAAAAAAGAAAGTTTAATATTAGTTAGTCTAAAAAATAGGTTAAAAAGGATTTAAAAGACTTGATAAATTGATAAGAAAATATAAACATAGAATAATAGTAATTATAAAATAACATAAAATAAAGTAGAAACACAATTATAAAACAACATTAAAATAAATCAAATAAAAATAGAATAAAAAGACTATAAATCATTCTTACTCAAAAGCCAGGCTGAACAGGTAGGTTTGGAGTTTACACTTCCAGCTGTTCTCAGATCCTCAGGCAGACTGTTCCAACATAGCATAATAGCTAAAAGTCGTCTCACCATAGGTTTTAGTTTTGCACTTTGGAACAAAGTCAGACCTCAATTCATTCTCTGGCTTAGTGCAAACTTGCAGAGTACACCTAGTAGTTGGGTCAGATCGAGGTCAGATCACATTTCTGCCACAAACAAACCGCTCCAGAGTTTGTTTCTGCTGTGGTTGTTTTGGTCCTCACCAGAGTACGATTGCTGTGTTCAGACCTGCCTAAAACCAAACGCACCAGAGCGAGTCCAATTCAACCGGATTCAGGTCTAAAAACGCTGCAGTAAGTGAGTTCCCCACAAAATATAAGAGAAGTGGTTTATTAGGGATAATCAGTACTTTTAAGTGGCCCTAAAAGTGAGATCGTAAAGCGAAGGCAAGGCTGCCTCACCTGTACTGACGAGGGGTGCATTGCTGGGAGCGTGCTAGATGGCGGGGTGTCTGCTGTGAAACTGACCCAACTTTCCTGTCCTGGTAGAGGGGGCGAGTGCGATGGCCACATCCCGTCACCGGACACTGGAGCTGGAAGGAGGACAGGGACAGTCAATCATACAGTAATGTGCCATAACACAAGTAAAAGAAATGAATATGTTCTAAGTGTTATTAGGAGGAGATTACAGAGATTTTTTTTTTGCAATATTTAAACCGCACCTAGAATTGAATTGAGCAAACGTCCTTTGCAGTATGTATAAGCTGCACATAGCAACTTCTGTTCAATGTCTGTTGTGTTTGTTTTTTTATTATGCCAGTTATTGCTACTACCATTAGTGGTTTACTGAAGTGTAACCCTGCATTCTCCTTGCAATAATCCCCAAAGTGTTGTAGATAATATGTTTTCCTCTAAAAAGTTGATCATTTTTTCAATTACACTCTCTCAAAAAAAGAGGCCAAACATCATTCATCTTGAGGCGTCTTGCTATTGGCTTTAATTCCTAAAAAGATCCTCCTGAAATGAATGTTATTAAGGAACAACTATTACTCAGCAACATGTCAGAGGGTGTTACCCGTTTGTGGTTCTCTGAACTGCGTCCAGACAGCTCCGGTCGCGGCCACTACCGTCTGTCTGTCTACGTTCCCTCCGCTGTGCTGCCGTTTGTGTTTCCTCCAGGAGTGAGGGGAGGTGGGGGGCGACTGGTGAGGGGAGACCACCGGGGACGTCGGCTCGGGCTGCTAAACAGAATCAAAACACGCAAAATATGTATGCAGATTAGTTTTTAGAAAGAGTGTAAACAAGAGGAGATTTTAAAAATAATAGATGTCTTAACAATTTCAAATCTTCAACTGACACACATTTTAATCATCTGAGACAAATAAAGCCAATAAATCCATTAAGTTTTATAACAATCTCTTATCATGCAGCTTGTGAATTAAAAAAAAAACATAATTTCACAATAAATACAACAGACTCAAGGGAGACGTCTGCATACATAACTGACAACACGCTGTTGATGACAAGTCAGCAGCAGCAAACTTCAGAGAGTAATCTGAGCTACAAGCAATGAAACACAAACAGGAAAAAACACAGGAAACGCAGCAAGTATTCCGACAGCATTATCTCGAGTAACTGCTGCCTCCAGCTGTCTGAGGAAATAAAACCTGATAATAGAAAACACATATTTAATGCAGTTATTGCAGAAGTAATTGTGGAAAAATAAAGGATATTTGTATTCATTAATCTACCCTAAGATTAACTCTATATCTTTATTAATACTATAAATGTATGTATATAATGGTTTTTGTTACATAAGTCAAGAATAAATCAGCTGTTTTTAAGTAGACTCCTGCACACACCTGTGTTTCTATGCTGGGTGCCAGGGGCTGGATGACCTCGTGGACAGGAAGCGTGGTGGTTGGAGGGGGACCTTTCTTGTTCTGGAGACCCCTGCCTGGCGGTCTGGGTATTACTGCGGTGGCAGAGGCTGGGTACATCCCTTGATTGTCCGCGTCCTGGTAGAGAGCGGCGTGCCTCGCCTCGGCCTCGTTCTTCCCCACCACGAACCTGGGCAGCGGCAGGTCCTTAACTGGTGAAACAGGAATACATTCACAGGATTAGAGGAAATGATTTCTTTGGTTTTCTCTCACCTTGCATCACCTGCTTTTAGTTCCCTACGTAGAGTAGTGGGACTCTGGGTCCGGCAGCCCAGATTTCCCCTATCTTTTTCTTCTGTTGGTCGGGCCTCCAGACTCCCATAGTTGTGGTTAACTTGTGGTAAAATCTCTGACCTTTAAAACTAATTCTCAGGTATGGCGTCCTCTTTATATATTGCTGGTCACAAGGTTGAGCCATAAGTTTCTTTGTCGTAGCTGTAACATATTTGGGGATTCATCAAACACACTGTTCTGAGCATGTGGAGGTTCGGTGATGTGGTTTCACAACTTTTGGGACTACGGTCACTTGAGTTTGTGGTGGTATCCGGCCTGTTTCAGGTGGTGCTTTTCATGTTCTCACTTAGTCTGTGCATGTTACTTTGTTTTGCTTTAACAGTTTGTTTGCATAGTAGTCCCTTGACAATATCTTGGGTGTTTTGGGTGTCGCCATAACACTTTCATTGCATTGGTGTGTGTCTTGGTGCGTATAATATCACAGTAGTGTTTTATTTTTGGAATATTATATCACCTATATAGCAGCGTTGCGTATGGGGTGTTGTCCTTAGTCATAGGTTCATAGATTTCCTGCTTTTTGGTTGTCAAGAGTTGCTTTTTTAGTAACTGATCCTAAATCGACTGGTTTGCTCTACAATAGTTTCATTTGGAGGATTTTCTTAGTAGCCCAACTCATGACAAGTTGGAAGGAGGTACTAAAGAAAACCTTTGCTAATTGCTGAAAGTTTTGACATTTCAATCAGCAGGCAAGGCAAGAAACAACTGATAAAGAACCAGGTGCTTCTTTGGTGTGGCAAGGACTGTTGCCAGGTGGTGTGGGCGTGCTAGGTGTGGTTATTTCTCCTTAAATCTCCAGAGGCGGATCTTGCCGCACAGGTGAGGCTGAATTAGAGTTGCGTTGGTTATATCTAAAGGAGTAGGAAGTTGATCTTGAGGTAAGAAAGTTTAAAGAAGAGACTAAGCATGTTATATTTGGGGGAAATGGAACTGTGTCTCTGCAGGATCCTCAGCTTTCATCTCATCAATCACCTGTTTCTGATATCAGCAGGAGTATTCACCATGTTCCAATTTTTCATGAGAAGAACGTTGTTGTTCTGTCTAAAGCAGTGGTACCGAAGAAGTAACAGAACTCGGAAAGAACAACAAAGCTTGATTCTCACTTAGCTCGCTTGCCTGATGCTCAGCGTGCAGACATTGGAGTTGATTTAGTCACACAAGCCTCTGTTTTCTGATGTAGCTCCATGCACGGCAGTTTTGCAACATGATATTGATGTAAGTGACTCACACCGGTTAAACAGCATGCACATCATGTTAATCCTGACAGTTTATGTCGCTTTAGAAGAGGGGTTGGGGACAAGATTACTGAGCCCAGTTTGAGCTAGCAGAGTTCTCCCTGTCTCTTGGTTGACAAGTGTGATAAATCTGTACTGATTTTCAAAAAATGAAAGACGTGCCGACACCTGACACTTATCCTTTGCCTAGGATGGAGGACTGTGTTGATGATCGTGCTGGCAGTGCCTCACATATAAGCACACTTGATTTGCTTGAATGGTACTGGCAAGTCCTGTTAACTGACCATGCTAAAGCTGATGATGACTTCTTACAATACACAGTGATGGCCTTCGGGATGTACAATGCGTCCGCTACATTTCAAAGGTTGGTTGATATTGTACTGTCTGGCCTCTCGGTGTGAAGTCTATTGAGATGACTTGGTAATACTGGTTCCAGATGATACCTGCGCTGCTTGCGTGGATTGACTGGCTTTTAAAGGGTGTTTTGCAAAAACGTCTCTAAAGTTGCAGCAGCATTTACTGACCTATTAAAGCCCAAAACTTTAGTTCTTGTGATCTGACAGTTGTCAACATGCTTTACAGCAGATTAAAGCCCTGCTGACTAAAGCTCCTGTGACTGCTGCGACTAACTTTGATCAGCCATTTAAACTGGCAATTGAGCTGTTTTGCTTCAGGATGGTGCTGATGGAGTAGAACACCCAGTGTCCCACTTCTCCAAACGTTCAAACCTAATCAGAGTGCTTACTCTACAACTGAAAAAGAGGCCCTCGCTATGGTTCTATCTTTGGACCATTTTGAGGCAAACAGCAGGTCATCTAATGTTTCTGTCATGATTTATACTGATAATAACATGCTTTTGTGCTTTTAGCAAAGGATGTGTCATACATACCTTAGCTGGTGAGACAGGAAGTCATTCACAGGATTAGAGGAAATATTTCTTTGTTTTTTTTGCTGATGAGTTAACTTTTTGGGAGGGTTAAAAAGGCAAACAACAAAATGGACACAACAATGCCAGGTTCAGCACTGAAAGTAAAACTAAAAGTCCACACTGCTATCATGAACAGCACTGGACATAAATAAATAATCGAATAGGAATGTAGTGGTCAACTTATACTGATGTAGGTGAGGCAATCAGAACAATTACAACTGAGAAAAGCTACTGAGCTCATCAAATGGATGTACTAAAATGCATATAAACCCCACTGAGACATATCTGAATAAATTACCTAAAAGTTTCAGGCGCCTACAGAGTAAAATGATCCAATGTGTGGTAGACCAACAGAACTACATGAACGCAGCAGAAACACAGGACCAGCGTGTGCTATGAAGAAAGCACAAAAGGAACTGAATAAATATTACATTCATATTTTGAATGCGAAACAGTTTCTCTGGATGCTGACTGTTCACCTTTGAAAGCTTTGGCTCCTGAGATGGTTTTTGAATAAAAGAAAGAAAAAAAAAACAGAAGACAAAACAACTTTCTAGTCAACATCCCTGCATGATCAAGGTGACCTCCAGCTCTCCAACAGCACAACATTTAAACCAAATTGCATCTCAGCTGCAGCCTGAAGTATAAACCTAATTTATTACATCCACTGCTGAGACAGCATTCACTCTCGCCTAGACTTTCAGGTTTTTTTATTCAATGTAATGACCATCACATTGTACATCATGTCCATTTTGCTTTGAGGAAGTGGCCTTGGTGCTTCCTTATATTGTTTATCAAATTATGAAATCATTTCAGCAACTTCATGTTGCAATATTTCAAGCCAAAACAAGTAGCTTGTGCTTTTCTGAGAGAAGTCGCCCACAGAAAAACACAACTTTGCAGTCAGACCCTTAAGGGCTTACACTACACACTGTATTTAGCTTGGTTAAATAGAAACCAGTTGAAACAAGCTCTTAATAACAGTAACATAGTAACACAAATGTTACTGCAACCAAAAATGTGCTGTCAAATATATTACGCTTTACGCTCCACCTATTCAAATGGTGTTTGGCGGGCCACATCCAGGCCATGAGCGGTCGCCGAGTGGCCCAATAAACTTGATATAAAATGATTTGTTAACAGTAGTGTGATTGTGTAGCCTAAATAGTTACAGCACTGTGGCTGTGCTATAAAACCTAGAATCAATCAGGAAATAAAATCAGCATGAGAATCATATTCGACCTGTCACTACAGGAACTGCTGATGTGGGTCACGCATGCGCAAGCTGGTCTGCCATCTTGGACAGTCAGGTCCGACAACACCACTTGGACAAACCACATACCCAGATCTCATTAGGTAACACAGACTGCTTTCTTTAGAGTTTGAAAGTAAAAGATCTTCTCAATTGCTCCTTTCTTCCTGTTCCATGAGCATCTCAAAATATTAAGCTATCAATATTTTTGCCAACCTGGATACTTGATTCTGAAGTAAGAAAAAGCTTTTTAAAAAAAAAGGTGCCGAAGAATGATGAGGTTTAACTCACCCGAGTTGAGGCTTTCCACCCTCAAGGGCAGCCCGGACTGGGCGATGGCAATGAGCTTCAGAGCGATGTAGAACTGGCTCCGCCCAAAGTGACCCAGCCGAGTGGCTCCACATAGCTCTGTGATCTAAACCCACACACACACACACGAGGACAAGAAAGAGAGGAAAGAACAGTTAACAACATTGTATTCATGTGAAACTCTGATGTTGAGCATTAGTGAAGATTTAGTCTTCACTCTGACAAATAATGGAAGACGGAGAGACACGGAGGACGGAGGGATGTGGACGAATTAAACAAGACAATAAATATAGGCTTTTCTTTAACAGTAGGCTGAACGACTGATCTGTTCTAACTTTCTTCACCAAATCTATTTCACACCATATAAACCTGAGTTATTAAATATGTCTTTTAGGTGTGCTATGGGGGGGGGGCTCTTTTTGTATTGCACCCGGTAGAAACTCTAGTACGACTTCTGTGGCAGAATGACAAAACTTACAGGATTGAACTTCCCATTGGATCCACAAATTTGCTTATTGGGGAATCTTACAACCAGTAGCGCACATTTAGTGTACAGCAATAATAAGGACGTTTGATTCCCCGTCTCCTTATAGTTAGCTGGATTCTGGAAATGAATAGTTGTAGATGACATATACTCTTAGTCATTAATACATCACCTTTCTAACCTCTACAGACACCTTGCCAAGACTTCTATCAGATTGAATATAAAAATGTTATCAGAATTGTTACACCACTAGTCATCTGAATCAGTCAGGATTGTTTACATTATATCATGTCTTTTTATGCTGTATATATTTGTATATTAATCATTTATTTACTCTTACTTGAGTAAGGTCCTCTTTCAGTTTGGATGTAGGTGGGAAAGGGAGGGGATTTGAAATTGTTTGTGTGAGTTCATCTGTGTATTTTGTGTCTTATGTCAATTCTAAAATTAGAAGATCATATGCCTAAAAAGAAAAAAATCCCCAATCAGCTAAACTGTTTTCTTATTGTTGCACACTAGCAACACTGTAACTCTTCTGCATATTTTGCTCTAAAGTTCTCCTTCTTCTTCTAAATGTGATGCCGCAAAACAGGCACAAGCAACAGTCTCATTTATTCTGTTTGTTGGCAGATGTTCAGCGGGTCTCACCAGTAATAAGCCTGATTATCTGATATTTTGCTGTACTCGACATCATGCTGAGCGAGCTTAGTCCAACGTGGTAGGTGAGGCGGTACGGGGGAACGTACAAATTGTTCGGAAAAAGGTACGCGTAAGTTCAAGTGAGGGTATAGAAGTGTGTTTGAGTGAATAAGACCAATAAATAACCCCCAGGGGGAAGGAGTTGAACTTCATAACATTAGGATGACTTCTCAAGTGCCACAAGACCAACAGCCCGCCACAGCTGACTGATCCCTTTCCTGCTGACAAAGGACTTATTCTGAGTGTGTGTGGACACAAAGCACCCGTCACTTTACTCGGCCTGTTACGACATGACACTGGCCGTGCGTGTCTCACAGGCCGTCCTCAGTGTTCGGCGTGCATTTTGAAAGTGGAGGGATTACAACACTGCTTAATTCTTCCTCCACCACCACACAAGCTCCCCTTGTTGACCTTGAAAAGGATGCTGACTCACAAACTGCAAATATTGGCCTGCCGAGAGACCAGGAGTCGCAAGAATGGGGCTGCTGCCGATTACCAGGCGACTGACGAGCTCAACAGTTAGAAGACAGAACAGGAAAGAAAGGGTGGGTTGGATGCTATGATAATGTGGTGTGACCACAATAATAAACATAGCAATCTAGGGCAGCAATTAACAGTTATTTTCATTATCAAATCACCCAATGATTATTTACTCAATGAGTCAATTAGTTGTTTAGTCTATAAAGTGTCAGAAAATGGTGGAAAATGTTGATAGGTGTTTCCCCGAAGCTCACATAAAGTCAAATGTAATGTTCCACCACCCACAGATCATCAATTAACTATAATAGAAGAGTAAAGACACCAGAATGAATAACATTTAAGAAGCTTGAACAACATTTTCTTCTTAAACACTGACCTGAAACGATTAATCGATTACCAAAATCGTTGGCGACTAATCGATTAATCATTGCAGCTCTACAGCAATCTGACAAAGAAGCACAGCACGTGTTTGGTTCAACATATAGTTACAGGGCTTGTGAAATAAATAAGAACCCAATCAGACATGGAGATTTTTTTTTTCAAAGAGGCATATCAAGTGTGGTGGTAACTTGTGAATGGCAGACTGACAAGTGGACACTGCAACACTGGGGGTCTTGCAGTTCAACCCAGCGGCGAAATAAAACAGCAGATGTTGATTGAATCGGAAGACAGGAAAGAGTGGGCAGTGAGCTTGAAGCAAAAGGGCAAGATTGGCGATTTGATTGTGTAACAACTTGTGCACATCAGACACACGCCAACAAAAGATGAGGAGAAAACATGTCAGCTCGTGTGATGTGTATAAGACCTCCAAATAAGAGTGTAAACGTGCAGCTAAGGTGAACTAAGTGACTGTCTTTTAGGCTGAGGAAGCTAACACTAGCCAGAAGAAGGTGTGTCTCTCTTGCTGCGCAGCGTTGCTAACCACCACAGCTATAACCGTCTAGCTTTTACTGACTGACAGGTCAAGCTCTGACAGCCGGGTTAAGTCTTGTACAACACACGCACACACACACGGCTACGTACCAAACCATAACAGTTTAAAGCTGGCAGCCCGTGTCGCTAGCTTACCTGCAGGACAACTTCGCTGGGTAGCTGGGCCGCCCGGAAAAGGTCAAGAACTCTCCCGTTGGACGCCACTTTCTTGGTGTTGTCCGTGTCGCAGTAAACGAACAAATCCGAGTAATATTTCTGCTCGATATCAGTCAACGTTAGACTTTCCATTGTGGCACCAGTCGAACCTTAAAAAGCGGACTAGTTGGCTGTTGATTAGCGCCCGTAAGCCAATGGCTGGGGCAGGATCCAAAAAATGGGCGAGACTTCAGGATCCCAACTTAGCACAAGCTAACGCTAGCAGCAACAATGTTCGCCGCGTCGAAGTGGCGTCGTCTGCTCCCCTCTTCTCGGTAAAAAGCACTAAAGAGAGCTGAATAACCATGTAGCGAGTCGAATAAGGAATGCTTTCACACAGTTATTTACTTGAGTGAACTTGTTGGGCCAGCCAAGCCAAGTAAGTTAGCCAACAGCTGGCTAAGTAGTGCAGCGAGCTAACAGCTACCTTGAATCAAAGTCAGCGGCACTAACGTTAGGCTAACTAGTGCGTCCGCCTCTTCTGCCCGGATCTACCGCGAGAATCTCACGTTAAGACGCGTCTGCTCCCGTTAATTCCGTGATGGGGGACGGCGCTTCTGCGTTTGGCTACAGACGGATTCCTCTGCGGGGCCGCTACAAGTAAAGTTTCAGGGTCTTCGGGTTCCTTCCTCTAGTAATCATAGCCGCCATTCCTACAGCCGCCGTCAAGCCACCGAGTTGACAGAAGACTTCCGGTGGGGTTTTCCAAATTTGACTGTTTTGGCAAAAATTAAATGAAATGACTCAAGAGACATTTTCACGGGGTGTCTTCCTCTAAGGCTTGCAACCAGGTCAAGTCCCTGATCTTTTTTCACACCAACCTCCTCCACACAGGCATTAAGACATATTAAAAAACAGAATTGGCCAAATTTGACTCTGGTTTTGTGGCTGTCAATATACACATCAATATTCAAAATGTCAAAGAATGACTAGCCTATATAGCTGAAACAGTTTCTGTGGACATTAAACTCACAATACTTTGCTTGAAACAATAATGTGTGTCTGGTGTGGTTTTTCCACATTAGAAGTATGATTTCCACAATAAAATCCTTAAAATTACATTTCCTCCCTCCTTAAAATTAATGTCATTATCTCTGAATATGCAAATACATTTTATTTAAGAAGTTTAATTACTGGACACAAAATGTCTCCTACTTCATTGTAAAGTCCATTCTTAGTGTATGAATATTGGAGGCTTCAAGTTTCAACATCACTATACGTTCAACATAAACAATTATGTTGAATATTCAATCAGGTTGGCTCCACATTAATTTTGATGTCACAAATCATGCTTGTAGTCCCATCCCTAAAAACTCAGATTTAAGTTCAGCACAGAGAAACATTCCTTTTTCAATAGATGAATTTGAAAAATGTCTTTTAGTGTCAAACTCTGTACATACATTCTGCAAGGTGACACTTAAACATCCAACTGTAGGAACATGAAGGAAAACACATTTTTGACACTGATGACCCTCATTAGCCAAAGGTATCATATCTACAAGTGTTGAAAGAGTTTTGACTTCTGGTGTTCCCAGACTTTCAGGGCCCCCCCCATATTCACTATCCACATAGTTTGTGATCATTTGACTGAATGGAGATGTGTCTGGTATGAGGTCTTTCAGGATGGTTCTGCATTGTTGTCTTGCCTGCAAGATTCAAGATGCTGAAGAAGTTTTATAGTCACATGCACAGCAACACAGCAGATGGCAACACTGAGGGCAGTGAAATTTGGCGTCTTCAAGCTCTAGCTCCAATTAGAGTATATGATCAAATATTTATAATTATAAAAAGGGGGTGGGGGAGATACGAGAGAGACAAGTTAATATATATACAAATACACATTGTATTGTCCATTGCTGCACAGGTGCTGTGTTGTACATGGGCGATAAATAGATTAACAGTGTCACCTGTAATGTCTTGCAGAGAAGCCTTGTGTCAAAATTCACATGCTGCATATTGGTAAATAAAATACTGTATGTTCAATCATATTATTACCTGCATGGGTTTGATTGGGTCAATTGGAAAGAGATTATTAGACATTTATCGTTTATTAGGTTGCTCATTCATTGTTGCATAGGTAATAACTACTCTTCCTGGGGCCTATTTTCATTGGTGGCCAGAGCCTAGCAGGTGATTTTATGAGGCATAATAAAGACACATTTTGCAGGGATTCATCATCACCTGTATCCCTCTAAATGTTCAAATGTTATTTACTTACTTAGTAAATAATCAGATAAATAAATTAGACAAACAAGATTAAACAGCTCAATTTATTTTTTCATCCTGTATCCAATAAATATGTCGTTCCTTTAAAAAGACACAGTTGTGCTTTTGTTCTGAAGAAAAACTGAGGAAACTTCCGGTTTTGTGTTGGGTGACTTGATGCCTCATGACGTCACTAGACCTACGGTCCGAGTCAGCGCGAGTTTGCATGGCCTGCAGGGACCCGGATTAGTGATTTCAAAATAAAACCTGCGCTGACAACACGAGCGTGACTTGATAGAGAATACAGAGAATGAATTATTTAGAAATATAAACAAGTATTAAACAGCACCAGCTTGCTATATTGTTCATCTTCATTCACTGTTGTTCCTCCTTGTGTGTCTGATACTTAGCTGCATTCATATATAATGCTTTTATTCACAGTGGAGTGCTTTACAATGTTTATTATGCAAACACCAATAACTTATTGTGCCATAACCTGCTGCTTCTGTGTGTTTGAGACTGATACGGATATGGAAAGTTAACGAAAGTAGCTAAGTATATTTTGGTCAGTATTTGTTTTGTTTTATTTTGTTATGTTTTTTAAGGAACATGACATAACAAACATTTTTTATAAGGATTTTTTAGATTTTCCCAGAGACATTTTACAACATTTTACAACTGAAACTCATATGTGCCCTCTACTGGACAAACTATGTAACAACAACAACGCGGTTACTAGATAACCTCAAACATACTTTTTACATTACTTTTTTATATATATTATATATTATGCATCTGTGATTAAGTTAAATTAGCTAATAATATTCAACAACAACCACCAAGCCAATGTATCAATCAGGCTCTCAAATATGATTCCATATTTTCTAATCAAATTACAAACAGCATAACTTTCATAATTACATTCAAGTTACTTTTTTATACCTGCTTTTTAAAAAATAAAATAAAAGAACACGTGTTTAATATTTTATGTACCATGTATGTAAATGTCATATTGGATTGAAAAGCACACTATGTAGAAAGACATGGCGTTCCTAACAGTGTGATGAAGTCAATGAGAGCATCATATGTGTAAAAGTCAATGGGTCAAAGTAAGAGTGAAGTAAACAACGCAGAGTATACTGGTGAGACAGTTTTAACAGGAAGAGGGATGAAGAGAGGATGAAGAGTGAGGAAGACATGGGCTTAACAGAACAAGAATGGAAGCAAAGGAAAGGATGCTAAAATAGGAGAGGAAGAAGGAGGGAGATTATGGAGAAAAAGGAGGTTCTGTGACAGGAGAACAGAAATGTGGATGAGCAGGTTTCCTAAACAGGTCAGTAGTGACACCACACAAAAAATAAGTCAAAAAAGTGAAAAAATAGTTAAAAATATGCATATTCTAGGTGTTGGTTGCATTTTTTTCTGGTGGCCTGGTATGAAAATCTTTTGGTATTTTTGCAGAGGGACTGGAGTTGTGTTCTTATTGAACATCTGTTTAACAGGCCGTGTCAGACATTCTTGGAGCGCTTAGAAAAGGTAATTTATCTGCAGAAGCAGAGCAGAAGCACAAGACCTCTCCTACCTAATGCCATATATGGGGCCGTGCCCGTGAAAGCATCGCATTGTGTCACGATGAAGTCAGATGAGCTTTCGTGTTGCATTCAGGTACTGCAGGAAATTTTTGAACTCATGAAATACCCCAAGGCAGTAAAACAAAAAAACCCACATTTAGGACACCTGATGCCATATTTACTTAATTACAGGGCTGTTTCATAAGGCTGGTGTGTTGGAAACATCTCTTATATACATTATTATTCATGTGCATGCATTCCTAGATAAGCAACTTCAGTATCTCTGAGCTTGAAGGTTAAGAATTGAGCTTCAAAACAGTAATTTGACAAAAAGAGTTCCTACAATGTCACTTATTGGAGATAATCCTTAGTTCTCAGCCACATCCTGAAGCTCTCAGGAGCAGATGGAGTTTCCTTACTAAACCATGACAATTTCAGGCCAAGTTTCAGTAATGTTATCTTGATATATTTTAAGTTTCAGCATGTTTCATCACTTCAGTTTGTTTATATGATAGTATAACATGAGTACAATATATGATGCAACTCTGATTGATAGATGTGATGTCATAAATCAAGCTCAAAGGTCCACCCTTTCAAATCAGACTTTCAATGAATTCAGACAAACTTTTTACATTCATGAGATGAATGTGAAAACAGTCTTCAAGTGTCAAACTCTGCACATACATCATTCTGCACAGTGGAACTCAAACATCCAACTGAAGCAACAAGAAGAAACACATATTTTCTGAATGGAGGGGGACTTTAAGCAAAAACAAGGCCCACGTCACTTCTGTAAAGATATGAATGAACGTTTCCGAGTAGACCCTGAACACAACACATTATCCACCACCGGTGCCGAATCATCAGGAAGTCGACCATCGTCTTATTAAAATCAAGAAAAAACTAAGAACAATCAGGTAAATATAACATGTAATCGTTATGTATGAACTGTTTTAGTGTTTAAATGGTTTTATGTTTTTATCTGTCTCAACTCTCAGCCGATCATCTGTCTGGTGTTAAAGCTAAGATTACCGGCGAGCTCCCGTCTGCTGCTCAGTGCACTAGGCTATTTTCCATTCAAAGTCATCTAAAACATCAAGGAATTGTGAATGATTAACTCATCCATAAGAATGACCACAGATCAATATGAAGCACGGATTACAGTGAGCATGTGTGCCTTGTGATGGCTAACTGGGAACTGCTAATCTGCCGTTTCCGCATGGATGATAGTACGCCCTGTTCATGTTGGAGCTTGTTACATTGCCTCATAGCTTCACTGGAAATCCTCATTTATTAAATGCAGTTAACCATAAATACTAGTGGTTATGTGCAGATTTTATCAATGGGAATTGTATTTGCATTGCCTCCCAATTCATAATAATCTTTTACTTGAATGGAGAAAATACAACAGCCAGACTGCGTTCACTAATCAGGCTAAATAAGAATGGCCTTGCTGACAATCAAATGTAATCATGGTAAGAATAAAAGTTAAGACTTTTTATTAATTACTGCCCTCTTTTGTAAAATTCGGCATATAGTTGATCACCAATCAGCACTTCCATAAATTTACTCTTGAGTACAATTTTGAGTTACTTGTACTTTACTTGAGTATTTCCATTTGATGCTACTTTATACTTCATACTTCCACTCCACTACATTTCAAAGGGAAATATTGTACTTTCTATTCCATGACATTTATTTGACAGCTTTAGTTATTTTTCAGATGATGATTTGACACAATGGATAATATATACAGCAGTGTGTAGTCAGGCTCACATTTCAGATATCTATAAGTTGTTAACAGTTCTTCCAAATAGTGATTTTTTTCCCTCTAAACTTCTCACATGGTTTCATTTCAATTAATGTTCAAATGAGCCAATATTTCTTTCTGCAAAAATCAAAGATAAGAGAAAAAGTCCAGAAGCTGAAAACCGATTTGTGTATCAAACTTCTTTCCTCTTCCATTAATCATCTCACCATCCCTCTCATTTATCTACTGACCCTTTGGAGGGGCCCAATCCTTAAATTAGGAAACACCGGACTAAACTCAGTAACTGTATATAAAGTAGTATAAACTAGCTCCACCTCCAGCAGCTACAACAGTAACATGCTGCTCTAACACTGATGCTTCACTATTAATAATCTAATGATGTCATATATAATAATATATCAGTCAGAGGGACCAAACCACTACTTTTACTAATACTGCATACTATATCACTCATAATACTGCAGTACTTTTACTGTAATACTTTACTAATACTTTAACTGCATACTTATGTACTTAGATAGATAATATATTGATAGATAAATAATGTAGTATGCAGTAGCCCATATTCATTTTCCCATGCCCATTTTCCTTGAAGCATAGAGTTTGGTCTGGTGGTGTAATGTACTAGAGTTAACTGCTGCAATCCTACAATGTTTTGCTGCTTTTAAGAAATCAGCAGACTTACCTCAAGCTAGCAAATCAATTATCTTGACATGTTTATCTCATTCACTTCATTTTGTCCCCCTCTCCAACAGCAATGGATGTCTCTCATGAAGTAAATTTGCTGGTGCAGGAGATTCAGCGACTTGGCAGTAAAAGTGAGTCCAGACTATGATGACTATGATGTTATAAGATGATTAATGTTCTGTGTTTCCTGAAGCACTTTAGCATAGCAGAGCAGTACAGAAGCCAGTACATGCTGTGAATTCTAACACACCATAAACATACAATCATCTGATCAGTATTTCCAGCTCACCACTTCTAATGCTGGAAACATAAATAAACTGGAATGCCACAACACACTGCCTCCAGCATATTTTAGTCCACCACTCCCTGAAGCAGATATAGTTCCTCCTCTTCTTCAGAGTCACATATTAATGTGGAATATACCGAAATTGAGTCTCTGAGTGCTTGAATAGTCCAGTGAATGTTATTGATTGACCTCTGTATTATTATTGTTATTATTATTATTATTATGCATATGCTTTCATCATCATATCAGAGATTTATTGAGTGGGATGAATGGTGTGCTACAGAAGTGCTTGTGAAATGGCGGCAAAGCAGTCATTGCTGGCAGTTATGTTGAACTCAATTCCAATATAAACATCAATATAATTTATTCAGTCAATTAAAAAAGAGCAGGCCTCTGTATGTATTAGGTTTCACATATTAGCATACCACCACAAATATGCAACATGAGAGTAATAGCAATGGTGTAATGCTCATTTATCTGGTGCGGCAACAAGGCTAGACATGCACGAACGCTTTCAAATCTGCCAACTCGGCTCTTTTCTGCTGCCTTTCACTACTAGTGTTAATTACCTAGTCCTTCAGTTTATTCAATATAAGCTACTTCTAAAACAACAGTGAGGTGTCTTTATCATTCCTCCTGTTCATACTGACTGCTAAAAGATCTCCTTTAATGGTGCTTTCAATGTAAATGGTGGAGGCCAAAATCCACAGTGTGTCCAGTCCACATAGTCATTTAGTGCAAACATGCATTTAAAAGTAGATGTGAAGCTTATATGAGGCTTCAGCAGTCTTTTTAGCATCAAAATCCCTCTTTGTGTTTCCCTGTTGAGTTGTAGTGGAAGTATAGTAACAAAAAGAGAGACTTTGGCACTAAAAAGACTGTAACGTTGAAAGATGTCTGCTTTATTTGACTCATTTGAACGGTTGAAGCTTCATATTAGCTTCAGATCAACTTTTAAATTCATTTTTCCATAAAATAAGTGTTGAATTTGGCCGCCATCACTTGCATTTTAAGTGCATTATGAAGAAATCTTCTAATGGTCAGTGTGAACAGGAGGAATGATTATGGTAATAAAAATATGTTTCAACGGCCAGAGTCAGAAAACGTGCTTTTACTTCAGTGATTATGCAAAGGATTGTTATTTTAAAGCGGCTTTAATACGTATTTTTCATATTAACAAAGGATCACGTGACTGCTTGTTTATAATAGGGGTCTCCCAAAGTGATGAGTCTAGGCATGGGATGATAACCGTGTTCAAGGTATACCGCAATTTGAAAAATTGCGGTATACAGAGGCCGCCAAATTTTCTGTCATAGCGTTCCTAAGGTATGAGCTGTTTTTAGTCTGGTCAAAGACAGAAAGTGCTGGTCAGAAATCCCTCAGGTGGTGCAGCTGCAGCGTAGAGTATCATGACCCCTCACACTGTCATTACAGTGTATATTCAGGTTAAATGAACATGTCTGTCTTTATTTTTCTTTCTTTTAGGAACATTTTAGAGCTGTAATACCACCATACTGTGAAACCGTGATATTTTTTCTTATGGTTATCATACCACCAGAATCTCATACCAGCCCATGCCTAGATGGGTCCATAGAGAATTCACTCTCATAACTCTCATAACGTTGTGTTTTCAGCAAAAAAAGCTCTAAAAACTGACTGTTGCTCAAACACCAAACAGCAGGTAAATAAAGTTAGTGGCTAGCTGGTGAACATAGTGGAGCATTTAAAAGGTGATAATACATCAGTGTTGTGTTCACCTCTATTAGGATATAACTATATCAACTTCTTATTTCAGATGCTGACGGTCAAACCAGCGTGAAGTTCGGCGTGCTCTTCAGTGACGACCGCTGTGCCAACATCTTCGAGGCTCTGGTGGGCACCTTGAAGGCAGCCAAGAAAAGGAAGGTGATCACCTTTCAGGGCGAGTTGCTTCTCCAGGGCGTCCACGACAACGTTGACGTCATCCTGCTCCAAGAATGAGGCTGCAGTCGGGGACCAGACGGCCTCCAGCAGCTGTGTGGGTCTGACTGAATCCTTCCAGATACTGAGCTTCTGCAGTGTGATGGCTTGTCACCGAGCTTCTGTTTCCAGTTCTATTTCTCCATGTGTAAGGCTCAGTGTCTGAATTCAAACGTAATGACCAAACAGATTAGACCTAACAGTATACTTCTGGACCCAGCTGGTGGTACCCATACACTTTCATTTGATTTCATTGTGCCAAACAAAATCAGTCATAAAGGTATTTTCGGTTTTTCAGGAACTGAACTATAGCCATTGTTCATAGTTTCAGATGACAAGGAAAAAGTGGTGTTTCTCCCTTTCTCAGGCGCTGCCGTTTGATCAACCAGGGCTCTAAACTGTTTGATACACTTTTAAGAGTATAAACGCACAAATCAGGAATGTAATATTATATGTAACGCTTTCATTTGTTCATTTCTGTGCATTATCAGTACTGACTAATTAAGACAACCTCATGCCTCTCATTGGGCCCGGTCACACCAGCATTTGAAACAACAACATTTTTACAGTGAAATCAAACCATTCAGTGATTAGTGGATTCACTCATGGGAGAAAAGGACTCAAATTTCTACATCAAGTTCATCTTTGGTATTACCTTACAAGGCAGTTGGATTCACAACTCCACGCCTGAATCAGTCGTCTCAGGCACCAATCGGTATCGCAAATCCAGCTGCCTCGCAAGGTAAGACGGTGGTTCATCCAATCACCTGCTAAGTATTTTATTTCAAGTGCCTGCCCTTTTCCCAAACAGTTCTCCACGGACGACTTCTCAGATGGTTCAGTGTAACGAACCATTTGCCACATCAGGTTACCGTTAGTAACCTCTGACAGGCATAGGTATTGAGAGTGCTGAGCTTTTTAGGGAACGGAGAGCCACAGAGTCTAGAAAGGGGAAGCTATTATAGTTTATTAGCTGTATCGTACCATCCACTTTCATTTAACCTCCTCTGTCAGAGTATATATATCAGAGTGTATCTCTAAAGCAAGGATAAAGGAATGGGGGTAATAACGGTTTGTAGACAGAATGGATGGTACCAATACATCTTTTTAACGTAAATGATGGGAACGCCGTTAGACACCAACTCACTCTTTATTATTAGGTAATGAAATGATGTACAATCTTGGGAATAGAGTTCAGAGAGGTATTGTGACTGACTTGTGCTTGTGTTGTCTTGCCCTGTCAGTAAGTCACTTCTGTATGTCACCAAGCCTCTAGAAACACTGGCGAATTTCACTGTGCCACTTACTGGTGTGACCGGACCTAGAGACACAGAGGACAAAATGCTGGTTAGATTGAACAACTTGTAATCAGTGTCATACAAACGACGTCTTCAGTGGTTTAATTTAAGCATTCTGAATCTTGAAGAATAGTTTCTACTGGATGTGTATATTTAAAGCTGCACTACATTAGTATTCTTATTCTCTGTATCACAGTGGGAGACATTAAGGCATCATGGACTACAATGTGATGAGTATATGCACATCTAAATCTAGTGCAGGTTTAAAACAAACCATATTGTGTGTCCACCGACAGTGTCACCTGATGGCAATTCCATTTATTGTTTACATGAGCCATTTTTACTACCTCTGGACTTTGTAATAAGGCGTTATTAGAGTTCCTTTGGAGATCCAAGAACAATTCCTTCATAGAAACTACAAAGACAACTGCATTTCAAGAGAGACTTTTGCACCTTTTTGTATTCATTACAATGTGCTAGTGATAGTTTTTATTCCATCTTTTTATATCTAAGATTAGTGATGAATTGTGTCTTCTAAACAAATTCTAAAAGCTCTTGTTGTCTTTGTGATATCTAAGGAGAAAGAGTCTATAAACAAATGGCGAATGTATTTATTGTGCAATTTTTATTAGTGTATAATTACAGGGTGATTGGTGCCAAATGAATAAAGATGAATTTGTAAAGTTTCTCAGGACCAAAATCAACACAACCAAAATATGTTTAATTAATGTCCTGTGGCTTAAATTAGATGTCTTAGATGTGTGACAAGAGATATGCATTTATAGTTACATTCCCTTTTTTTTGGTTGTTTTTACCACTTATTCTGTACTGTACGTCAAATGAAACTCGCAGATCAGGAACAATCCCTTTGGTTAGTTTCCATCTAAACTCATCACTCGTGTCTTTTACTGGGTTTTTTTTTTTTTTTTTTTAAAGAAAGCACTCCTTTACTTGCCAGAATATCATACATAAGCACAGCCAGCTTTGTATGGAGGCTAAAAGTGGTCAAAATTAAATGAAGGATAAAGGAGACATGCAACAAATACATGTATAAACTCAGTCAAAATGTGAAATAGTGAAATATCTTTTTTTTTTTTCTTTTTTTTTTTTTTTTAATTTAGACCAAAATGACAGCCAATCACACAACTGGCTCTGCCCTGTTTTTCTTGATTGACTTGAAAAGTGGCATTCATAGGTAATTGGACAAAATTGCATTGTAAAATAAAACAGACTCTGGAAAAGAGACATTTTGAAAAAGGATTGAAATAAAAAATCCTAAAATTTGATATAATATTAATCAAATATTTAACAATTTATAGTCATTAGTGGTTATATTTCAGATTTTGTTGTAATTTTGAACACTTTGACTCTCCGTACATTTAAGCGGCTGCAATGATTTGAATGTAAGAGAAAAGGATTGTCTTTAATATCTACCAGAAGCACCAACAACCTCCAACTTTTTGCTTGAATGTGACATCTTGGCTGTACTTTTTAACTACATATCAGGCCTTGTTGGTGTTCCAGTTAAGAGAAGCACATTATCAACCCTGTGACTCTCCTGATCTGCAAGTTTCATAAGACCCATTTCACGTCCACTGCTGTCACATCAACTTAGGAAGATCTTTGAGGTCCAGGTGTCTGTTGTTTTTTCTGGTTTCATTTCAAATCTGTGTAAGAGACCATTCACTTGCCTTGTGATTGTTCTCAAACAGCATTAATAGCACAAATGGATCATTTATTGAAATCTAGAAAACTGAAATTATTAATGAGCTAAAACTGTATGAATGTCTCTTGAAAGTAGCCTGGAAAAGATCAGTCATGTGAAATCTCATTATATTAATACAAAGTAACGAGTTCAGTGCCGTAATAGCCTGTTTTTTTCAGAAGAGGAAACAGTTGTGGAACAAAGTTGTGGAAATTATGTAATAAATCACAAGTGAGGAAGAAACACGCTGCTTGCATCACTGTCATTTTGGAAAATGTAAGATTCTCCAACTGTTGCACTCACCATGTACACTGCTGCTCTGTGATTGACTTTCAGATGACTTGTTTAAACACAAATGCGGATCACAGGCCAACATGTAACAAGAGGAGAAAGTTATTGTCAGAGCGGCGCCGATATTTCGAGCCATTTCCACTCTGTTCCATATCTGTGAACCAGTTTGACGACTGCATGATGATGTGTTAAAATGTGTCATTACTGTCTTTTGTATTGGCAATAACACAATCCTATAAGAACAGGTTTTATGTTTACTGAGAAATAAAATCTTTACACTTGAAACCTTGAAGCAGCTTTTCTGCTTGTTTTCTTTAGTGACTTTAGACACTTAAAATGACACATAATTGTGATCATATTGTATTGTTAGAGTGCAGCTTAGATGGGGAACACAGTATCATATGCATCATCAGAATATTAATTTTTTAATCTTAAGTGTCATATCATATATATATTACTATAGTCTAGAAAAACTCTTAGTCAAATATAAATACGATTAGTATTTTTTATATATTTTTGTGGGGGTTTTCTTCAGTGCTTCAGTTACCTCAGGATTTCCAATGAAATCAATCAACAAAAGAAAATCTACTTTTTCATTGCAATGTGTGACAGTTGCAAAGGTATCTCAAGAAATCCGGCCTTGACATATCACGACTCAGGCTGATGGAACATCTCCAGTCATAAGTGCTGAATAGGACAGTGTGAAAGCTACCCACAGGTATGTGACACTGATCACCACTTCTCATCTGCTTCTTCAGTTTCCATTCTCTGAGCTGAGTGTGCTGCTGCTTTCAGGGACTGTGGGAATATGTGAGACAGCTGCTTTACAATTGGAAGCAGCACCCTCAAGGTGTTTGCATAGATGAAATCAAGACATTGAATTGTGTAGCTCCTGATCTCAAGTGTGTGCACAGTAGTTAAATCATTTTATTGCAATTTACATGTGGTAAGAAGAAGGAGCTGAACTGAATATAATCAACCTAATTGTTGAGACAGCCACTAAACTTTAATTTAGGGGGGGTGTATGTGTTAATCAAGAAGTCAAAGACCCACTGAAGTAAGACAGTGATATAATTGGAATATAATTATATAATTAGTTATTCTCTGTAGAACAATACAGTTTACTGTCTCAAATAATTAGTTTAGTCCTGTTTGTATCATATTAATCAATATGATTTCTCAGTGTTGTCCATTTTTCTTGTCTAATTATTGAAACTGTTCTCTGTAATCATGCCCATGAGCGCTGTATGTGTTTTAAAACCAAGAATGGCAGTTTGGCATGCTGTAATTTCTCTGTGTATTTTTGGCTCCTTCAACCCACCAATTTCCTTTTTTAGATGTCTGATTGCATTTGAATCAGAAAGTAAATTCATGACCTTGAAAATAATTCTGATATACAAACTTTTTCTCTAATCTTTGATTTTTGCTGAAATATTGGATCATTTGAAAATGTATTGAATTGAAACCATGTGAGAAGTTTAGAGGGGAAAATCACTATTTGGTTGAGCTGTTAACAACTCATAGACAATTGAAGTGTGAGCCTGACTACACACTGCTTTTTGTAAGACATCAAAAGACATAAAGGTTGGAAACCACTGGTTTCATCTTTAACAATGTGTCATATTTTAAAAGCTTGTTAATTTATCCATTATGTCAAATATCTTTATCGGAAAACTAACTAGTACCTACAGCTAGTGTATACATGCAGTGGAATGGAAAGTACCATATTTCCATCTAAGATGTAGTGCCTGAACAGTGACTTCAACCAGCTGAATTTATAACAATTGTGGTTAAGAGTGAAACCTCTGACTACATTTCAGTTGAGGGAGTGTTACTGAGTGAAATGCAATTTAAAATGTAATCATATATATTACATATAATATAAATGCAATATTTTTTTTGTTTTACTTTTGATCTAGTTCCTTATGTTGTGTTTTTGGAAAATTGTTGATAAGGATCAAAATAAACCACTACTACTAATGCTAATATTTACAGTAATCATACAATGCAGTAAAATTAAATTCTGCACATGTGAACCACTCAACCACTCAATGTGCTTTCCGCCACTACCAAATGGTTATTGATCGTTTTTACAATCGTTATTTCAGATTTAAATCAACCCAAATAAACAGAAACATGTTTAAAGGTGTAAATTACGAGGTTTCCCACAGGACGCGAACGCAGCACAAATCGTTGACAGCCAATGCCGGGGGTCCTGTGACGTCAGGGGGTGGAAGAAAGCAGCAGAGCAGGAATCAAAACAAGAGACGGACACGCCTTCGTCCTGAAAGGTTATAGCAGCTTTATTCCTCATGACTGCTGCTGTCAGAGCTGCACGAGAGCAGGCCTGTCGTCCACGAGGAGGCGAAAAACAACAGCAGCACCCCGCGAAAACACCTCTGCACAGATGGAGTCCACAGAAATGTACCACAGCGTTGACAGCAGTCGTTGATAACGGTCGTAAATAACCCCCTCCCCTCCTCTCCTCTACCCCCTCGACACTCCTGTAAAATGCCCAACCAGAAGAGCAACAAGGGAAAGAAAAGCAAACGCACTAACAGTAGCGGAGATGAGCAGGAAAATGGAGCCTGTGCGGCCGCAACAGGAGGAGCAGCCGCGGCCGCTGCACCCAGAAACGAGCGCTCGAATGGTAAGAGAGGAAACGGACAGATGGAGAAGTTTGCTGATGCTGCCTGCCTTCATAAGAGGGGGGAAAGCTCTGTCACTGATATGCACTGCGACGTTGCAAATGTTTCTTTTCTCTCTCCCCCCCTCTCCTCTCCTCTCCTCTCCCCTCCCCTTCCCTACTGTACTTCTTTATCTGGACAGCAGCCGTGCCAAACTTCGATCAAAAACACGACAGTTTAAATGCTTGATAGATTATCGGTATAAACGGGCTGCACTGATCGATCACGACTTCAGGCCTTCTGTGACAGGATGTGTTTTGGTGATCAGCTGTGTTTGTGTGAAGCAGCAAGTAGCTAGGGCTCCAACTGTGTTGCTGCTTTCCAATGTTTTTCTGAAGGAGTGATGTGTTTTGGTGCGAGTATATTGTTGTGTGGAGGGGGGGGGGGGGGGGGGGGGGGACGAGCAAACAGGTTGGAAATGCACTCAAGCAAGTGTTGATAGGTGGGTCGGATGTGAGCAGAAGTGGAGAACAGATGTTGCTGTATTCATAAATCGGCTTCAGTCATGATTAAATCCATTTAATTAGTGCCTGATGTTTAAGTCATTTTTAAATGGTGAGATTTATTAATGGAGTTTGGCGCGTCCTGTTGCTACTCTTGGAATAAATGTCACTTATGAGAATAATACGGCCTGTAGTGGGGATGTAGTGTAAGTTGCGGCTGTTGTGTGAATGCACAGTACTGAGAGATGGCTGCCTACCTTACATTGGTGTGTGTGTGTGTGTGTGTGTGTGTGTGTGTGTGTGTGTGTGTGTGTGTGTGTGTGTGTGTGTGTGTGTGTGTGTTGCGTTCAGGCCTCAGCTGTCTTCCTGACGCGCACCTTGTCCACACAGTGTTTTGGTCGTGGCCTTTCTCAGGGGTAATACTGATACCTCACCACTTGTCTGCGCACTCAAGTTCAACTTCATCACATACAGACTTAAAATAACTTAAAAACCCTTACACTCACACTTTCATATGGTACACATGTAGTGGCAGGCTCTTACTTTGGAAACCCCCCCCCCCCCCCCCCCCCCCCCCATATGTAAATATCTCTATTATTCACCTTTAGAGCTGTTATTACTTTATTATGAATTTATGGTGTGATAAATGTCTGTTATAACTGTATTGTTGTGTGAGGGTGATACCACTGATCACTGCACTGTTCTTATACAGCTGTTGAATTCAGTTAGTGGATGTAACATGAAGCTAGGGGTGTTACTGTAAAAGTACTTTTTAGTCATCATATGCAATATATAGTTCTGAGGTGTAGCTGAAACTATTCAACTATACTCAGTCTTATACTTATAGTCAATATACTCATATACTAATCAACTGTTTTGATAATCAATTTTCATTTTACAAGAAAACATGTAAAAAGAAATTGATGGTTCCAGCTTCTAAAACACAAGATCTGCTGCTTACATTTAAGTGAATTATCTTTAGGTTTGGGGCGTGTTTCACTGTTTTCTAATGTCATAGTAATTAATGATTAATCAATGAATTAGCTCATAAGAGGAAACAAAAAAAACCCAGTCTATATTTTTCAAAATGAGGAAAAGGGAGATGAAATGAATCACCTCATGTATTGATCTGTTAGATGAATGTATTCACAATCAATAGGCTAGAGACAGTTATTCATTTATTACTCAATGAATCAAGGAAGTGATGAGCAGATCATTTGGTAGCTGCAGCCTTAAAGGACAGGTTTGTCATTTTTCAAGTCTGTCTTAAAACAACAGTGAGGAGTCCAGATGAACAGTGAAACATGTTTTGAGATGAGGGACAGAACATCCACAGCCAAAAATCTCAAAAAGTTTATTTGAAGCCAATATGAAGCTTCAGCCATCCAAATGAGTCAAATCAAGTAGATATGTTTCAACGTTACAGTCTTTTCGGGTTCAAAGTCCTTCTTTTTGTTACTTTACTTCCACCACATCTCAACAGGGAAACACTAGGAGGGAATTTGATGCCAAAAAGACTCACTCAGACTGCTGAAGATGAATATAAGCTTCACGTCAAATGTGGATGCAAAATTTTGAGTGTCAGGTCAACTTTCTAACACCTCACTGTAACTCTTTCTTATTCTTACAGTTCTGTGTTAAAGCAAGCTTCATTCATGCAGAGCTGTGAGCTAAATGTGGATCAGTTTGAACCAGTCAAATGATTGCTAAAAATGTTATGTGGTGACTTAGAAACAGACAAAAAAAGCTGACAGTGTACCGGAAAAGGAAGGAGGAAACTATCCCCCTACACACTCACACACACACATACACTCACACACCCACACTGTGTTATCATGAGCTACTCCTTGTAGAGAGACTGTGTGCCCACATTCACTTGATCCACATCCAGACTCGACAATAACTGGCAGGGTTTAAGTAGAGCTGCTCACAGGCTTTTGGGTTGGCGGCCTAGTGGAATTTCATAAATTGATGCAAGAAAAGAGAAAGAAAATCCTTTTTTTTTTTAACATTTACATTTATTGTCAACGTGATACCAGTGATGCTGTGATTGTGATATTTTATGAAGAAGCGGCTTTAATTGTGTTGCTGTATATTGAAATCAGTGCTTTGGAGATATATAAAGACACAATTAAGACCGGAAAAGAGAAAAATGAGCATTATTTTGCTTTTTTAATGTTTTTTTTTCAGTGTAAATTGAATATATTTGGATTCCAAGACAAAAATATCAATTTGAAGACACTTTATACATTTGTGAGAGCATTTTGTTTACTATTATCTGAGCATTTAAAGATTAAAGGAATCACTTAATCCAAAAATAATCTTCCAATGAACCCATAATGAAAATAATAGGACGTTGCAGCTGTAGAATTTATTAAATATTAAAAGTACAAAGAAATGAAATCAGTCATTTGTTGCATTTTGATGAACACATCTGGTCTCCCCTCCTGTCTGTACCCACTCAGAGGTCCAGTGTGCGACCCCTCTCGGCTGCAGCCTGGCCCGCCCCATCGACCTGGAGAAGGACGACTACCAGCGGGTCCTGTGCAACAACGAGCTCTGTCCTTACGGTAACTGGATGCACCTGCAGTGCTTCTACGAGTGGGAGAGCTCCATCCTGGTCCAGTTCAACTGCATCGGCCGGGCCCGCTCCTGGAACGAGAAGCAGTGCCGCCAGAACATGTGGACCAAGAAGGGCTACGACCTGGCCTTCAGGTTCTGCTCCTGCCGCTGCGGCCAGGGTCACCTGAAGAAAGACACCGACTGGTACCAGGTGAAGCGCATGCAGGATGAGAGGAAGAAGAAGCCGTCTGAGAGGAGCGCGGGGAGGATGGCGGCCGGCGGAGGGGCTTCGGGGCCCGGGGATGGATTTTTTGAGGAGCCCAAGAAAAGCAAACCGAATTCAGGAGGAGGTAAAGTAGCTCACAGAGCGTCCAGTCAGGAGCTACCTCGCAGACAATCAATGGACCGTCAGAACTCTATAGAGAGAGGAGCAGTAGGAGGTTTAGGAGGAGGACATGTGACAGGTGGTGCTTTTCCTATGGGACCTCCTCAGAAGTCTCCATGCGACTCCCCGGGTCAGTCTCCTCCGACTGGCTTCTCCTCTCCTACTGCTATCCTCGCAGCAGCGGCAGCAGCAGGAGGAGGAGCGGCGGGGTTTCGGGGTTCCCGTCAACTGGGAGAGTTCCTCAAATCAGCTGTTCACATGGACGCACAGAGGAAGCACCTTTTAGTCGGGGGGGCCCTCGGGAGGAGCGGGGGGTGCTCCATGGGAGTGTCCGGCGGAGGGCCAGACGGTCCCCATCTCGGCCCAGGGTCTGTTATCCCTCTGCCTCTATCCTTCGCCCTCCCGCTTCATCACCGGCTCACCTCAGGCAGTGTGGGTGACGGCGGCCACCCTCACCCGGTGCAGTTCCTGAGGAGGCTGGACCTCTCGGAGCTGCTCACACACATCCCTCGCCATAAACTCAACACCTACCACGTCCGCATGGAGGATGACGCCCAGGCAGGCCAGGGGGAAGAGCTGCGCAGGTAGACCAACCCCCCTCTCCCCCAACACATCTCTTTTCTTCTTCTTTGTTATAAAATATGCTTCTCAGTCTTGATTGTCAGTTGTCTAAATTATTAACATGTATCTGAATATGAAGATATATATATATATATATAAAAAAAAACTCCATTGAGATTTAGAATAACATTTTTACACAGCATATAAAGTAGCAGTAAAACGTTTGGTAGTGTAATTGAAAAAAAGTCATCAATAGCCTATAAACTTCACTTCACTTCATGTTTTCATAAGTTTCATAAGTTTATTTTCTACAGTGCACCTCTCAGCAGCTTTAACATCACCCTAAAACACAAATCTCTTGAGGTTAATCACTAATTTAGAGCTTTTATTGCTCCAAATTTGAGAAACCAGACCACTTAGTTGAATTGAACACTTACTTTTTGTAAAACTGCTCTCAAAAAAAAGGTGGGATGGCTTATTGGGCCCAGAATCCCTCTATAAGCAGCGGAGCTTTATCCTCAGTGCCAGCAGCTTAGAGCATAACACACTGAACTCTCATAATGGCTTTAATGCTGCAAAAGGCCAAGCAGTATAATGAGATTAATAATGACACTGTGTATCCATGACAGGAAAGTTATCAAAAAAAAAAAGATTACAGCTGCAAAGAGTTGATTAATTTTGGTCTGCTTTATAAACTAAATCAACACTTAGAATAATTAACTTGAACACTGAGTCATGATTAATATTTAAGCGTCGTGAAACAGCATTTCAACTATTATGCTTCCTCCTGTGTTTCTCTGTGGTGCAGCTCAACAGCAGATGATCATTTTTAGTCCTGTAATTTCAACCTGAGTCTATTAATTAATAGATTATAAACTGCTGCTTATTTTCTTAATTAATACATTTTATCATTTTTTCAGAAAATAGTGAAAAATGCCTGTTATAGTTTCTTAGAGCTCAAGATGATGTCTTCAAATGTTTTGTTTTGTCTTGTAACACCCCAAAATCCACAGATATTTACTTTATTATCATGTATGATGCAAAAAAGCTTCATATTCTCCCATGTGAGAAGCTGCAACCAAGCAAATGTTTCTCCTTCGTCCTTAAAAAAGCGACTAAACCCATTGAATCAAAATAGTTAAATTCCATTGCAGCTCTTAGATACATTCATTTCTAGCTGTTTGTATTGACTGGCATGTGTTATGTTCTCTATGTAAGAAACCAGCCACACACATGCAGTTCATCTGTAACCAAGTCAAGTCAGGTTATTTATACAGCATAGTTTAAATAGAGCGGTTTACCAAAGTGCTTCACATAGAGAAAAGAGGTTAAAAAAAAACGTACAGTAAATGAGCAGCTGTCATCAGCTTCTCTTTTAAAATGTCATATCACTCATTTCTACATGTTAGACAGCTGAGATGCATCCTGAGTAACTGTCATCATCAAAAGGATGCTGCAGAGAACAAGGATGTCCTGTTTGGTAAATAAAATCCATACATCCTTCCATCTTTTCCTCATGTGTCCCTTTTTGTATCCCTGTGTGGAGGAGCTAAGATGTGAGGAAGGGAGAGAGACAATGAGCATCACTAGTCACTGAGTTGACTCCTTAGATTTAGTGTTATTCATCTTTACTGCTGCAACTAATGATTCTTTTCACATTCAAATTTAAAGAAGCTTTATTGGCATGACATACATATTGCCAAAGCAGTACAGAAGATTATTAGTGTTGACTTGACATGATTACACATGAATATACAATATGCAAATATCAACAACCATTATCAAATACAATATAGTAAAAGGCTTTTTGAAAAATATATCAATAAATATACCAATTGCAATACAGTATATTTATATTTTCTTCATTAATTGATTAGTTTTTTGGTTAAAAACGCCCGAAAATGGTGAAAAATGTCAAGAATATTCAATTCCCAAAGCCTAAAAAGCATCCTCAAATGTCTACTTTTGTCCAAGCCAATAGTCCACAACCCAAAGATATTTTATTTCTATCAAAGAAGACTAAAGAAGCCAGAAAATAAGCACATTTAAGAAGCTGGAACCATCATTTTAGTTTTTTTCTTTTAAAAAAGTACTCAAAAGGATTACTTGATCATCACAATCTGCTGCTTTTCTGTTTATTCACCAATGGTTGTTCAGACATCTGTACTAAAAACTGAACAAAGTCTGTCACATAAAAGTTCATTACAGGAAATAATGTGTCATCCTGTCCACACCGTCCTGTAGATTCATCCTGTCTGCCCTCAGCGCCAGCCAGAGGAACGTGGTCAACTGTGCTCTGTGCCACCGGGCGCTGCCTGTGTTTGAGCAGTTTCCTCTAGTGGACGGGACCCTGTTTCTCAGCCCGTCACGCCACGACGAGATCGAGTACGACGTCCCCTGCCACCTGCAAGGTCAGACCCGGTCTCTCAAAGATCACGCACGGCATCACCCGAGGTTATTTCTATACCAGTGTTCAGTTTACGGAGTTGACGTAGTTCAAATATTTTGTACATGGTAATTCACACATATGAAAAGTGAAGACAAATAAAGTCACCAGTCTCATCCTTTGCATACAAACTGATGCTGAGGTGCGCAAATTGTATGTAAAAAATCTTCCACAGGCTCATCTAATTGATTTGATATTCAAAGTTTATTCTGGGCTTGGAACGCCACAAACCACAAAACAATCTCACCTAATTATTTAATAGGCGCGCTGGTGGTTTCCATCAAGACATGCCCTCTTCCAGCTGTCATAACACTGGATTTGATTGCATTTGTTCAAATTTGAATATTTCAGCGTTCAGATTTCCATTTTTCTGAGCATTTAAAGAGATGGAAACTTAAAGAACTGCAGTTAAATGACAAGAGTGCAACTCCAGCTGCTGAGGAAGACCATGTGATCACATCAAAAAGCTCCAGAAGAGCTACTAAATGGTCCTTGTGGTGAGATAGTTTTAAATTGAAATTGTAATAACTTTAGATGATTAGAGAATTAACACATTTTAATGATGTTTATTCTATAAAGCTATAGAAAATATGTGCATGCATCGGGTCAATATACACTGTAATACTGTAATGCTACATATACTTATACTTTATCATACTTTCTGTATATTTCTAATTCTTACTTTTATTCTAATTATGAATTCCATATTGCAGCAGAGCCTCCCTGCATTTCACTGCACATATTATATAAGTATGTGATAAATAAAACATGTGAATTTATGAATCTGTACTACTTGCACTATAATCAGTATGTACACTTTGCTTTATGAGCCCTTCTATGAAGCAGTTCTTATAAGCTATGAGCTGTTCCAGTCATTTTTTTTTAGACTGTTACATTCAAATACATTTTTCAATGGGTCCTAAATACAGGAAGTGTTTAATTATCTGAGAAGCAACATTATTACACAATGCAATAAAAACACATGAAGCAGCCAAGATTACTGCTAATTAGAGTAAACTGGACATATTTAGTGTT